>NC_138233.1:11313289-11888289 GCF_964197995.2 Scardinius erythrophthalmus | reverse complement strand
GCTCTGTTCCGTAAGGTCAGGGAATACATAGCAGGCAATGAACAAAGAGGCTTTGAAGATGGCGAAATGCATTCTGCAGAGAGGGCAATGAGATGGCCTAAAACTCTGCAGGGAACCTCATATGAACCAGCAAAGAGAAGTTTGCTTTTTAACAAGCAACTTTGGATCTACATTTCTGGTTTAAAAAAAATAAGTAAATGAAAAATCTTTATTTTTTTAAATATAAAATAATATACATACATACACACACACCATACATACCTACATGTGTCGACAACAAGTGACAATGAGGTACAGATAGACAGTACCAAAAAAGTTTATTTAAATAGTTTTTAAACTATTGTACACCTGCATGATATTTCACCAATACATATTACTCGTTAAATCTTTCCTTTAAAGATGACTCTAAGCTCACTTTGGCATCATGGAGAAAATAGGCTTTATAACTTGGGTTGGTTCAGTGCACTGAAGAATGTCTCCATAGACTAATGGAGGCAGGAATCGCGTTACTTCCACAATGATCGCTGTATTCATCCAGACTGGACCCTGGGGCAGGTCCCACAGCGTCCCTGTCTATAAATGCCTCTTAAGGGGGTTTGAGGAACAGGGTGGGGGTGAGAACCTCCTTGACTGCCTCTTTAAACAGAAGATGACCCACCGGGTTTAATTTCACCCTGCCGTGAAGGCGTTCCAGGTCTACCTGTTGGTTCCTCAGTGCTCAACAGACCTGTAATGCGATCGGCCCACCACGACACCACCACCAAGCTACTGACCCAGACAAAGACAGCCACTGTCGACTGGAAAATGAGGGTCAGCCGTTTATTTTGGAAGGCTGGATGGAAAGGATGTTTTAACTACTTTTCAATGAACTGAAATACTATGACTGCTAAATGAAACATATGCACTAGTACCAATCAAAAGTTTGGACACCTTTGACATAATTTATGTTACTGAATGTTATTTCAGTTAAACAACTGAAAATGGATGAATTGCACTGGATAAACAGGCAAGTGTGTCCAGCATACATGGGAACCTCTAGTTAAAAAGCATTTCCAGATGCACCTGAGGACTTTGAAGACGCTAACATGTGAGATGGGTTTGATTTGTTCATTCAATGTTGGTCAATTTATAGAATGGAAATGAATTAACAAGGCAAAAACATATATTTTATTGTTGATGACTGCTATTATAATATAAAATGAGTCCAAACTATTGGCCAGAAGATTAATAAAAAAGCATTTTTTTTTCAGATGTATTATTCCACAGGAAATTGAAATGTTCCTTTAAAGGTTTCCACAAGTTTTAAATTGAATATGTTTGTGGAAATGGATGTGGCAAGCCCCATGTGTGCAGTGAAAGTAGGCCAGATCTGGCGGGTAATTGAAGTGTGAGACAATCATTTCTCTTTTCCATTCAAGTGTAGGACAGAAGGAGGACACATGATTAACCACACAAACAAAAGCATTCTCTCTCCATTCTGTGCCACCAAAATATGGTGGGCGTTTTTCTTTGAGCTGAATAATACAGCTAAAACACTCATTATTCATGATCATAACTGACAGAAGACAACGACTGATTTTCATTTGTATTCGGTGGACTGATGACGGTAATATCTGATGATGTATCTATTTAAAGGCTGCTTTATAACGCAATCACAACCCTGTAAATACACTGATGAAAGTCAACTGTACAGCTATGTGCCAAGGAGAGCTGTACTACACACACACGCACGCCTGCACGTCGCACGCTCACACACACACACCAGAAAGAGGCTAACGCAGAGTCACATCAGGACATATTGTCACCATAACCATGGTTTCTCTCCTACGCAAACACATTCACACATATTGCTAACCAGATATAGACAATCCTCAGGCACTAGTCACCTTAAATCAGGGTTTCTAAAATATATTTACAACAAGGATCCCTTTCATAACTCCAAACTGTTCGAGGACCTCACAATAAGTCAGTGGGATTTCAATTTCCCAATTCTAACTGAAGTATCACAGTAGTCAAAATCCTGAAGAGAGGTCCACCAATCAGAGTAATCGCTGTTACTATAGAAACTGAGAATGATGTCATGAAATCAGACTCCCCAACACTCTCAACTTTGCAGTCATGTGTTTATATATGTATGTTAAGATTTTGCAGTATATTGTACCGACAGCTCATGACTTAAAATCTGTAGTTATAGTAAATCTGCATTGCTCCTTTACTGTATGCTACGGCTGGTGTGGTAAACAATACGCACAAACAGGAAAATACTCAAGGGAGTCTTTAATATAGATCGTTAGAGATGCAAATACAGAAACGCAGGAGAAATACATAAACCACATCAACCTAATGTAGACGATACCGAACACTGAACTGAGAAAACTGCAGAGTCTAATTAAGGCTGGAAAGGCGGGCGTTCATGCTAACTGTCTCTGATCACACACACATGCTAAACAAAAATGTAAAAATACAAGCACTTACACATATGTGCCTACAACGATTAATTACAAAGACTGAATCAAGATCTATCCAAGCATTATAATATTTCAAGGATGAAGGAATCGAAAACAGGCTAAACTGACATTTAACAGCACAACTACTGAGTAAATGTAGCTTTTGATTAAACGGGGGTGGTTTAATGAATGAACGTGTGAGTATTGCACAGCCCAGCTGCACTATGGATGTCATGTGGGTTCACAGGCTCTACTGTATTGAATTTGACAGGCCGTCTCTGCAAGCTGAGCCCCGGGGTTGGCAGAGGAGCAGTGGCCCCGGTGACCTCCAGTGCCCTGAGCATAACACTCCTTCTGAGTAGCAGCCGGATTTCTGCTCTACATCCAATCACAGCTAAGAAACAGTCAGCCGAGCAAGTCCCTCACGTATAGAGCGCCACACACCAATGAAAAATCACAAATTAGACCACTTTAACAAGATTAAACTGAGAGCAAATGGAAACATTTGCTTCAGATTCTCCTCAGATTGTCCCGCAGTAAGCTTAGGTATGTCTTCTCTAGACACAGTCTCCAACTGTGTATCTTCAAAACCGAGAGATTTCAATGTCAAACTCAAATATTTCTCATCTAATTGTTCCAAAGAACAATTATTTGAGCTTTAGAGCCCCTACTTTCCATCAGCAATTCTCATTTGTGTCTATTTTTAATTCCCCTAAGGAATTTCAGGAAACATCAAAGGAAAAAGTAGATCCATTAAGTCTCATAGGCTTTAAAATTCAAGCTATTAGCAATGAAATGTTCCTGTCTGTAAATATGTGTGTGCGACTTTACATATAGGACCACGGTTAAAGATGATTAATTTAATGAATGAATCTGCTAATTTAAATCTATGTAAACCCTGATGTCTTATCCATGTCAATGCAAAATGTATGATCCATGTTTTGTTAAACTATTACTTTGATTTAGGAATGTTTAAATATAAATGCACATACAGAATTAAATAAATCTATAATAAAAACGGCATGCAAAAGCATCAAAGTGTATCATCATTATGTTTTAAAGAGCAGCCTTCCTCAGAACGAGGACACAAATTTATTCGAGCGGTCATTTGTAAATAACGGCAATAATAGCATAGCCTGGCAAGCCAGACCTACATCAAGATGTTAGGTCTGGAAACTCACCATAGTCACGGCTCACTCCGAGGGGCGGGATAAACGGCTGTCTTTCAAATTCCCTCGGCACGCTATAGGACAGCGCTTCAACCAACCAGAGCGTTTTCCCAACAGCGGAGCTTAGTTGATATATTCAACTTTTGCCATATCTGGCCGGCAAAACGCCTCGGTTACGACTGTAACCTCGGTTCCCTGAAGAGGGAACGAGCGTTGCGTCGAGAATGACGCTATGGGGAACGCTTTGCGTGATGACGTCTTGAAGCACATGTAAAATCAGTCCAATGGTGTGGCGGAACGTCAGAGGCGGGTGACGTCACGTACCAGGAAGCTATAAAAGCCGGCCCGAAACAGAAAACGAAAGCTTCGTAAAAGTCTGAAGTCGAGCTGACAGGCATGAAGGAGATATGGCAAGGCGACGCAACGCTCGTTCCCTCTTCAGGGAACCGAGGTTACAGTCGTAACCGAGGCGTTCCCTTTCAAGGGAACTCCCGTTGCGTCGAGAATGACGCTATGGGGAACGTCTATACCAACGCCTCCATAGCTACGAATGTCTGTCCTGTGTGTAATCTAATAGAGCAGCACTAGGATGACAAAACATGAGACCCTGGAGCAGAGTCTAGATCCAGAGAGTAGAACCTGACGAAAGTGTGCGGTGAGGACCAGCCTGCCGCATCACAAACGTCCTGTAACGAAACTCCTGATATAAGGGCCTTAGAGGCCGCCATACTCCTCGTAGAGTGCGACCGGACAGCCAAAGGAGAAGGCTGTCCAGCCACCTCATAAGCAAGTGAGATAGTCTCAACCACCCACTGCTCATTCTTTGCTTAGACACTGGACCTCCCTTGTTAGGGGAGCAAATGTCACTTTTACGCCACAGGGCAGCTCTGTGGACATACGCGTCTAACGCCCGAACAGGGCAAGCAAATTATTAGCCTCCTGGTCCGATTTCGAAAGGGAGGAGGACCTCCAAGTGCCACGAGGGAAACGAGATACCAAAGGGGTCTTTCCCCACAGACATTCCACCCAAAAGAATGTGGTAAGCACCTAAGGCCGCCACATAAACCTTTAAGGTGGACGGGGTCAGACCTGCAGTGAACCGGTCCTGCAGGAACTCCAGAACTGTACCAATTGGGCAGTTGACTGGATCCAACCGACGGTCACTACACAAAGAGGTGAATACTCTCCAGTTCAGGGCATAAAGTTTCCTCGTGGAGGGAGCTCTGGACTGTAGAATGGTCTCAACAACCTCAGTTGAGAGACCTGACTCTATGAGCTGGGCCCCCTCAGAGGCCAAGCCCACAGGTTCCACAGTTCTGGGCGGGGGTGAAATATCGAGCCCTCCGCCTGGGACAGAAGGTCCCTCCTGACGGGTAGCTCCAGAGGAGGCCCGTCGAGGAGCGACACAAGATCGGGAAACCATACTCTGCCCGGCCAGCGCAGGGCTATAAGAAGCAGGCAAACCCGGTCCCTGCGAACTCTCTCCAGAACTCCCGGGAGCAGAGCAACTGGGGGAAAAGCGTACAGACGTAGCCTCGGCCACGTCTGCACCATAGCATCCAGTCCAAAGGAGCTGGATGCGTGAGGGAGAACCAAAGTGGACAGTGAGACGTCTCTCGAGACGCAAACAGACCCACTTATAAATTCCATATCAGCTCCACCACCTCGGGGGTGGAGCCACCATTCCCCGGGCCTCGGCCCCTGTCTCGACAGAGTGTCTGCTCCTATATTTTGGACCCCGGGGATGTAGGCTGCCTTGAGTGACAGCAACTTCCCCTGGGACCACAAGAGGATATGGCGTGCCAGCGCAAACCCCCTTGATATAGGCGACTACCGACGTGTTGTCCGTATGTACTACACATGGTGTCCCCTGAGACCTGTGATAAAGCTCCTCAGAGCCCGGAAGACAGCTAACATCTCTAGGCGATTGATATGCCAGGAACGATGATGGTCTTCCCACAGACCTTGAGATGAGCGACCCTCAGGATCGCTCCCCAACCCGTGAGAGAAGCATCCGTCGTTAGCAGTTTGCGACGACAAGGAGCTCCCCGCACTGGGCCCTGGGACAGGAACCAAGGTTTCTTCCACATAACCAAGGCACGTAGGCATCACCGCGTGACCTTGATTGTGCGAAATGGGTTGCCCCTCGGGGAAAAACCCTCTGGTCCTGAGCCACCACTGCAGGGGCCTCATGTGCAGCAGTCCAAAAGGTATCCCGTTGGAAGCAGCTGCCATGAGACCCAACAGTCTCTGGAACTGTTTGACAGTGAGTAGCTGGCCTAGCTTTACACTTCTCACAGCTGCCAGGATCGAAGCGTGGCGATGACAGGCGCGCCTGCATCGACACTGAATCCCAAACCACGCCTAAAAAAGTGGTCCTCTGGAGTGGAGAAAGCACACTCTTCTTGGCGTTCAGCCGTAACCCCAACTCTTTCATATGGGCGAGAACAACATCTCGATGTTGAACTGCCATCTAATGCGACTGAGCTAAAATCAACCAATCGCCGATGTAGTTCGTGATGCGAATACCCCGGAGGCGCAGAGGCGCCAGAGCTGCATCCACGCATTTGGTGAAAGTGCGGGGTGATAAAGCCAGGCCGAATGGAAGAACTCGATATTGGTATGCTTTGCCCCCGAAAGCAAACCTCAGGAACTTCCAATGTCACGGACGGATGGAAATATGCGTCCTTGAGGTCTATCGTGACAAACCAGTCCTCGGACTAATCTGTGGCACGATTGTCTCAATGTTAACATTTTGAACTTGAGCTGCATGACACCTCGAAGACCTAAAATGGGACGCAATCCCCCGTCCTACTTTGGAACTATGAAGTACCGGCTGTAAAACCCGGTTTCCCTGTTGGAGGGAGGTACATATTCTATGGCCCCTTTCTCTAACAGAGTGTTTACTTCCTGTTCCATAACCAGAACCTGCTCGGGGCCCACCATTGTGGGCAGGACCCCCATAAACCGCGGTGGGCGTTACTAGAATTGTATCTAATACCCTTTTTCCACGGTCTGCAGGACCCAACGAGAAACATTTGACAGTAGCTTCCACGCTGTCAAAGATTCTACTAGAGGTACCAGTCTCTCGAGACTGGTTTCTGGATTTTGTTGCTGTTGAGTAGTCGGTTCGTCGCCCTGTAACGGCGCACCGGCAGGGAACGACCAAACAGACTGCTCTAGCACCCTCCTCAGAGGGGGCGGGCATCCCGAGGCCACTACGTTTCCGGGTGGACCTTGAGATATGTGCTCGCCGGAGACCGCTGCGCCCTGTAACACCGGAGGCGGCAGGGTTGGCAGAACGGTCCCCTGAGGGCACCGAAGAGAGACGGCACCGTATTTTTCTCCTGCTGTTGAGCAGTCGGTTCGTCGCCCTGTAACGGCGCACCGGCAGGGAACGACCAAACAGACTGCTCTAGCACCCTCCTCAGAGGGGGCGGGCATCCCGAGGCCACTACGTTTCCGGGTGGACCTTGAGATATGTGCTCGCCGGAGACCGCTGCGCCCTGTAACGCCAGAGGCGGCAGGGTTGGCAGAACGGTCCCCTGAGGGCACCGAAGAGAGACGGGCACCGTGAAAAGAGGTGTTAACCGCTCTGCTTCGGGGGGACTACCCTCATTTGTCCTGAGCCCTCAGACATCAGGACTTTTTCCCAGCAGCCTTCTTGGCGGTAATAACGGTCCGCAGATCCGTTTTACCCCTCGAAGACTGCTGGGTTTGAGAGCGCCCTCCGTGTCCCCGAGATTTTTGTGGGGGAGCACGGGAGGAAACGCTCTGTTTCTGAGTGGCGCGGTGCTCAGCGCTCTTTTTAGAGGAGTGAGGCTGCTCCCGCTCAGCAGCCTCATAGAAAGAACGGCGGGGGAGAAGTTTCTGAAGTGCAGCTGCCTGTTTTGAAGCTTCTTGTGACTTCGCTACAGCACTATTAACTGCGTCTCCAAATAACCCTTGCGTGGATACTGGTGCATCTAAAAGAACATGTTTTTCTTTGTCCTTTATGTCACTTAAGTTAAGCCACAGATGCCTCTCAGTGGCCACCAGGGCTGCCATAGAGCGGCCGATGGATTTAGCCGTCTCCTTGGTGGCCCTGAGAGACAAATCCGTGGCTCTACGCAGTTCAGACACCGTATCAGCACTAATACCCCCGCCCTCCTCAAAATCACCCAATAACTCAGCCTGGTAAGCCTGCATTATGGACATTGTATGTAAACACGCTGCAGCTTGACCGGCGGCGGCATAAGCTTTATGAACCAGGGAAGAAGTAACTTTTACTGGCTTGGATGGAAGTGCAGGAGCCTTCAGAGAAGATGCCGTTGCTGGAGAGAGATAGCTCGCGAGCGTCTCTTCCACCTTCGGCATCTCCCCATAACCATGCTCTTTATAATTGTGAATGGATGAATAGTGTGATGTTTGTGCAGTATACACTCGATATGACACTGGTTTCGCCCACGATCTCGACACCTCGGTGTGGAGATCGGGGAAAAACGGCAGGCTCCTGCGCTGGGGCTGCGCACGAGATGGCAGGAAGCGTTCGTCGAGCTTACTTTTCGAACGAACGTCCTGCCTATCTTCTGGCCACTCAATAGACAGTCTGTCAACAGCTCTAGTAATGACATCGAGCAGTTCCTCAAACGCATGAGACTGAGGTGGCGAATCCTCAGACTCAGCTACAATACTCACAACATCCAACTCCTCAGAGCTGGATAGTTGCAGTACTGGTACCTCTATCGGGGGGGAAGAAACCGCAGCGCGTGCTTCCACACCCTGATAAGAGGCACTGGATCTATCAGACGGATGCTGAGATAAGGCAGAGCCCGTCTCAACATCCACTGATAAATCCATCTGTGAACCCCAGGTCTGAGATCGACGCCGTGCCTCGACAGCGGCGGGACCCGAGCCCTGGGGAGCGTGGTCGGGATTGAACCGAGCCAAGCGGGATCGGAGCGTACGCAATGGAAGCGCACAGCAATGCACACAGTCACCACCCTCGAGTGCTGACTGGGCATGCTCCTCTCCCAAACAAACAACACAAAGAGTGTGTGTGTCACCTCCCGTTAAATAACGCGGGCAGGGATGGACACACACTCTAAACTGCTGCTCGCTCGCCATACTGAATATATATATATATATGATATAGACAGACAACACCAAATATACAGACAGATTTCACACAGAGCGCAACTGAAGACTCAGAAAGCTTTCGTTTTCTGTTTCGGGCCGGCTTTTATAGCTTCCTGGTACGTGACGTCACCCGCCTCTGACGTTCCGCCACACCATTGGACTGATTTTACATGTGCTTCAAGACGTCATCACGCAAAGCGTTCCCCATAGCGTCATTCTCGACGCAACGGGAGTTCCCTTGAAAGGGAACCATAGACATCATATATGTCTATGGGCAAAACGACGAACACATCTCCCTTTTTTAAGAATGACTTAAGTGCCGTTCTTTGCTCTTTTCTCAAAGAAAAAAATAACTCCAAGTCCTCCAGAGTCGCGGCAAAGCCGATTCGAAATACCGTTGTTCTCCATCAGCAGCCGTCATTCTTTGTTTTCAAGTAGCAGCAGGTAACCGTCGCAACTCTGTCGTCATATGTTAAGCCCGCCCCGCCTACTCTATACACGACGTGATTGGCCTGACCCAATTTGGGTTTTTGCAGCTAGAAGGTTTATTGAGAGTTGCTAGACCCACCTGGCTGCGAAATACATTTTGCTGCCGCTAGGGTGCGTCTAGATTTCTAGGCTAGCAATTGCATCTATTAGTATTTTTAACTTAATGGCACATGCCGTATATAAATAGTAAGACATAGTAAGAAAACATGTAATATGTTTAATATATACACTACCATTCAAAAAGGTTTGAGTCAGTAAATTTTTTTTTTTTGAAGAAGTACGTATTCAGAAGGGACACATTAAATTGATCAAAAGTGACAGTAAAGATATTTACAATGTTAATTAATTTCCATTTCAAATAAATGTTCTTCTTTTGTACTTTCTAAAAAATGTGTCACAGTTTCAACAAAAATATTCAGCAGCACAACTGTTTTCAACTTGGATAATAACAAGAAATGTTTCTTGAGCAGCAAATCAGCATATTAGAAGGATTTCTGAAGAATCATGTGACACTGAAGAATGAAGTAATGATGTATCATCATTAATAATGACAATATATGATGCAAAAAACTGATACAAAAAGTCTAGAAAACCGCCTGACAAGGTGTTACAGGAAATTAACTAAAAATACACTTAATAGATGCCTAAAGCTGTTATTTTGCCTGACCATCACACCATTGTGCTCATGACTGGGCTGACAGTGTCCCTAAGAAATGCTGTTTTTCTCTTAAAAGTAAGATGGCACTAATGATGAATTTTCTTGTCATAATTGGGTCACTTCTTTAATTATTCATCAAGCCTACATTACGCCCAATGTTTCAAAAGAAAAATGCAGAGTCCTCAGAAAGCGGCCCGAGTTCATCAAGCAATTACAATAACATTTCTAAGTTTGGAAAATATAAAGGACAAGACGGGTCAACAAAACTCCTAAGACAAACACTATTCGTATTCATAACCTACACCCCTGGAGATGTTTCAAACTCAAGAACATTTCCATAATCTCTCTGTGAGAGTCCTCTTAGGATGATCACATAACATTTGATTGATTTTCAGTTAAACTTCCCACAAAGAGACTGGTTGGCGCCTGTCTTACTCTTAAACAAGATTGACCCTGAAGAGAGCAGTGTGTAAAGTAAAGTGTAAAGTAGCCCCAGTTATGGCTTGATAAGAATCATGAAGGTTGAAATCCCGGGAGGTTTTTGCATGAGGAGACATGCCCATCTCCAGGCAGCCAGACATGTGCTATGGAATCTTTAATAAAGAGCCAGCCAGCTGAATCCATAAAGCAGAGGCACATCAAACACTCTATTCAGAGTGCCGTTGCTATCCTGGAGTTCCCGCTATTGTGCGATCCTGCTGTATTTCTTTCTGTAGTGTACAATATGCTTTTGGGAACATGGCGAATTTAGGACAGGGAGATTAACTGCAAGCTCAAAAGTATCCATGCTGAGGTCTTTGATTAAACTTATGAGCTTTTGAATTTGCTCTTGATGATTTAAGGTCCTTGCACACAGAGTCCAAAATTTTCGCACGTTAAAAAATAAATACAATCTCACGTTGTGTCAATCACGTTTACACACTGCCTCCGAAACTTTTGTCCGTCATAAAACAAAAAAATTTAGGATTGGGTCAGATTTGCTGTGTTTTTCACATCCATAGCAAGCATTTTGAGAGGTATTTTGACAATTCAGAGCTACCGAATGACAAAAAAAAAACAAAAAACAGATGTCTACTACATACATAGTTAGCTGCCTTTTAAGTGGCACCTCATACATGACCAATTTGTAAGGTTTGCACAATTAGAGACATAACTGATTTCAATAGAGCAGGGGTCGGGAACCTTTTTTGACCAAAGAGCCATTTTTTTCATTTTTGGATAATGCATTTTTCCAAAAGAGCCACAGTAGGAAAAAAAATTGCCTATATATATATATATATATATATATATATATATATTAAAGTTAATATTAAAGACGTGCTTTTTTCAATAAAAAATTCAACCGTAGTAATTATTATTAATATTATTTAATTATTAATATTATTAACAAATATTCAGCAAACAATAAATAAGTTGGAATATGGAATTAATTCTGCAGGGATTTCACTGTGAGGTTGAGTACCAAGTGATGAGCATATACCATTTTGTGTGCGTGTGAGAGAGAATGAATGCACACAGTACTATCTGCTGTGTTTACGTGAATACTCGACTTAGCATTTTGATATATTTCTGTGTTTATTTGGCCGTTTAGGCGCGCAACCGAAGACAAAGGCTGCTTGTCCGTGTTGCGCTCGGAGCGCGCGCACAGTATCCTGTCAGTTCTCTTTCGCGACTTATCGCGCTTTTAATATTTCTTTTCAATATAAAGCACATCCTGTTCTTTTCTTTCTCATTCATTCATGTTTTGTTTTTAATAACTTTAAACAGAATCGTCAACTGAAATCTGCGCGGATTATCAAAAATACGACACATTTATAGGACATAAAGGGTCTCTGCGGCAAAAGTGAAAGTAGCCTACCAGCGGGTGAAATGTCTCTATGCGCAGCAAAGCACCCGTTTCAATAAAATGTTATATTAAAGTTTATAAAGTCTACTTTTACATTTTTGCTGCTGTTCTAGAATGGTTTTCGCCAGCTTGAATCCCAGTGCAGGAGCTGTAGGTTACCACAGAAACGTAAGCGGTTAGTTGATTGCTGTGGTGACCAGTGCCGGCCCGTGGGGTTGTGGGGCCCTAGGCAAGATCATGAAAATTGGCCCCACTGGAGTAAAAAACTCTCATAACAATTTTATGAAGGAAGAGATAGCACATGATACGACAATTTCAATATTTAAGTTTGTAAATGTGTATTAAGTGTAGCATTCAAAAATGAAAAAAATATTTACATGAAACTCAAATAAATGAAATAAAATGTATGAATTGTACATAAATTAATATATATATATATATATATATATATATATATATATATTAAAAAAATTAGGCTATAGATGGCTCAATATATAAGTTTATAAAAGTGTAACATTCAACGTACATATGAAAAAACACTAAGAAACTAAGAGATTTTTAGCATAGCCCTAGCCTAGTACATAAAAGACAGACAGCACACATAAAAAATAAAGCATATAAAATAAAGCATAAATTAAAGGTATTTTTGTAAATGCAGTAGTAATTATGCATAATGACTAGAAATGTAGTAGGCTACTACATTTTAACTTTTTACTGATGATCGCAATAATAAAAATGTTTTGTATTATTTAGAAATGTTTAAATATTAATTTGGAAAGAGGGAGAAACCTGTTTTTAGCGGGAAGGGAGAATGGATGGGGTGGGTTAGGACTGCATGATAATAATGGAACTGATAATCACAATTATTTTGCTCAAAATTATAATAGTGATTATTAATGACCATTATTCTCAGTTGAGAAATTGCAGAAAAAGAGACAGTTAATATAAATTAATTGCATAAATAGCCTATCAAAAGGGGTAAAACGGCCATTTTGAGGTCTGAGATGGTCCACCTTAATTTAAAAAAACTACGATAACTTCATCAGAGGATTAAAATCTATACAAAATTCATGGGTAGATAATTCTTAACACGCTGAATGTGGCCCAATTTTTCCATGTCTGTCTGTCTGCGACTGCGATCATGGGCATTGTTACATTTATTAGTAAAACTAATAATACAGCAATAAATAACGCACTATTTATAGAAGTCAGAAGAACACACCTTTACTTTGAGCTTGTCTTTATTCCTCAACCATTCTCCTCTTCCTTTTTTCAGCTCCAGAAAGATGGCGTTTGGATGCCATTTCTACCACAGTTTAACATATTATTATTTCAATTTACTAAAAATAGCATTGCTGTATGACTACGACTCTGACGAGACTTCGTGACGTTATGACAGACAAGAGGCAATCCAAATATGTGAAGTCGATATTACCATAGAGATTATAATATTTGGTATTTCATTTTTGACATCACATTTTCTGTCATGCAAAATGCCTCATATAGGCCTAAGAAATTAAGCATTACTAAAGGGTAAGAGCACCACAAAAAAAAAAAAGTCTCTTGTTTCTAAAACGTGAGCATTTTGGAGAGAAGTGTGGTGGAATCCGTATGTGTGAATACTGTGATAATTACGGTACTCGAGGTCTCCCACTATATTTCGGGCGGTATTATGCAAATTAGCATGTGACGAGCTACTATGTATATTTCTTATGTTTTCGTATTTTATTCGTTCTATTGTTATGTATTTATTATCTTTTTCGGACATTTGTCATGTTTGAACTATACAGAGCTATCCTTTTTATGTATGTTGTAGGTCTGGGTAATTTATTAGATACTCACCGTCTCTGTGAACTGTATCATGATTAGTCAGGTCCATGCAATGTCGGGCAAATTTGATTGTTAAACGTGAGATGCACGCACCTGAGTGAATTTTCAAAATAATCATTAACGATTAATAAAATATAATATTTGTTAGATGCAGGGGCCCCCTAGGCAAGGCGGGGCCCTAGGCGACCGCCTATGTCGCCTAATGGACGGGCCGGCTCTGGTGGTGACTCGTGACACTCGCGAACAGCACTGAACACGCACTTTTGCCGGTACAACTTTAATATTATTATTATCATAAACTTTTCATTAACTTCAGTAGGCTGTACTACAACAAGGGAATTGTAATTGGTTGCTTTTTCTGCAGAGAGCCGATCTCTGTTGATGTGTTTTAATTGTTTTTCATCGATGGTTTGTTGGTAAAGGGTTAGAGACCTCGCGAGCCACATGATTTTTGCCAAAGAGCCAGATGTGGCTCGCGAGCCATAGGTTCCCGACCTCTGCAATAGAGCTTGATGTTAGCATGTTGCTAGGGCTGGGCGATTTTGCCTAAAAAATTTTTTTTCGATTTTTAAAGAAAAATTCGAGTTTCGATTCGATTTTCGATTTTTTTTTCCAATAAACTTAAAAAATGACTGCAGACATCAGATATTGTGTGAAAAGTGCAACTTTATTGCTATGACTGTCCTCAAGAGTTAAAATGCGTAGAATCCCAAAACAAAAAGTAAATGAGGCTCTGTCATTCAACAATTTCAAGCTTTAACCACTGATCTAGAATGACATTATATAGATCAGTGGCTTTAACCCAGGTTTAAGCAAAAGTGCAACAACTTCACAGTAGCTTAAATTTTCTGTTCAAGAAATCAGATAATTACAAATTTTGTAACATATAACATTACAATTAAAAAAATAAACTCTTCTCAGTATAGTGTGAACTGTGAATATAAAAAATGAAACATGCATGTGGCAGACATAGCCTGCTCAAAGAGTGAACAAATGTAAACTTTTATCTATAACAACAAAACACCTCGCTTTTCGACAGAATAAATTGGCAGCATGTCTGTGGCAATATAAAACGTGATCGCCTCTGTAATCGCTTTCCATCGCGCTCCGTTCTTATAAGGCACACAGTTTGTAAAGCTCTCAGGAAGTGTTATTTGCTTTTAGCAGGTGTGTTAGAGGAGCCGTTTTCGCTACGGAGCCGGCTGCACTTCTCCCATTCTTCGCGATATTTATTCCTCAGGTGCCATGTTGTTTTGATTGTGTTACGCGCTTCTTTTAGTATCTATGGTTACGCGGGGCGGGGGCCGGCTGGCTCATATCGCGCTATGGTAACGCACAAGGACGAAACGCGGAAAAGTCCGAAAAAACTATTGTGGCAAAAAAACTCGAGTTTGCAAAATAAAAATCGTTTTACACTACAAAATCGATAAATCGATTAAATCGATTTTTTGCCCAGCCCTACATGTTGCTAAATTAAGAACATGACACTCTAAACATCACATGAATACACAGCACAAACAAATATTTGGTAAACTATTACATTTTTTAATTTGTTTTAATAAAATCATTTATTTAAAAAAATTGGCAACACTTTATTTTAAGGTGGTGCAGTTACACGTTGCTGTAATAATATAGTTACACTATAGTAATAACAGTAAATTACATATAATTACAAGTAACTAACTCTAAATCAAACCCTAACCGTAACTCTACATGTAGTTAATTAATAATACTCAGTACTTATTTGAGTAAGATATATGTGATGATTTGAATACGAATCTGCTCAAAAGAAGGCATCTTGGTAGACAGACCTTTTGGAACCTCCTTTGCCTTTTTGTGCATATGATACCTTAAAATACTGCCTATGTAGGCATCACACTAGGTTTTGAAACGGAAACTTACCGTGTTAAAGGTTACGCATGCAAGCGCACCTGCGCATTCAGACAAACGCAAAAAACTTACGTGATAATGAAGGTGGTTGTGAGTAACAGTGTGGTCAGCAGTCCTCTAAGGCAGTCTGCGTTCTTCCGCTGTCTCTGGTGCATCTCTCCTCCGCAGTTATCACAGCATCGGCACAAACAAAAGAGAAGCCCCACCAGCGGCAGCAGCACGGTGAACAGCAGGCCCAGTGCCGCACACACCACAAAGCCAATCTCATAATAAATCACCTGCACACAACACAAAGTTACACAGATTAGAATGTTCAATAAATACAAACAAATTGAGTTATCATTTGAGAATTGAGATAGTTTCCTCAATGCAGTATAAGCCTGATCCACAACGAATTTCAGGAAAATAAATCTCAGTTAAGTCTTGATTTGCATTAAGTTATATAGGTTTAAATGTTCAGATTAGTTCGTCCACTACTAAAAGGAAGGAAAGAGTGTCGTGTGTGTATGTTTTAGAACTATAATTACACTAAATGAGTACTTCATATAGAGACATAATATAATGTTATTATATTATTATTATTATGTTAAACTGTTTTTTAAAAGGAATATAAAGATACATCTAACAAGATACAAAATATTTTCACGGTTCATCATTTAAAAAAAAGGCAATGAGACAAGCAAAACATTTGCTAGAGGAAGCTTTTTTCTAAGTGAAGCAAATATCCTTGTCTCAAAAGCCTTCCAAGGAAACGGCATTTTAAATGAGGGGAATTAAACCATGCAAAATTTCCATACTGTATGTAACATGATGGAATAATGTTAAACATTTTATCCATACGCTGCCATTGAATCCGTTTGCACGTCCCGAGGCATTATGGACACTTCTGAATGAGCAGGGCTCTCCTCAGGCTAGTCTGCGGATAAGCTTAATCCGCTGAATAAACCAGAGGCTTTGTCTGTCACCAATAACCCTCGCTTCTCCTCAAGGGTAGAGCCTTTCCATATTTAAAATTCTCTAAAAGTGGTTTTAAAAGCTCATTTCCCCTCATGCCTATGTGGGTAAGAACTGAAAGTGTCGGTGGAAATTACACAAAAGCTTAGCCGCTAGACTATCAAGGGGGACTTCACACATATAGCATAACACCAGGGCATGAGTTTATTGAGCGTTCTGACCCTCTGCTGAGCTTCTCTAGTATCAGCATATTCACGCTTCAGACCGGCTCATCTATGGATGACATCCTCCCTGTTAGCGCAGCCGCACACCTCGCTGGGTCATAGCTGAGCGAAAAACGGCAGACAGCAGATGAGGACATTTCTGTATATCTGTGATTATCTTACCAATTACAGAGATGAAAGAGACATTTAATACCTGTGATTTTAATATAGGATGGCCAAGAAAAAAGTTCAATGAATTCAATTCAGTTATATAGTTCAATTATTCCCAATTTTAAAACTGTATTAAAAGTGTGTAATGTTGATTTCGAGCTGAGGTGTAGCAGTTAGCGCATAGATATTTAGTACTTGTGATCCCAGCCTGTGTTCCTCTGTCTTGAGTGAGGACTTTTGTGTTATTTCCTGTCTTGTGCCATGTGTTGTAGTTCTCCCCAGGTGTGGCTTGTTAGTTCCCTTGGTTAACCTTGTGTGTTCCCATGACAATTAGCCACTCCCCCTTGTTATCTTGTTAACTTTGTTTTTCCTTTGTGTATACAGTATACTGGGGTAGTGTTTCTCTTGTTCCTTGTCTAGCGTTGCCAATATACGGTTGTATGGTGTGCGTTTGTTGTAGTTTCTTATTCATGTGCCTGCTGGATTTATCTTGTTCCTTGTCTAGAGTTATTTCAGTTGTCCTGTTTCAATAAATGTTTACTGCACTTGGATCCAATGCCTTTTGTCTGCAGCAGCCACGTTACAGATATATTGAATTCAGCTTGCAGCATCTTAGAAGAAAAATGTTTTAATATGCTGCTTTTTTATAGATTAGGAGTCTTTATCATAAATAATGGAGGCATCAGGGCTCGATAGTGCGAGCATTTGCGACTAAACAGAGGTGTTAGCAAACTTTCAAATGTATTTAGGAACATGTGTGCGAATGAAAAAAGTCCCTGCAGGTTCTTAAATGAAATTCAAACATAAAAAAAGCCTGATTATAACCTGAAAACTGATTATATTAAGAGGTCTTTAATTTGGGGATTATGAACTATTGTTTTTTCCAGTTTTTTTTTTAGCACACTAAACAATATCTGCCATTTAATTCAACGTAAACACTTCCTGTCAAAAGAAGGAAAGACTAAAAAATATATATTTAACTTGTATTAAATATAAAATAACACATTAAATGTTAAATATATTTGCACATTTCACACATAAATAATTACATAATTATTAAATACAGTTTAAAGTAGAAATATTCAAAATCTAGTGTGCTTTTTGTATAAATTAAATATTTTTGTTTGCAAATCATTTGCTATCCATTAAATGGAATATTAAACAGCTCTAATTTGTTTATCTTTAATTTGGGTGTCACAATTCCTCTTTCTCTAACTTTCTGTCTCCTTTCTATTGCACCTGTACTTTAAATAACATTATACCATGGTCTGGGTGAATACTCGATTCTGATTGGCTGCAGGGTGTCCATTAAAAAGTGATAGAGGACACCTAGTAAATAAACCGTCAGGCGTAACCAGGGAAACCAAGTTATTGTTTGTAAAAACTTTAGATTTCGATTGTAAAACTAATTAAACTATAAACTAATGTTTTAAAAATGTGTTATTTGGCAAGTGACCATGGTATAAGCGGGTTAATGCCCTTCGAGGCGTCCATTTTCAGGTATTAATGGACTTCGGCGGAGGCAACCGTCCGACGCACACGCCTCACCGTCGTCCATTAATACCTGACAATGGACACCTCGTCGGGCATTAACCCTTACTTAAAAACATATATGCCAGATTCCAGAAAATATTAGTTCTGCTTTTGTTCATAAATACCTGGAGTGACATTGACAACGAAACTGTTGTCATGTCACCATCAATGTCCCAATGTGTAGTGTGCCAGAGCCCTTACTGTCCTTACCAGTGCCAGAATATGTGTATGCGATATACTGATTCAGGAACTAGGAAACTAGGGAGCTGATTTAGACTATGTCTATTGCAATTTTTTAATCTACCTAATGTTGCGTTATGGATGACACAACCACAATTAAAATTAGACCATAATGTTACACTGAAACAAACTTGTGAACAGCATGAGTAAAGGGCTGGGTTCTGTAAGGGTTAGGAGGAACTAAGGGATGAGGGTGGTCAGACTTGGGTCCGGTTTGGCCCTTGACACGACTAGCAGGACACACACATTACCTGTAGCGTCAGAACAATGTTTTCTGGCTGGGAGGTGCCAGATGATGAGGCATGCAGAACAGCAAAAAAAAGAAAAAAAAAAAATACAGAACAGATGGTAAGCCAAATCAAATAAACAGTCAAACAAAAAGGCAAATAAAATCACTTAAGAACTAGGAAGAACACTTGTCATCTATAATGGGAACCAGACCCATTTTGACAGTCCCAGGGATTGAGTGAATCATGGATTTGGCCGACTGTCACATCCATATCCAGCTTTCCATATTCTTAAGTGTTACAAGAGCAAAACAGAGCAAAACTGAAAAGTGAAGCGTGATTATAGGTTAATTGGCTGATGTTTGACAATTTTGAGATAATCGTTCTTCAGCCTTATAAAATGTCACTAAATACTTTGTAAAGACATGCTGATTTAAATTAAGGCCAAATTAATCATACATTTTAAGTGATTACCCTTGAATAAAATGTGAATAAAATTAATAAAAACCATTCATTCACATTCTTCAGTGTCACAGTGTCAATTTTTTTTCGAACAATGTAAAAGCTTTTAATGTAATTTTAAATCAATTTAATGTGTCCTTGCTGAATATAAGTGTGAACAAATGTTTTTACTTTTAAATGATAGCCATTATAATATGTAATAAATATAATATAATATAATATAATATAATATAATATAATATAATATAATATAATATAATATAATATAATATAATATAATATGGGCTGTTTGCTGAGAAATAAATGTGGTAAATTGAAGCACTTTGAGCACTATAATCGGGCTGTTTCTCCGGGATCACATTTCCTCTCAACAACACAGGAAATGTTGGCGAAACTGATTCATTAAGTTTTGCCCCATATGTTTGTTTGTTCCCAAGAGTAGGATGCTGAAACTTCAAAGCAAGAGCTGTTGTTTAATTAAACTCATTTTCGTTATTAAAAAGCAACAAATAGTTTCTTCCTCTATTTACTACAGGCTATAATGCCAAAAGCAATTAACAGCTCTTCCAGAATAAGAGCATAACAGGGCAAAGCTCGCTCCGTGGCTTTCATACTCAATTAAGATATTGTTTCATAATAGATGCATCGAGACAATGTCCCCACAACTTAACTTCGGTGGCGGAGCACGTAATGGCATGGAGGTTCAGGTAGGCACAGTCACATGCACTTACCTTCTGGTACTCGGATTGTATGGCTCCGAATTTATCCTTCGCCACTCTGATGACGAGATCTGCAATGACAGGGGAAAACAAAGTCAGCATGCTTCGGCCTCTTTCAGTGCCACCACGTCAGAACAGGTTACGTAATGTTATTCAGCATCCAGATAAAAAAAAAAAAAAAACACCAACAACGAGCCTACTGTGGATGAGCGTAGTAACCCTTCAGTACCGTTTCATCGAGTGCTTAGCCCCCAGCTGCCCCCAGTGCCACACTCTTGAGAGAAAATATTAGTTGTCTTCATACAAACAGACATCACAAAATTTCCTCCGGGAGCATCTGAGTTTTGTATGACTGTGCTGATAAAATTTGCATTATAATGCATTAAACTTTTAGATTACAAGCAAAAGCAATGACAAATCATATTCAAATTACAGTGAAAAAACAGTGCTCTGTAACATTAAAATGTATGTGCAATCTGTGCAATGTATCCACAAACAGAGACAAAGTTCAGGGGGAGGTGACAGACCACTCGTAAAAAACAAATGAATGGGAGAAATCTTAACACATAGTAGGTCAACTGTAAAAAACAACATTTTTCAGATTTAGTTTTTTTCTCCATTTCAGTAGACAGGAGATGTAGTAGTAGATCCTAAAGGTTCAGGTTTTCCATTCCCATTGCACCATAGTCTAATAACCACCAGCATACAACATACAAATCACCTGGATACAGCATCACATACAAAAGAAGCAATGATGGCAAACATCCCAAAACACTGAAGGAACAGCCTCCAGTCCCACAGCTGTATGTAGACAATCATCAGCACAGAGAGGGAAAATGTCTTTAACACGCCATTACAAATTAGATAGCAGAATATCAACAATGCATTGTGATGTAATATTTTAACGATACAGTAACTAAATTGGCCTTAGAAAAATGTTTGTCTTTGTAAAGTGTCATCAAAATGGAATAATTTGTAGTGCCTCTACTTATTTTACAGACACTCCTCTCAAACAACATGTCATATAGAGAGCATTTCTTCTCACCATCCAATCAATTCCCAGTGGAGAAAATTAAATCTCATCCAAAAAAATGTTCTCATTAAAAGTCCTGTTTCAATCGGAAATGCCACATTTGTAGTGGAACACATTTCTGTTCAAATTGAGTCTAAGCCTCATAGCATTAAAGTGGGTTGAAAACATAAGAAATGAGTGAGAGACAGAGAGGTACATCCTCCACTTGGTGCATTGCAGGGATTTTCAGTCTGCTACGAAGAGTAGCAAAGAGTCAATAAAGTATTACTAAAGCTATTTTTGAAATGCTCAGGGCTCTGAACAAAACAAATATGTTTTTTAATAATCTTCAATGTACCTGTACAGCCACCCTTAAAGTGACAACTTGACAAGTCTTTTTTTGTTGTTGTTGTTGCAATAATATGGGTCTAATTGCCTTCATGCATTTTCTGTAAAACTTTAGAATACAGCTCCGTCATTAATGAACAACTACACAGGAACAAACGAGCAACACAATATTAACACTCCAGAAGCTAAGATTAACTAACAAGAAACTGATTAATGAATTAGTAAATAGTAGTGCATAGTCGAATGTGGTAGTTCAGCTAATCAGTAACTACTATTTTTCATTCCTCCCAGATGACTACTAAGATCTACTATATACAGGTTCATAATTAATATGAATAATGCATAATGTATAGTTAATTTTAAAGTGAAGGTAATGACAGCCCACTAGTAATGTTAGTAGTTCTACTGATTAGCTAACCTTATTCAACTAAGCACTGTTACTTACTAATTTATCAATCAGAGTTTCTTTATAGTTAATAGTAGTAACTATAATGTTAATAGTGTGCAACTCATTTGTTCCTTTGTAGTTATTCATTAATAACGGAACAGTATTCTAAAGTGTTACTGCATTCTCTACAGAGACCTCCAATGATTCCGGAAGGCCTACTCATCTTCAAAGTCAGACAGAAGCAGTAACGTTTAGGGGATCATAGCATGTGGCCATGAAAAAAACATCACCCGTCACTACATTAGCCAGTCTAGCTATATTTTGCCGGTCCCTATAAGTCCCTGGTTAATTAGCATGACCTTAATTCAAGGAAAGAAATCTTCTTTAAAATCCCTTGGTACATGATTGCCTTACTTTTGCATCATACCCAACAATGAGGAATTAATTATACAGGAAGGAATGACTTCCTCAAAGAAATTTCAAACTCCTTAATAAGTGGCTCCCAGTCATCATGGCAAACTTCTTTTTTACCTTGAAATAACCCTTGAAATAGCTTGATTAGCAGTTTTTTTTTATATATTTCAGACTGAAACCTTTACTCCTTGTGTAGCAAGCTTATATCTCAATGTTGTTCTGTTGGTATACCTTGGTTTGGCTTGTAGCTATTTTATCATGTGATCGATGTAACCTCATGACTTCTTATAGCCTATTAAGATGGCGCCTGCACTGAGTATTGTTTATTAGACATTAGAGGCCCTATCTTGCACCCAGCGCGCAATTGACTTTGTACACCGACGCATGTATCATTCCTATTTTGCACCCGCGCAAAGCGCGCTTTTCCCTCCACAGAAGCACGTCGCTAAACTAGGGAATGAACTTGCGCTCCCTGGGCGGTTCAGCGAAAAAAAGGAGGTGTGTTCCGGCGCAAACGTTCCTTCATGCTATTTTGCAGGTTTAGAAAACAATTGCGCCACTAACCAGGAAAAAATAGTTTAAAGTCAGTGGCGCGTTGCGCATGTTATTCATATGCTATTTTAAGGGCGCATGCTTGGCCATAATCAATGTAGCGTGTGCACAACGCGCATACACTTTGATTCTCTCATCTACACAGAAGCAGCAGTTTTCATTTTTGCAAATCATACATTATTACGATAGATAGATAGATAGATAGATAGATAGATAGATAGATAGACAATTTATTATAAAAGCATACATCTAGCTTTCACATTTACCCAAATTATCATACGCCTTTTTAACCGAAGTTAATATGGGTGGGTTTCTCCATCCCCAACCTCCCTGACGAGAGCGTTGCTCTCCTCGGCTGTGAACCGCTCCTGGCGCGCGTCTGGCAAATCCGCCGTTATAATAGGAATCCGCTTTAGAACAAACGCGCCTGCTCTTAAAGGAGAACTTGGTAGCTTTTTTAACTTAATAAAACTGTCTAGAAATCATTTGGATGGTTAAACAACCTGTTCTGGTGATATTGGTGACTTTCCCCGCTCCCCCCAGCGTTCCCAGGCGGAAAACCAACCTTGCAACTTGTTCACTACCGTCCCGGCAAGATAGAAATTGGAAGTCTCGTGAGAAGCGAAAGCGAGAAAACGAGAACGAGCGCGAAACACAAATCGCTTTACGGCAATTCGACATAAACACACACGCATGTATGATGTATTACCAGATTACCCACCTCGATAGACAAAGCTCCACGCGATACAGTTGGCTTGCTCCGATCAAAACAAACGCACATGAGCAGCGGTAGAGAAGGGGAGGAGGCCGCCGCAAGTGAGTTTTTTACGACTGTGTTGTGAAATATACGCCCCACCACAGCTGTAGGGGGAGCTCGTGGGGAAAACATGCGACAACAAAAGGGAAAATCAGCGAAGAAGTGACTAGAGTTCGCTAGAGTTGCCGAGTTCTCCTTTAAAGGGAATGTGAGATGACGCTCTGATTGGTTTATTTCACGTTACGCCCAAACCACACCTATGAATAATGAAGCTGCTTCAGACCAACCCATTTTAGATTTGCGCCTGGCGCAAGAGTCATTTATCCCGCCGGTAAAATAGCAACAGCGCCAAGACCCGCCCACAAAGTTACTTGCGCTTTGCGCTTTGACACTTGCGTTTCAGATCGTTAAAATAGGGCCCTAGGTGTGTTCTTTTGTCGCTGCTCAGACCGATCATTGCGCATTTTTGTCTTAAATATAGAATAGAAGAATAGAATGAGGCATTTATATAGCGCTTTCATATGTACTACTGTACACCCAAAGCGCTTTACAATCATATCAGGGGTCTCTCCTCAACCACCACCAGTGTGCAGCATCCACAAATATCATATGGTAAGTAGGCTATGTGCTACAATATTTTATGTTGGTCAAGCATTTCATCAAAATTTACCAAGAAAAAATCATTTTCATTTCATAATATTACCACGCAGACAGAGAATGAGAGAGTTCAGTGGTCTGTGGCCAGATTGGATTGTGGGTAAGGAATCAGTGGGGCATGGTCCTCCAGCTGTCTCTTCCAGAAAACTACAATTCTCAGCAAAAGGAGTGGACAAAAAGGATGAAGACTGCTGAGAGGAAAAAAAGAAGATCAGTGTAGAGAGGTGGAACAGAAGGAGTGTAGAGGAGAGAGATTAGAAAAGAGAGGCGAGAGGTTGAAGCATGTCTCTTCTTATCCTTTACCGATCGATCGGGCTGTCACATACTGTACACATACCTACACACAAAACGCAGAAATATACAGAAGCCTATACTTTATCATCCAGCCACTATCTGAAAACACCCTACAATCTCTTGCATTTCCAAATGCTATCGACCAAGCCAGCTGACTTCTTAGGGTGCGTGCACAGACAGCGATTTGCAGTGACAAAGCAACTGGAAGTCATTTGTTTTCAATGAGAGAAGGCGATTTGAGGTGACATGACTGGCAGACACTGATGTGGATATGACAAGGTTAAGCAGAGTTCAACTTTATGTGATGCACCGACTACAAATGCATTTAAACGTTTATAAATTCATCTTGTCATGTGCTTTAATGTAATTGTAGCCACCTAAATAGCTACTTCTTAATGGCAACTTTTTACTTTACTTTACTTCACTGTCTACCCTCCATCAATCCCACCCGCAGCAGCACTCAGTCGGTGTCCAGAAACTTCAAAAAGGCTGAACAAACTGTGCTGGCAGTTTCTCAGGCCTCAGGTCTATTTCTCATGGTCCTCTGTGAGTACATCTTCTCGTTCCTCTCTCTCTCTGACCTGGTTTGATTGGCTGTGTTTCCATTCATCTCGCAGGAAGTAAACAGACTATATAGAGCTCAGCGGTAAACAAAAGAGGGGCCAGAGGTGCTGAGTGACTCAAAATACCAGCGCACAGACACACACCTCAGTGGACGCTTTATTTGTATGGGGTTACTTGTGGTTTCCTGAGGTGATGACATACGCCTGGTATCTTTTGATAAATATGTACACTCCCATTCAAACGTTTGTGTTCAGTATTCAGCAAGTGACAGTAAAGGCATTTACAATGTTCCAAAAGTTTCCACAAAAAACACAATGGTTTTTAACGTTATAAACAATGAGAAATGTTTCTTGAGCACAAAATCGGATGATTTTTGAAGGATCATGTGACGTCATTGAAAAATTAAATGGGTACATATTATGACAGAATTTCTATGACCCTGTCCGTCAAAATGACAGACAATGAGAAAGTCTAACGTTGCTCTGAATGTAGTTTTGTTACTTACAGAATATCATGTGGTAGAGAATGAACATCTGAGCATGTCTTTGCATGTACATGACTGTTTGTTCACCTATTGGTATGCAATGTATGCCACAGTCCTCTTGTGACACAAATCCCTGCACATCATCATCACGTTTAATAAGCCATAATCAAGATGTTTGCTTCACACTAATAGCTCCCTTACTCTTTCTCTCTGTTAAGCTTATTTAGACTCTTTAGCAAGGAGTTGTTTGTAGCAGTGGTTCTCTTTTTTTTTTGTCACACTCCCCATTAAATCTGGAAAAACAGTTGCCAGGACTTTTTATCAGTTGGCCTGCATTGTTATTCTGATGTTTTTCTGTAAAAAAACAAACAAACTTACATTTATTGATTAAAAAAAATAATAATTTTGAATGAAATATATATTTTATTGATTTAATTTTAAAAAGGGCTTTAAAATGTATAAAAAACATATATAGGAGAATGGCCTATAATATATAAAAAATATATAATAATAAATGTAATTATTTTTGTCAGTGGAACACAAAAGCAGATGGAAAGGGTATAATTGTTATTATAAATATCAAGCTAAAAGTAAACATAAACTTGACCTAAAAGTACATATGTGGTTTGTACTTATTTTGAGTATTCTGAAGCCATTCGACAGCTCTGTGTCAGGAAAAGAAATACTTTTTTGAGGCTTTATAAACATAAGAGCAACAGTGAGCGCACTATAGAGAAATAAGGAGGACAACGCAGCACATTTGAATTTAAGGAAGTGCCTCCCACACTTTGAGAACCACTTAATTATAGATTAATTTTTGTCCTGGACAAAAATAAAAAAAGTGTATTAATTCTAATCTTGTAACGGCACGCATCACATTCTTTCATCAGGGCAAACTTCTCTTTGATTCAGCCATTTTGTATCCATCCTCCACGGCACTCGTTCCTTCCTCCTCTCATCCTCCCAGCAGGACGCACACTCACACGACTTTGCTTTTGAGACGTTTCTCTGCTAGTGCAGAAGAGAGAAAGAGATTTCCTCAGAAGTACGCTACTCTTTTTTTAAAAGTTAAAAACCCCACCATATCTTCATAAATATTTCATCATGAAATCTCCTCAAGGTGGCTGTGGAGATAAGCAGCCTTGAATACATTTGTAAGCCACATCACCTCACATTATCATGGCACGCCAGAGACGTGAAACTCTAAGGGCTTTTACATCTCTTCTGTTACACCTAAGACTAATATCTGTCAAGAGAAAGAAAGTGATTACAAATGCCCTTTCAGGGCACAAGTCTTCTGAAATGTGCCAAGCAATAGCTGAGATGACAATCTTGTGCCAAGAACGTACTGTAAATTTTATATGCTAGTTCTGCTAATGTTTAAATTATTATCTAGCTGAAAGCAGACACTAAATATGAATTAAACTCTCTTACTCGAAGACTGCATTTGAAAAACAAAAACAAAACAGCAATTAGCAATCACTTTCAATTGAATTTAATTGAGAGGTCAGGGGGACATAATATCCGCTGGCAGCTATTATATAGGCAACATGTAAAGTTATGTAAAATATATGTAAAAAAGGTGGCAAATAAAGTTAAATTCAATTTGCAGAAAGTTAGGCCATTTCTTGACACCAAAGCTGCCAAGTTGTTCTTACATACAATGATTTTTTTCACATATTAAGTATTGGTCATTAACTACTCTTAAAAGCATTGAATCTCTAAGAAAGCCATAAAAACTTTTGTCATTTCACCATTGCAATATTTTAGAGAGACAATTTCAAACGTTTCAAGTATGCTTGTTTGCTATATAAGTGTTACATAATCTTGCCCCCCCTCCGCTGCATGGCTTTTTCCAAAGACTTGAAAGTGGAGGTAGTATACAGTCCTCTGTAAAAGGGGACTGTGTGATACCATTTAGATGCACCACTTTTGGACAAAACGTATTGTCAATAATAGGCGGTAAACTCAGGAATAGCTTGCCCCTCCCAATAAGAGAGTGTCCTACATTCAACACCTTTAAAACTCACTTAAAACAGTAGCTACTAGAAAACCAGAGATGTACTCACTTAACTGTCACACATTTATCACCCATACACTTTCACTGTTAAATTAAATGCAGTATAGATGTGGATGAACAATGTCTTTGTCATCATGTATTTTTGTTTTGTTTTGTTAATGTATACAATATTGTTTTGTTATAGTGAATGAATGCTGTATGATTGTTGGCTGTCTTTATGCTAGTCTTATGTTACCGGCCTAGGGACTGCAGATCAGAAGTAGTTATTTTTACTAATTCTGGCATATTTACTGTATGTATTTTTGTACAACAATGTTCATGAATATGCATGGTATATATATTTTTATATTTCATATATTTTAGGTTTCAGAAGGGTAACTATCTTAAATCAACTATCTAAAAACTTCATCTATCTTAAATCTCAAAAACTACTGGCCAAGAAGACATCAATAACATGTCAAGTCATGCTGAAATCTCAATAATAGAGTTAAATTAAAAAACACTCTCTTTAAGCATACTGCACTAGGTTTGTCATTGCATGTCACATGACTGATCATGACGCAGCAAGTTTAAAAAAAAAAAACACTAATATTTCATCATTTCATTCTTTTCCTCACATAAAGCTATCATATGACTTATATCTATATTGTTAACGTACAAATCGTATTGACCACTTTTATGATACTATTAAGAAAATAACATGGTGTGGGAATAACATAACAGACTAAATGATTTTCTGTTATGTGTATGTATGAATACTAATACATGTTTTACATTTATTCCTTATTCCTGTGAACAGTTGTGCTGCTTTGATTAATAGAAAGTTAAAAAGGGTTGCCATTGAAACGCATAAATTCGAGTCACAAACCGCTCCAAGTGTAATGTCACAAGTTTCCATCTCTTCCAAATTACAGTAGTTATGGCGTGAACACAGCAAAAGCTTGTTGTTTCGGTTGCAGTGCTTGTTGACTAATGTCTGTCTAACTCTGCATAGCATGAAACGTGCTGCTGAACGTGCTGTATGATGTCTGCGCGAGGGTAAGTAAAAACATACGTTGACAGGCAGGTAGGATATCCTTTCATAGCCCTTGGAACGCGGTCTATGATTGGACAAACATTTTATGATCCTACGCCTTCCAAAGACGATATAAATACATATAAATACATTTAGACCACTTAACTTAGGCCCTGTCCCAAATGGCACCCTAAGCACCCGCGTTCTTTCTATCAGTATGCACTTTCGTGACGTAACGCCACTTAGACTGTCGGGAAAATGTCTGCTGTGGAGCTCGCTTCAGTGCGGGCTCGGCAAAAGTGCGCATCGAAGGCACATATTAACCGCAAAGGGGACCTAAAATGTCAAATGGAACAACCTACGGTATCAAGGACTTAACGGACACGCGCACTCGGCAGCCATTGTAAGTCCACAAGACCGAAAGAGCATTTGAAGTGTGCCATTTGGGTAAGGGCCTTAGTGATCGCTTCAGGATGTGAAGAGACTTTCAACCTTTCATAACAAAAAAAGTTTCTGAGGCAAATCACATACCCTGCCTTTAATTCCTGAACAATTTCTGAATATTTTATATTATCTTTTATTATCAAATATGACATTTAATCCTGTGGAATAATCGTTTTAGAATGGGACTGATGGCAAGTCAATGCTAATAATGCACCAAATGTCTGCAAAGTCACCAAAGATTCCTGAGAGGCATTACTGTTATTACCAGGTTTACAGAGCTAACAGACGTCCAAGAGAACTGCATGAATAAGAGGATTATACTGTAAAAAAGTGCATATCAGAGAGATGCATTTCTAAGGGCGTGCTACATTTTGCTCTTGTATCCTATTTAGTGCGCCAAAAGCCTTAGGGAGATGCGCAGAGAGCTAGAGCTGCCAGACGTCTCTTCCAAACAAAGCTATCGGTGCTCAGCAACCAGACTGAGGCATAGCAGTTGGCTAAACATGCTGTAAGTAAGTACTATATTAAAACATTCATTCAAAATTCATTCAAAGATGAGTCTGCCTTTAGTGAATGATGTGTCTTTATTGGTTTTGAGTCCTCATAAATACATCAAATTGAAGAAAAATACTACAAATTTAAAGTACAGATAAATTAGAGATGATTAAATTACAGATGATTAGATGACATACAATACCGTTCAAAAGTAAAAGGGCCAGTAAGATTTAAAAAAAGAAAATTATCGCTTTAATTCAGAAATAATTGATCAAAAGTGACAGTACAGACAAGGCATTCATAAAGATTTATATTTTAAATAAATGCTTTTTTGAACATTCAAAGAATTAATCCTGGAAAAAATTTATCATCTTTCCACAAAAATATTAAGCAGAACAACGGTTTTCAAAATTGATAATAAGGAATGAACATTTCTGAAGGACACTGATGACTGGAGTAATGGTTGCTGAAAATTCAGCTTTGCCATCATAGGAATAAATTACATTTTAAAGTATATTAAAATAGAAAATAGTTTTTTTACTGTATTTTTTATCAAATAAATGCAGCCTTAGTGATCATAAGATTCTTCTTTCAAAACATTAAAAAATCCTACCAATCCCAAACTGTTGCAATTTTCAGCAATTTTTACAAATTCACTTGATTACCTTATAACAATCTTAAAATCAGAATTAAAAAAAGTTTTTGTCTGAAGCCTCTCAGATTAAATATTTCATTAATGCAACACTGTGGCTACATTCACACTACAGCAAAACATGACTGCCACTCCTAGTAAATGTTAATCCGTCCTGTACAGTGTTCATAAGGTGACAATCTTGTGACATTATATCGACACAGAGTGTGAACTGAACTATTACTTCTTAATAATGTAGAGATATAATTACAGCATATTATTGTCACAACTCAACTGACACTCTTTTGGACACTGACAGCTGAGATGTGTTTTTCTTTTCCTTGAGGTACTGCAGTAAAAGCAAATCGCAGATATGGAGGTACATGTCTTGTCTCCTTTGCAAATTTTGATATGGTCTGTCTTGCTCTATCACAGTTGCTTCCTTAAGCCCTTCGGTGTAGTGGTAACCTACATATTGCATTGGAGTGAACAGCAGCTTACACAAAACAGCTATGAACAAAACACTGGTTTATTAAAAATGGTCTAATTTTGCTAATTCACATAATATTAATTTGGTGAAAGTAACACAGCTAACACCAAAGGTGTTTCTTGTTTATACACTACACAAAAGTTTGGGGTTGGTAAGATTTTTGAGGGTGTGTTTACTTGTAGTTCGGTTCGCTTGGTTTGTTTGGTCCAGACCCATAAAAAAACCCCAAACATTTAGTCCTGGTCCACTTAGCATTCACATTGGCATTTTTAACACCGAACCTAATGATACAGAACCTAAAGGCATAAGGATACGTTCACAACTTGATTGGTCGAACCGAACTGTGATGGACTATGACGAGAAAAAACAGGTATGCTTGAGCATTCAGTCCTTTTTAGGGTCGCATCTTGTGACATCATGTCCTGTTTTTGGTACGTTTACATTTCTTTGGTCAGTGTTGCGCTCATATTTCATTCGAACTGCACCAGAGTTCGTTTGGAAGCGGACCGAGACCCATCTTTTCAGCGGTCTTGGTCTACTTGTTTGGTGCGCACCAGGGTTCAGATGATAGCGTTCAAATTAACAGAATTTGTTCCACACCACAAACATTCCACACCAAAATTTTGCTATCTGTCAACTGTCATGAGTTCAGGTGTAACTCCTGTATTCTGTACCCAATCTGAAGTGTCACACAAACGTAAGCGGCTAAGAAAACTTAGCTCATCTATCACATGATTCCATGTAAATACTGTACACCATCTTTGCATTCAGATCCCGAAACAGTTTATTTTAGCCAATCACTTTGGAGTCATACAACTTACATCATGACACCGCAGATTGGCTGATGGCACCACAAGAACAAGCTCAGTCCCAAACCCTTCACTAGCAACTATACTGAGCTGTGGCATACGATCATCTGTTGTTAGTGACTCCATTACGTGAAAATCTTCAGTTGCAACTTTGTGACATTAGCCTGAGGTTTTTCACACAGTAGCTTTTGCACAGCAGAGAGAATCAGATGTGTTCAGAATATTCTGAAGGCTTAATACCCTTGAGACGTCTGCTATCTATTTAACATGAGTGATCAAACGTGTCACTTCTCACCACCCTAATGCCATGAAGCCAATGCTCATGACTTTTCTCATCTACTCCCTGGTGCCTGGTTAGAGTCCCAGAGGGTTACAATCTGTACCTGAACATTAACAATAACAATCTGTTGAAGCACACATAAAGCAATAAGGCTCCTCTGTAACTAAGGAGTCAGTTACCAAGAAGAGGAACCCAGTGTCACAACCAGAAAGAATGAATAGGAAGAGAAAGAAGAAGAGGAGTAAGAAACTAATAGAAAAAAGAAAGTGAGGGTGGTACAAAATGTACAGTTCTCCCTTTCAAGCCCAGTATTAATAAAAATGGAATTAAATGCATGAGCGAGTTCAAGCCACAGTTGGAAACAACACCAATCTCTTGACAGCATCTACAGGCTTGCACTGCAACACAGAAGGTCTTTTTAGATAAATATACAAAGAGCAATTTGAGTTGCCCTGTATTCTGATACTCACCGAGGAAGGTTATTTTGTGCATGTGTATGTGAAATGAGATGTACATGCATGATATATAATATCCTCACATTATCCCTGCTTTTGTCAGTTGCAGTGAAAAGGTAACAATAACAATTCTCTGTAGACAAAATAAAGCCTTCCACAAACATTCAAAATACACATACATGTACAGTGTTACAGTGCTCTATCAATGAGGAAATCAGCAAAAACTAATATATATGCATGCATCATATGCATGATATATTGATTATTGGCCAATAAAGAATAAAATAAAATAAATCCCTAATAATTTAATAACACTGTTACATGTAATCCTTAGCAAACCTCAAAATGAATATCTAGTTCTCATAGCTGTACACTCTAATAGTGTGATGCCTAAATGCACTTGATCGATTCTATTTTGAATTTATTTAGACAAAATAGTATAGAATTTTAATATTGGCCATTGAACGGTTTTCAGCCAGCATGAAGCAGAAAATTAATTATTGGCTTATTGGTATCGGCCAGAATTATAATATCAGTGCATCCGTAATTGGAAAAAAAGGTTCAAGGTTCTTCACACAATTTTAAAGAACACTTTATTCCAAAAAGGTTATATATTTTGAGACATGTCTTAAAAGGGTACTTCACTGCTGGTAAAAAGGGCTGCCTATACAGTAGAAAGGCACATTTTTTTTTTATATCGGTGCTACCTGACTAGAGAAAACAGAGAAAAAAGGCTGTTGTCTTCCCTTTTGCCAAATAGGTAGGAAAACTTCAACACCCATTATGCACTGGGCATGTTGCCGTCCAAGGCCACTCCCACTAGTCTGCTATGGATATGCTCACCAGAGTCAAATACTGCCTTGCTTTAGTAGGATATACTTATTAGCAAACTTTTAGTCATAATGGCGTCAACTTATATTGTTCCTGAGTGCAAGAGTTCAAAGAGTAAATGTTTAGCGGGAGGGAGTTACTTTGGGTTTCCAATGAAGGATCCAGCGCATGGTAGGCAGTGGCTCAATGGAAAAAATGTTTTCCCACCTGCGTTTCGCACCTGACAGAACCCTATAAAGTTCTAGAACCTTTTTCCTCTAATAATGTACAGTAGAAGTGAATAAACTTATACAGCAATTATTGGACTCTGAGTGACTACATTAATCCACCTAACTTCCTTGTATGTGCTCCATTTCTTATTGCAACATATATCTCACTTGTTTACATCTACACAGAATCACTTTTTCAACTCCCCAGGAGACCTGAGGGACAATAACTGCCACTTCCTTGTGGTGAATGTTTATTAGAACAATGGCTTTTGGGTGGAAAGGAAAACCACTTGCTCAGAAAAGAAACTATACACACCATCCCTGGGCCATCTACTAATTAACGCACTGTACATGTTTTTTTTTTAACAGACATAACATCATGGTTTATGACACAGATCCGCATTTATGAGTCCATCTGTGCCCATATCCTGTTTAAACCCATAAGGAGATTCACACATTGCTGACGACTTTGCTAAACTGGGCATTTGTGTTTCAGTTCACACACGAATAGGGTCCAAAACAAAAAGAAGCAATCTCTGTAAGTCTGGTTAAATGACATCTAGTTTCTCCACAAGCATGTCAAAATGTATTTATGTAAATTTCAATGGCATTCAGAATATTTATAAAAGCAAATATTATAGAAACTACAGATTTATACTCAATTCTATTCTCAAACTATAACTTACTATGCAAGCTTGAACTGTTGTCCTTACAAACTGTGCAATTCACAAGTCAGCTGACCAGACTATGTGGCCTACTTACATACTGTTTTTGAAAAATGTATCAGTATTATTTTTAGGTCCACATTCAAGGTTAATGAATTAGGTTGCAGAAACTGATGGTGATCAAATATGATTATTTTTGTACACTCTTCATATAAAAATCCTTCATTGGATTGTGATGTTTTCCATTGGTAGTGTTTTGGATCAGTAAAATGTGAATATTCTTTTATGTTCAGTTTGAGACTTGTTTGCTTTGTTCCTGTTTCCGGCCTGTCTGAGTTCTCATTAGTCTCCCTGATTGGTCATTCTGTTCAGCTGTTTCCTAATTAGTTCCCTTTGTTTGTTCCATGTATTTAAGCCCTGAGATCTCCTTAGCTCTTGGTCCGTTCTTGTTTGTGTGAGATGTTTTGTATTTCTCCACGTTCTCCAGAGTGTTTGTGATTAAAGACTGTTTATTTTAATCCTCCTTCATTGTGCGATTTATATTTGCAACCGTCACGTGACACTATCTGAGTTATAATCAGAAAACAGACTGCCTGCATTAAATATAATTCAATCTTAAAGACACAGTGAAATGCCTTGATAAGTGTAATTTTCTTTACTACGCATTCCTACACCCTCTGAATCGACACCCTCAGAAAAAAACAGCTCGTCACAGGGGAGGGGACCATCTTTGTACTTTATATACTCATAAAAAATCATATAGTCCCTTAAAGGTGTATACTATTACTACTCTAAGGTACTAAAATGCACCTTTTAGGGGTACGATAGGGTACAAAGTTGTCCTTTAAAAGGTACTGCCCCAGTGAAAAGCTGTTGTACCCCTAAAGGTACAATATTTGCAATTTTTTTCTGACAGTGTATAATACTAGTCTATAGCATTGCAGAAGTGTTAAAGGTAGGGTAGGCAAATGCGGACAGGCTAGCGATAGCAAGTTAGCATTGAAAGCATGAGATTCCACCCTCCCTTCAGAGCGTCTCCAAAGCCACGCCTCCTTCAAAACACATGAATGCTCACAGCAGAGATGGGATGCGCCGATCCGATACTCAGTATCGGTATCGGCTCCGATTCTCCCCTTCTTTCCCGGATCGGGTATCGGTCAGACGAGACCCATCCAATTCGGTTATTGTGAGTATACTATTCTGTGTTATTGTTAAGCCCCACAAAAGGCACAAAAACATTATAAAGCATCATAAAGTTTTCGTGCACTAAAAGTGTTCTGACACCATTCTATAGTATAATGTGAGCTAGAAATTAATATTTAAGTCGTTAAATTCAAGTAACTAAAATTTAAGACTGTGCTGTATTGGAGCCTTTCATATTATAATACTTTTGCGCAATTAAAGATTAGTAATAGCCTTTCTTGTTCTTGTTCTATACCCTTTAAAATATGTCTTAATTTTATAGTATATAATATACTTGTTTTTCATGAATGTATTTTACACCCACACAAAGAGCAACGTGTTACGTTTTACCAGATGTAGTGCTACACTTATTGTCTCTTATTTGTTCCCCACTAAATAATGTTTTTTTTTTTCTCTAAATGTTCAGATTTTGTACAATTATTGTGCACTCCTGATTTAGAGTAACTTTTACTGCTGAATTATAATCTGTCATAGATTGTGATATTTTTTTTGATTTGTTGTTTTTCTTGAAGTTGTCTGTATAGATTGTGTTTAACACACAAAAGATTGATTTTCAGTTCAACACACAGAGTTATTGAAATTCTACTTGATTTAAAAAAAAAAAACTGCGCTGGTAACGGTCGATACTCAGAATTTTTGGTACGGGATCGGATCTGAAAAAAAATGGTATCGGTGCATCCCTACAGCAGAGTCTGCAAAGCGTCGATGTTTAATTACCTCATGTCTCAAACCACATATAATATTACAATAATAATGAATGTAAACAATTTAAGGAGCTCCTACTCGTACCACTTTACTACTGCAGATTAATTTCGGCGTTGATAGTGTTGACAGAAATGCATAAATCCGAGTCTGAGGATATTAACAGCTCTGGGTAACGTCACAGGTTGCCATTTCGTAATTACGGTAACGACATGGCGTGAACGCTGCAGAAGCTCGTTGTTTTGGTTCAGGAGTAACTGTAAAGGGTGGCTGCTGTTTGTTTGTGGCGCTCGGTGACGGTGTCTACAACTCTGCATAGCCTCATGGAACGCGCTGATGACGTGTGATGTCTGCGCGAACAGGTTCGTGGAAGGTATGAAAATACTGTATGTTGACGGGCAGGTAGGACATTGTATGTAATGATTGGACACAATTTTTTCTATTATTGATTGCTATGAGGATGTGAAGAGAGTTTCAACCATTATAACAAAAAGTGTTTATAAAACACTTACCTTTAATTTGCCATGACAACAATTGGGACTCTCTCTCTCTCTCTTTGGACACAGAATAAACACAATCCCTGCTTAATATCAGCTTACTGATCATGGCAAAGCTGATATAAAGATAAATAAAGGTCATGGAGGTGTTACTGATTAATACTGATTAGCACATTTTTGCCTTTGTTTGTGTGTCCACAGCAGCTTTCCCTGATCTACTACTTTGGGGTGAATTAATTGCACAATTCTGACAAGTGCAAAAACACTCTTCTGTCCCTGTTAAACAGAAACGGCAACAGAACACACAATTCTAGTCAGGCATAAACATTTTTTGATTTTCCCATGTATTGATTCTAATGAACATACAAGAAGCACAAATTTTCTTCATGTGAACATTTGCTTACTTTTAACAACGGCACAGTTTTAAAAAATCAAAATGAAGAGCGATATTCAACTGACATATACAGCTGAAACAGCCTCAAGGCAATAAATGTTGCAAAGAGTCTAATGTCAGCTGGGAAATGCTAGCGAGTCACGTGACAACGCAATTACGCGCAATCTCCCTCTTGCGCTGTGAATTTATGGTAAGCAGATAAGCAAGGGCATACATTTTAATGAGGAAACATCAGAATCTGTAGTATTTGTACATTATACTCTTAATGCATGTTTTTTTTTAACTACAGCCCACATGGGATGAAGCAGTGCTAAATTAGATCAAAGCTAGAAGAAAGGATGAATATATGTGTGAATATTTGGATTCAGATTTTATCTGCGTGGGCCAAGTTTTGCCTGTAAAACCCACAAAGACATTCAAACCTGAACCATCCTTTTGGGAAGCAGCCAACAGAATAGAAAAACAACTTAAAGTAAAAATTTTAGGGTAAGATTAAAAAAGAAAACACTTTTATTCAGCAATTAAATTGATCAAGAGTGGGAGTTGTAATAGTCATTTATAATGTTACAAAAGAGTTTACTCCTTTTTTCATATCACATATGCTCATTTTAGCTTTTCCTTCTCATTATTATACACCATTATTGCTCTCACTTACAGTCTATATAATCCTATCAGCCATCTCACTCTGCCCATGAATAACCCCTCTGGATTTTCCCAGAAGGCCTAGTGACGTAGCTTTAGAGCCACCCTCTCCTCTATTCCCAGCTGGGATGCCCTCTCACCCTTTCAGAAGCACTACAACTCCCTGACCTCATGTTCATGACATTCTAGTGTTACCTGGAAATGTCCTATGCTTACATTCTGTTAACTAGTTATCTAAGGCCACTTTGCAGGCGTCACCTCATAAAGAGGATTTCTTGCCTCGGTTTTGATTAAAGTGTTGATATGATAAGGAATCACGCCTATTCACGCCTATTCAGTGATCAGAAATTTTATATTCCTAAACTAAACTAGAAAAAAGAACAAAAATAAGAGTAAAAAATGTGAAACGAAATGTGAAATGTATGAAAATCCAAACCTGTTCTACATATGCTTCTGAAAATCCCAATATTAAAAAAGAGCAGCTGAACTTTCTGCTGGGTGTTGGTCATTACATGTGACAGTATCAAAACTTGCTAAAAATTAATTAAACTTGTTAAATGGATAAAACTGAAGTTTGTCAAAGGGCTGATTCACCCAAAAATGAAAATTCTGGTATTAGGCTAATTACTCACCCTCATGTCGTTCCAAACCCGTAAGATCTTCATTAATCTTCGGAACACAAATTAAGATCTTTTTGATGAAATCCAAGAGCTTTCTGAACCATCCATAGGCAGCAACGAAATTGCCACTTTCAAGGCCCAGAAAGGTAGTAAAGACATTGTTAAAGTAGTCCATGTGACTACAGTGGTTCAATCTTAATTTTATTTTGTGCACGAAAAAATAAAAAAATAAAAATAACGACTTTATTCAACAATTTCTTCTCTTCCATGTCAGTCTCTGATGCTGTTCACATAGTAAACACTGCAGCGCTTCAGGGTTCTACGTCAGAACGCCGGCTCATTATTGGCCGGCTCCTGCGTCAGCATCACACACATGCGTCGTTTTTTTTTGTACACTAAAATTAAGGTTGAACAAGGGCTGGGTGATGAACCGATAACGATATGTCTCGCGATTGACATGTAATCAATATCAATAAAAAATGCGTTCGATAATTTTTTTTTCTTCGTTGGAAGAAACCAGAGGTTGCAAAGCAAGTTTGGTTTCATGAACAAAGGCACTCGCTCTCTGGTAACCAGTAGCAACGTAGGGGGTGACACGCTAACAGCCGGTCATGTAACAGTATGGTTGCGCCATATCGTTGTCTCGTGTTGGATTCTTCAGTAACAGAACCGGCGTGGAGTGATAAGTGGATAATGAGTGCCGCAGCGATTGTTGATAAAACAAGAAAAGTCAGCTCGCCAGTATGGCAGTTTTTTGGATTTTATAAGTCTGGCCAATGTCGTCTGCAAATTATGCAAGACCGTCGTCGGTTTCTCTATGTTTATATTTAACACTTTTCAGTATTTTAAAACACTTTATTAAGCATTTCTTACGTATTCTTTAATTTTGCAGCTTAATGTTAAGAGATAATTGTTAAGTGTTCATTGAGATTTTAGACTTATGTTTACATTTTAATTATTTGAATGCTTTCCATGGTTGTGTTGACATTTCTGCCTTTATAACTGAGGGGATTACAATCAGAGGAAGGTTAAGTTTAAAATAAAAAATGTTTAAATGTAATATATTTGTCTCCTGGTCCTTATTTTAAATAGGTCATAAAAAATATCAATAATTATCGATATCGACCGATATGAAACACTTATATCGTGATACAGTTTTCAGCCATATCGCCCGGCCCTAGGTTGAACCACTGTAGTCACATGGACTATTTTAAAGATGTGTTTACTACGTTTCTGGGATGAGGGTGAGAAATTAATGACAGAATTTTATTTTTGGGTGAACTAACTAACCATTTAATATTTTCCTGTTTTGTAATGTATTTCAAAACCATGATAATATTGTATACCATGATGAAATTATTGTGATACAACATGTCTAGTAATGACCAACCCTATATTCACGGATTCGGAGAAAATACTAATAATAATATTTTTTAAAACATGTGATAATACACCTTCAAGATTTGAACAAACCTTTTGGATGATGCAAAAGTGTTTTTGAATGGTCTGTGTCTTTGCTAAGACTTGATGCCTAAATAGCCCCTTTGACTTGGCTAAATGTGGTTGTATAATCGAGGGCAGTATAGCTCAGGATCACTGCCAGTCTTTCATTACACTCTCTCAGTTTAAGCCTTTGTTTCCCTCTCTAGAGAGAGAAATCCAACCCACACAACATGCTGGAGAGTGAAAGTAACTGTGTGTATGTGTGCAGCTCTTCTAAAAATAAGTATTTCATTCAGAGGCTACAGCAATCCCCCTTTCCTCTCAAAAACGCTGCAGAACAGAACACCTGATGGGTTCACTGTCTGACATCCCATAATGCCATGCTAACATGAGGCAGTGGAGGAAAACGCTCACTGGAGTTTAAATGTAAATGCGATCATCACATTAGCAGCAGGAGCAGTTTAGTTATGACAGTCTAAATCTGAGACGCTCCAGAGAGGCTTACCATCAACACACAAACATCACTAATGTGGACTACACAAATACAGAGGTTCCCGTCCCACAAGATATTTGGACACTAAGACTGTATGAATTGAATTGGACAGTTAACACAATTTCAAACCAAATGGTCGGTAAACAAAAGCTTAATTAACTTTTTCAGTGTTGGGGGTAATGCAAGTTACTTAACCAGATTATTTTTTCAAGTAACTAGTAAAGTAATGCATTCATTTTAAATTTACAACAAAATATCCGAGTAACTTTAAAAGAATGTTTTCCCATTTATTGACTGACACCTCTCCAGTCCCCATGTTAAGAAAATTCGGAAGTGAATATTTGTGCGCCGTGTATGCTGGTTATTGTAGTTCTAGAATAAATGTAATCTAGATTCAATATTACTCAAAACAAATAAAAACAGTGAAATGCAAACTCAGAATATTACACAAACCTGTAATCAATATGTTAAATAACAAAAAATACTTTATGCATTTAATCACTTTATTAACCAATATTTTCGCTGCTGACCTTCAATGATCCAATTCAACCATACTAATAATAAGCAAAAATAACATAAACATCACATTTGTGTTTGGTTTGTTTGAGCTGCACCCTCTACTGTACAGGCATGAATACAAGGCCAAATTTTGACAAAAATAAAATGGTCTAATAGTCTATATATAGTTCAGTATGGTTGCTAGATGTGTTGTCACTTTAGACAGTCATAATTAATCTGCTAAGAAGCGAACATATGATCACTCATGACCTGGTCATAATTATGCAATCAGTCTTTGAGATTCACACACCACAGATGCCTATAGCGATACTCTCAGTGTGGCTCAATGGCTACAAACAGTTTGAAATCCTCTTAAAGTGTTCTTGTTAATTGGCTTTCATCCAGAACCCCAGGTAAAGCACACCAAAGGTGCGGAGCAAAAGAGCAGGAGGGCAAGATTTAGGGCAGCTACAAGCCCTGCAGAGCTTAAGCACATCCAGACAGGAGCGTATCAGCTCTCAGATAAGGGACAACATGCTGCAAATAACCCTTTTGCTTATAACGTCTAAGCCAGGACCGGAGGGTTTAAGCTGTAAGCATGTCCAGGCGGAATCAGCATACTTATTCTGCGCTGATTTTTGGGAAATCTGCCAGTCTGTGGAATGTATTTAAATGAGGTAAAATGATCAGTTGGTAGCCGGAAGCATTAGTAAATATTTAATAACCAACAATTTTTTAATAAGAATAATCAAAAAAAAAAAAAAAAAAAACAGTCATCCTCATCTATTCACACTTTTAAATTTTGATTTAAATTTAATTTGATTTAATTTTGATTTGATTTGATTCCGCTGCCTGCTACATGAAAATGATAAATTGGCGAATTACTGACAATAACATTTTGGCTGATACCAATGAGGCGATAATTATTTTAACTGATAAAAGCCGAGATTAAAATTCTATACAAGTTTCTCTAAACAGATTTAAAATAAGAACACTGTAAACAAACTTTTAAATGCTTCTGGTGCAACAGATGACAAAACTCACGGTTCTGATCATATTATGGTTTTTGAGTAACTGATCGGATAATTGAAAAAAAAATGTTGTTCTGTGTTCATTTCGAGAGTTCAAAACAGCTTCTTAAATTTTGCACTCGAGTCCGAGACCCCCACCTCTGGAAGTTGTAATTCTAATTGAAAGAGACACTGACTGTTTTTTCATGTTTAATACCGTAACGCTGCCTGCTTTTAAACAATATTGCTTCACGAGTTTGTACTTAAACATATAATAAGATATAGTATAAAATACTATACACTTTACAGAAAAAAAAACACTTTGCAGTGAGTATATCGGGGCTTTCAAGTCATTCAATCATTTATTCAACAGATTCATTCAAATTGCTAATTCATTCAGGAACGAAGCAATGACCGTCTTTAAAGGGTTAGTTCACCCAAAAATTAAAATTCTGTAATTAATTACTCACCCTCATGTTGTTCCAACCTAGTAAGACTTTCGTTCATCTTCGGAACACAAATTAAGATATTTTTGATGAAATCTGAGAGCTGGCTCACTCCTCCACAGGCTTATGGACACCTTAACTTGCTGGCCCAGAAAATGTATTAAAGACATCGTTAATATAGTCCAAGTGACTCCAGTGGCTCAATCTTAAGTATATCAAGCGACGATAATACTTTTTGTGCGCAAAAACAAACAAAAATAACGACTTTATTCCACTTTCATTTCCTTCTCTCTGGGCCTCGAGTCTTTTCACGTAGTGTTTTTGCGCAGCGCGTCTGTGTTGCACGTCACCACGTATCACACATGACCAGCGTCGCCCAATAGTGAGCCTACATGGTGACGTGCAACACAGACGCGCTGCGCAAAAACACTACGTAAACTAACTCGAGGCACAGAGAGAAGGAGATGAAAAGTGGAATAAAGTCATTATTTTTGTTTGTTTTTGCACACAAAAAGTATTCTCGTCGCTTTATAAACTTAAGATTGAGCCACTGGAGTCACTTGGACTATATTAACGATGTCTTTAATACATTTTCTGGGCCAGCAAGATATAGTGTCCATAAGCCTGTGGAGGAGTGAGACAGCACTCAGATTTAATCAAAAATAGCTTAATTTGTGTTCCGAAGATGAACGAAAGTCTTACGGGGTTGGAACAACATGCGGGTGAGTAATTACTGACAGAATTTTAATTTTTGGGTGAACTATCCCTTTAAGAATGGGTCACTGAATCAATGGCTCACTCGATGAGTTAAAAACTGTGGATTCATTCAGTAATGCATCACCAGTGTGTGTTGCTCGGAAATGCACAACAGTTCTGCTGTGGTTTTGTTTGGAACCATTTTCATTGGCGAAATTTAGCAAAAACATACAATATTGACAATACTGTATCACATTTGCAATTTCACATTTGCAGACATTCGGGAAAAAACAGCACTCTTGCTTGTGTGACATTGCTAAACTATATCATAATATGATATATATATAAGACAAAAAAACATACAGCGGCATTTTGGGGTCTGGGTCGGGGCGAGGTGAGGTTAAAAGCATTAATAATAATAATAATAAAAAAATTATTCTCATTATTAATCACACCAAATTAACATGTTAAATCGATAGCCCTAATTTTGGTCCATTGGAACTCAATTACCATAGTAATTTTTAAACAATTACTAACAAAATTAAATGCAAATTGACATTTTATTTGACACTTGATATACCTAATTTTTTATAAAATTCCTTAAAATCTATTTTTCAAAAAAACACTAAATTCATAGCATTTCCGTGAGCAAACTAACTAACTAGCCCTCAAAATGACCCAATCACTTCGAAAAGCTTTCATTGATGATGACTAAATCGAGCCACAAACAATGCAAAACAGTGCCAAATTGCAGAATTTGCCCTAACATTTATGCATTTAGTAGGCACTTTTATCCAAAGCGACATATTCAAGGTATACATACACTTTATCCATTCAAGCATTCCCTGGGAATGAACCCATGAACTAGCACCATGTTGTTAGCACCATGCTCTTCTGCTTGAGCTACAGGAATGCATTTAATAGTATTATTAAATTAAATGGTCACACTTAAGATTAGGGTCCCATTCTCACTATTAACGAACTATTAACTACGACTTTTGCCTCAAACTCCTAATCACTGCTTATTAATAGTTAGTAAGGTAGTTGTTACGTTTAGGTATTGGGTAGGATTAAGGGAGGTAGAATATACAGGATAAGGCATTAATATGCGCTTTATAAGTACTTATAAACAGCCAATATCCTAGTAATATGCATGCTAATAAGCAACTAGTTAATAGTGAGAATTGGACCCTAAACTAAATTGATACCAATTAAATATAAACAAATAAAACCACTAATATCGATTAATAACCAATATGCTACTGAAACACCAACATTATTTCAGGAAACAGAGAAATGATCAAGAACGTTACTGGAAACCAAAAATAAGGTGTTTTATTAAGAACATTTTTAGAATATTATTAGGATGCCAGCTCATTTCGATAATGCTGACAGTTGGGCACTGGGTTTACTGGAGCTCATGGGCCTCATGCTGGGTTAAAGATGCCCCGGGAAATCTAGTGACATGTGCCAGTCCCTGGAGCACCACAGTCATGCTGGAGTCATGAGAACACGTGACCAATCACACGCTCCCAACATCTCCAACTTCCTCCTCAAACATCTATCATGCTCACTACATTCAAATATGTGGGATGTATTTCACAGCTGCTCATAAAATAACAACCATAGTCTGGCACACACCCACTGTAATTTTAATGTATGAATATGATTTATTACATCAAGGCTCTATTCTATTCTATTCTATTCTATTCTATTCTATTCTATTCTATTCTATTCTATTCTATTCTATTCTATTCTATTCTATTCTGAATTAAACATTCCATTTATTTGGATGTGTGTCCAAGTCCCTAGCATCAGAATTGAATATATTTGTAATGACTGTCTACTGTTTTTTTTTATGCCACCTCTAAAGATAACAGCAACAGCCTTTAAACATGACTCCTTTTGAGGAGTTTTGGACATGAATATGTCTGGGAGGGCTTGCTGAGTGGAGGCAAGGAGAAGAACGAATGAAGGTCAAGCAGAATGAGATAACTGGGGTATGGAAAGAGGGAAAGGGAGCAATAGAGAGGAAAAAGTTCAATTTAATTTCCCCTCAGCCTCAGTGAGTGTCATAACTGCCTCTCGAGATGTAGAGGAGCAAGAGGGAGCACAGCAAGCTGGCGGCCATCTGCCATCAGCACTGCTGCTTTATCCTTCAGCAACCCTGCTGGGTGAATTTTTGAAAAATATGTCTATTAAGTTTTAGTTTTTTTGTTTGTTTTACTTTGAGCATGCAAAATTTCTTCAGACACTGCAACAGTCGTGATATCACATGACGTCACGCTCTGCAGTCTTTTTTTTATGAATATGAATTCAACATATAACAATTAGTAATGCATTCAAAATATAAAAACATACAATTGACTTTACTGCAAAAATGTATGCGTTTTATTGTATAAGCACTTTTGCATACTTCCTGGCATGAAAAATATTAATATAGTCTTGGTTGTCCTGTGGTTAAACAAGGATCTGTTAAGATCTACTAAAGCACGGCTCTTCTTGCAGAAAACACTGGCCATTCACACCTTGTATAACACTACAGCATTCAGACATATGTAGGCCAATGGGAGAAACTTATGTTGCCCTGGCAACTGCCTCCACTGCATATGTCTACTTCAGATGGACTCAGCTCATCACCTGGAATGCTAGATTTGGAATCTGCCTTATAATCTGAGATGGAGCTCAAGGGTGTCCACATTACAATAGCCCCCTAATGGAATTCATAACCGACTACTTATACACAACCTTTCAAAAGTTTGGGGAAGGTACGATTTTTTTATGTTTTTGGAGAGAACTGAAAAACAGTAATATTGAGAAATATTGTTCAAATGACCGTTTTCTATTTTAAAATAATTAACAATATATTTCTATTATGGTAAAGCTGAATTTTCAGCATCATCACTCCAGTCTTCAGTGCCACATCATTCATTCTAATATGCTGATTTGCTGCTCCAGAAATATTTCTAATTATCAATTTTGAAAGCAGTTGTGCTGCTTAATATTTTTGTGGAAACCGTGATAAAAAAAAAAAAGTAATTGATTTTTGTAAATGTCTTCACTGTCATTTTTGATCCTTCCTGAATAATTTTTTCAAAAATAAAAAGATGGAAAAATTAAATCTTACTGACTCCAAACTTAAGCCGGGCTTAGACTACAGGAGTTTTTAAATTGTGAAATCTGGAGAATCTTCACAGATTTTCTTTCAAATCTCAAACCTACAAAACAAGATTTGAAAATTGTGCCACATCACACACTACAAGATCTTGTTAAAATGATCATGCCAGATTTAGCACCTCTCGAGATCTCACGAGGAAGCTGATTTAAACAAAATGGATACTGTGCCGCGACAAATTGCTGTAGACATTATATAAGGAGACATTATAAAGACAGTCGTGTTGTTGGCACATTTGGACCAGCCGTTCCTCCATCTCCGTTGTCGACTAGACCCGTCCCGTACAGCTGCTTGTTGTTTCATGGTTGAAATTTCAAAAGTTTCGTCGCGTCTCCTTGTCTCTCACTTGTCTCTTATTGGCTATTGTGGAAGTACTAACGTAATCAGTCGTATTGATCCCGATTTAAAATCCTACATATCAAACATCAGAACCGACTGATGCCCTGGACGCGATTTCGGGAGGGGTAAATCCGGCATAAATTGTCCCGAAACCCCTGTAGTCTGATCCCGGCTTTACACGACCGGTGGCAGATGTGTGAAATGTTTGATAAACCCGTACAGAAACAATCATTACTTTAACATTCGTTTGGTGACACTAGTGCTATTGAAATGACACACCATCTTAAAAGACACAAATTTCTCTGAGGAGCAAAATGAGATACAGCCCAAGGCTCAGGGAACAGAGAGAGAGACCAAAGGTGGCAGTCATGACAGGCAGGTCAATGTCTGAGAACAAAGAGATCCTAAGTGCTTCCTAATATATTTCCTGGCAATATAACTCTGTGAAACCAGAGACCTTCACATAGAGCAATTAATAGGCCATTACCGAACCATCGTCCCCCGGCGCGTTTTGATCTTACGAGTAGTTTTGAAGGTCTAAAGACACTGTTTCTTTTGAAGGAGACAGGGGGTTACCATCACACATCAGTGTCCTTACTTTCACTTGTCAAAGTCCATACAGATTTAAGGATCAAAGGATTTGAGCATGTCTGTCTAGGTGTGACGTGACCAGGGTTCTTAAATCAGCCCTGAAAATCCACGCTAAGAAATGACTTCCAAGACTGGCACAAACATAGTGGTAGAGAACAAATCAAGCAGGACCGGAGTTATGACGAGACTGCCGCAGCTGTACGGCTGTCTCTTTTCTGCAAATCAAACGCAGTGGGCTGAATTATCATATACTGGAGGCCTGTCACAGAGCTTTTATCATTCTAATTAATTTGCTGAAAGGCTACAGCTGTGGCTATTTTTATTTGAGAACGGAGGAGGAGAAATGAAAACAAAATGCCGACAGTGTTGCATGCGTTCAGAAGACGTATGCACAGATGACTTAGACCTACTGCTAGAGGGAGGCCATCACTACCGGATGAGAAATTAACAAGCTGCAGAAAAAGAAGGAATTATAACCTCGGAAATAGAGTAGAATTAAATGAAATACAGAGCAGAATGTAGAATAAAAGTATAATCCTTGCAAAAGTATGCAAGATCTATACACTCTTAAAAATAATGGTTCTTTATTGGCAGCTACAGTTCCATGATGAACCTTTAACATCAATGGAATCATTCCATTGGATAAAATGTTCTTTAAAGTAGAAAGTGGTTCTTACGATTAAATGCTCTTATTGGTAAGAAAGAAATGTCATCTTCTATGGCATTGCAGCGAAAAGCTCCCTTTTGGCACTTTTATTGATAAGAGTGTGGGTGCTTGGTGGCTTCAATTGTTGATTATACCAGCCCTTCCCAACCCTGTTTCTAAAGGATGACCAATAGCACACATTTAGGATGTCTACCTTATCAAGCACCCGATGCAACAAACCAGCTCTTTAGTAAAGTTCTCCAAGATCTACTATTGTGTGTATGTTTGGGGTCCCTCCAGGAGCCGGGTTATATCCACCTGTGGCATGCTGGAAAATAAAAGCGCAGCAACATATGGCATTCAAGATTAGCCTTTTAGCTCATTAGGATAGTGACTCACAGGGTCACTCACAATCTTAATCTCAAGATCTACCAAATAATGACGAACACAGTGGGGGGTGGAGAATATGCCAGACCAGCCACATTCACACATTCTTATTCACCATGGAGAGAGATATTACAGGTGGCAGCTCTCTCTCACACACACTACTCGTGATAAGGTATTGCTATTGGAGAAATAGTGTGGTAGCAAATAGAAATAACCTGCTTCAAATGAATTAGTAAGTGAGGGAAACATCAAATTGATTCTTAAAGGTGTCCAGAAGTTCAAGAAAATCACAGGATTGAGCTCACCTTCAGGAAACGGGTTAGGCTGAACCACATAGAGGAAAGCGTGCATCATGTTAAATAAAATCCCAATGGCCCCAGGCTCGTAATAGGCGACGGTCTCGTAAACTCCGGAGGGGACGAAGCCGAAATCCAAAGTTCTCCGCGCTGGAGCAGCAGGAGTGCCGGACTGCCCGTCCTGGAGTTCCCCAGACGACAAGCCCCAGCACAGAATAATCAGTCCCGTTTTCCACAGCATGATTAGTTCTAGTGTTAAAAAGCAATTCCAGATGATGGAAGTGGAGGAAATTCTGGGTGTACTGTGGAAGGACAATCTCGTTGATTGCAGCTAAACCGCAGGTCTCAAGTCCTGCTGTCCGGCGAGCGATTCATGATGACCATGGTCCCCGTGGCGAGCGGCTCCTGCAGGTTCACCTCGCGTCTCTCTGTCGGCCAGTCAGTCAGTCAGATGCCCCGCTATAATAACACGGCTGGTGAGCGTGAGCCAGTGAGGTGTGAGCTGTGAATACAGACTCGCTCGCGCTCGTGCTCGTGCTCCGCCTGCCGGGTGATAAAGATCAGTGACGCGATTATTTAATTTAGCCAGTTTTCAATCATCTTTACCACTTTCAAACACTGATGAAAGACTAGTGACAATGTGACTTTTTAAACAGCCTTTTGTCCTTAAATGGTTCCATCTAGTTCAGAATACTACACTGCATGTTTAATTGTTGATTTGATTTCAGTTTCATCTTGACCTCGACAAAAGTAGGCTACGTTAGCCTACTGAAATGACTCGAGGGAATTTTTCTTCTTCATATAGGCTATTTAAATACGGTAATTCCACTACTTTCCCATTCTTTTTTTGAAATCTCCCTAATCAAAAAAAAAAAAAAAAAAAAAAAAAAAAAAAAACAATGACATCATCCTCTAAGTGATTTTTTGTTGTTGTTGTACAACGACACAAACACATCAAATATTAGCAAAAGATTTGATTTGATAAAATATGTGATGTTTTGTGGTAGCCTATGGGTTGTCTCACTCAACAAAATGTAAACATTATGGTTAAATATCAAAATGAACATATGTCTAAAATGGCCCTGATGTTTTATGCACTATTTCATAGTAGGAAATTTCTCTTAATTGCACCAAAATAGCACTGTTATTATAATTCTCGGTGTGGCAACTTAATATGACTCTAAAAATGCAATTGAACAGACTCTGAAAGTTTCCGATTCGGTCTGAAGGCCTATTTATTTTAATTTACAGCAACACTAATTTATATAGCCTACATGTATCTTGGTGGAAACATCATTAGTGAAAAGCTAACATCTTCCTTATGACAGAGGCTGAGTAGAACATCATCCTGGATCAGCATCTTTTGTTGGTCCCACAACATTGTTTCCTGTCGCACAAACATAATCATATATAGGCTACCGCACATTATTAGCCATCTTTATGATCATGAGGAAATGGGAGGGTTGATAAAATGATTGTTCAAGCCCTACAGTCTGATTTTTATAAACGGGAATCCTGGGAAAATCCGTCTCCAGTCATAAGGTGCTTTACAGGGAATATATGGATGGTATTATAAGCAACACACATGGAGGATGTTTAACTTTTGAATTTTATCTAGGCTACTTTCTCAGCTTTTCATGTGTTAGCCAAATAAGTTCACCCACTGAGTGGGCTCAGATCTCCTACAACATGACTCATTTGATTTCTCTCAGATTTTTATTAAGGCATTAAAGGCTTGAAAACAAACAAGAACAGAAAGTACTTTATGTATTTCACTCATATAGGCCGATACACGGAGAGTAGGCCTACTTTATATTACACAACTGAACTAATTCATCTATCACCACAGACCAATTTAACGTGACAGCATTATGTTAAGATACGACATACGTTATCATTCACAACTTGGTCACCTCTTACTGTGCAATTCCAAAAAGCCAATGGGATCAAAATCTACCAGACTACAGCAAATGGCCTTTCATTTACCACCAGGAATGTGATTCCTTCACTATACTCTGGGGAAACAACTGCTTAATTCATAAAGAATGCGAGGAAGGTTCAGAATGCTGGGAGTACATGATATCAGAGCTGGACTCCACATGATTACATTCTCTTTCTTGTAGTGGATTAAAGGATTCTGTAAAGAATGCAATGGCTGCAGAATGTTCTGTGTGTCAGACATTGCCGAACAAAGGCAAAATCCAACAGTGTCAAAACCCTGACGATCTGTTTGGAGAAGAAACAATTCTTTTCCGACATGGCAAACAGTAAGATGACAGATTACCATGGTCGCATCAGTGGGCAAATACACTGGGTAGTCCAGCAAAATACTCTCATTAACACACATACTTTGAGATAAAATACTATTTAGGATATCTATATTGATATATATAGTTGATAGATACTCAAGAGTAAAATTACAAGAGGATTTCTTTATTCTAAAGCCAAATGGCCATTGAGTTGCCTTAGAAACAACCTCCTGCTCTACCTCCTCCGCGCCTACTGTATGTCTAAGCGTCAAGTAGGTAAGTTGGTATCTGTAGATCATGATGGAGAAGGACAGGGAGGTTTGTGGTGGGTGTAAGGGAAGCGAACATTACCTCATGAACATGGAGATGCTGGCGGCGGCTGAGGGCAGATTTACTAGCTGTTCATTAGTCTGTGAATTCTGTAGGAGAGAAGGTCACAAAGTGGCAGATTATGGTCTCAGGCTGCCTGATACAGTTTAAACCAGAGCATATGGACTGACAAAACTAAAAGGTGAATAAAAACGTAACATACAAGGGAAAATTACACACTTTTCCTAATACATTTATATAAAATTTCACCTAAAGACAACCAAAACAATATGGACATACTACTGGACACCGACAGCCAAACAAAAATTCAAGAGATGACTGTCAAAAAAAAAAAAACATAAGGCACAAATTGCAAAACAACTTTTATTTGCCATCCCAAAAATGGCATTACATAAAAATGTAGTCGTCACCCTTTATGTATGAAACCACTTTTTAGCATTATGATACATTTTAAAAACAATAAGGACAACAACCTGTGCAACCCTGTACAGAATCTTTTCAAAATCAAATGGTCAACCAATATTTACAATGATAACAGAACAAAATACAATATACTGAAATGCAAATGACGCAAATGATTTCAAAACATGGCAGGAACGCTTCTATTAAGTTATTAAAAAAACGTTTCAGTCAAAAGAGAATGACGGAATATCCATTTCAAGTCACTTGGCTTTTGGTACCTCAGACTGTATACCGGAGGTAAATTCTAGACACGCTGTACGGACTTCAACTTTTCTCATTGCTAAATCAACTTCTAAGCAACATTATAAAATAGTATAAACATGATATTGAACTATTAATTACTCTATAATACTTTACTTACATTTAAAACAACAAAATAATTATACCAAACAATATAGTATCTCAGTATGTGATTGGTCACAGATGATTTGAATTTCAAAATACATAATGTGCATTAAAAAAACCCTCCTATTTTATATTACACTTCATATGAAAGAGTTATTTGCTCTTTCATAGCTGGTGTAAACAGGTCAATATCATAATCATAAACAAACCAAAAATACTCTACTGCTTAAGACAATATGGCAAATCAGTGCAAAGTTAAGTCTGCTGGATTGGCACCTTGTATATTATACAGAGCTAAATTATCAAGCAGCCTGGCGTTAGGCTAGACAAACCTTCCCTTTCTTTTAAATTAACAATGAAAAAACACAGTAATGTATCTAACCAAATAACACCTTTACAACTTCTAAAACAAATTTGGCAGACTGAACAAATCTAATGGCTGCATTATTGGCAATTCTGTTTAGCATAATATTCTAAGCCAAAAGTGTCAATATGTAGAATGTGAATTAGTAAATGTTTTTTTAAGTGTTTAAAAATAAATACATAATTCATGTTTTTTAGTTTCTACTCTGACAAATTTTGAGTGGGAAGAGTCTAGTTTGTGAGACGTTCATGCCTCATTTATTGTTTAATATGTTCTGTCTCGGATAAAAATAGAGACAAACATGTCCTAGAGCAACATTTACTAGATTCTGTTCCATGTGATATGCCAGCCTGCCGAGGGTGAACAGACTCTTTGTTTTGATTTGAAATGCTTTACACACTCGATCTGATTCCTTTAGTAGATATTCCACAGGAATAGAAGCAGATTCATTTTTCAGTTAGAGATAAATAGTAGCAACCTCTGAAGAACTCACTCGAAAGCCCCTCGCAATTATGTCAGACTCATACTCCTGAGTCTCCTCGACTTTCATTCCTGAGCAGTTACTGTGGTGACAGGGTTAAAGTTCACCCGATTCGGTTGCCGCATATTGTGAAGCGGTCGATCTCCAACAGATCTTTATTTGTGGTTCTGTGTTTAAGTTCAGTAGATGGTGGTGTCTCGCTGCTGCTCTCCTCTGGTTTAGGGGGAGAATCTGGTGGCGGATCACTGGTCACCTCAGTTACAGGGGGTGGAGCCGGGGGAAAAGGCTTCGCCCTGGGGGTCGGCTGTTTGGTGATGGAGGTGGAGGGCCGCTGAATTTCAGGTTCAGCTAAAAACAGAGGTAAAGAAACAAAGCAAGAAAAGCAACATGATTCTTTGAAAACTCTCCTCCACACAAAACATCATGTGTTCAGAACAGAACAGAACGACAGAATGTCTGAACAATAACTTGAATAATCCAAACTGGTGTTACCTGAGGGTGGGGGAGATTTGGCAGGTTTGGCTTTCTTGGGAGTTTGCTTTGAGGTTTGAGCAGTCGGTCTTTCAAACAGCTTACCCTCCATGTTAGCTTCTTTCACATATCGACAGGACTTTCCCAGAATAACTATACTATTCAACACTTTCAGTGTTATCAATCTGCAGAATCATACCAAACAATTAAAAAGATTAAAGCTTGTTTCAGGCAGGCTACACACAAAATCTTGCCAAAATGTTACACCCAACTCCACAGAAAAATTAGCGAAAGTAGCAGGTCAGACTACATTACAGCTAACCTCACTACATTAAGAAATGTTTTAGTAAAACTTAAAATACACTAACGTGTACACAAAACTTTGAGGACGGTAAGATTTTTGTTATGCTTTTGAAGTCTCCTATGCTAGCTCTGTCGATATTGGGTTGCACGGTGAGTTATGCAGTAAAAATGTAACATTATGTGATGCCTACTATTAGGTAATTGATTTTACCCAAGATAAAAGAGGAGCAGACAGACAGATGAGAGAGCGCCCTGGATCTTCACTGAGCTCATCACCACCCGAATCAACTGAAGGAGATGAAAACAAAACCGTATCCTCAGTATCAGTATCACATATCAGTAATATATCATTTGTTGTTTAATGTGTCATTTTACAGTTTGGAATAAGCATGTTGGTAATCTAACAACATGATACTCTAATAAGCATCAAAAATACATAGTACACATATTGTTTCAAAGAGTATTTTTTGGCTACAATTCAAATAACAGGAGTAGCTAAACAAGTGAATGATTTTCTCACCAGTACAGCAAGAGGCAAAGGAATGAAGCCCATCCTTCTCGCCACTGAATCGCTGTAGTCCGTGTAGGCCTGTCCGTGAATAAATCACATCTGTATTCTATTATTTTCTTTTTTTTGTCATTTGATGATGTTTACAGATACTAGTGTGTTCAGATTTCTTTTTCAAATAGAAATTATTTACAAATACATATGATTACATATTGCATTCACAAATCAGACGATAAATGATCACTTACATTTTGTTGTCGACTGCTGACAAGTTCAAAGGCCAAGCTGGCTTTATATTCACTGTAGACCTAAAGAACATGATGGAAATGAAAAGTTAATATGTGGTGCCTGTGTTTGTGTATATTTTAGTGCAATTTATGGCCCTGTCTAGAATGGCACACTTGATATGTACTTGTGGTCTTGAGATCGATTATCTTTGAAAAACAAATTACAAATCTGTGGCTCTCACATCGGCTGTGATGTCATTGAATTTTGTGATGAAGGCATGCTTGACGATGTCAACCGCAATTTCAGACAAGATTACCATGAAGACATCAGGAAGCAAAACCCAGAGGTGATCTGCAAGCAATATCAACACTATTAACAGATTAACCAAGCATTTTTGAAATAGTAGGTTAAGTAAGTATCACAGTCATTATGAATCTGCCTGGATCTGCCTCATAAAGATGCCAAGGATCCAAAAGCTTCATTTTGGCACTACAATAAACCAACTACTAGACTAAAAAGAAAATAGATTCTACTTTAAAAATGTCTGCCTTTTAAATCAAGAACAGTTTTAATCTGAGTCATAATCGAGACCTGAGTTCCATGAAAACTGCTCCATGTTTCTCAGGCACACGATGAGGAGCAATACGTAATTGGTGAACCGTTCCTTGATATCTGTAAGACAGAAATATAAACCCAACACATGAGCAACAATGTCTGCACATCTTATATATTATATTCTCAAAGCCACTCTCTCTGCAAAATGTGAGGGGAAACCACGGTCAATAAATAAAGCTTTTAGATAGTAGGACTTCAAAGGATGGTAATCCGTACGACGCATGCAGATTGTGTATGAACAGTAACTTGAGGATTTCTTTCATCACAAAGACTTAAATGGGCGACCACAAGGCTTAGTGGCCATTTGAAGGTGGGGAGAGAGTAAACAGCAGAAGGCAGAATAGGTGCTGATTACAGTATTCATAAAAGGATGGGCTCTGTAGGAGAGAGGACCTCAAACGCACCACAGCCTGTCAGCATCTCACAGAGCGTTATCAGAAAGCTCTTGTGAGCTTTGATTAGCATTTCAAAAAGATGCTATCATGTTTCTGAGTAAGCCCACACACAACTTCACCTGCTTGTCGATCAAAGAGTCTCTAAGTGATTATAATAATGTACAGCTTGGTAGTAATTTTGAATAACCAGAACTGACGCACACTGCTGTAATATTTCCTGACTGTGTATGATCTACATTAAAACCATGTGTTGCACAAACAAAAAGGGTATGACCATTATTTTTGGGACATTTTGCATGGTTATAACAAAGTATTCTTTGCAGCAACTTAAATAGCATGGTACATGAACATAATAAATCAATTTCAGCCATTTCACCAGTAATCATTTTCTTATGATCCTTGAAATCATTCTAATATGCTGATTTGGTGCACAAGAAACATTTCTTCTTATAATCTATATTGAAAATAGTTGTGCTGCTTAATAATTTTGTGGAAACAGTGACACATTTGTTTTTCTATGATGATTAGAATGTCCAGAACAACATTTATTTAAAATGGAAAACGTTTGTAGCATTATTGATGTCTTTACTGTCACTTTTGATTAACTTAATGCACCCTTGCTAAATAAGAAAAATAACACTCTTATTAATCAAGGGTGCATTAAGTTGATGAAAAGCAACTGTGTGTGAGTGTGTGTGTATATATATATATATATATATATATATATATATATATATATATATATATATATATATATATATATATATATATATATATAACTTTAGTTTAAGACTCACCGCTGTTAGACATCTGAAAGAGGTTGTTCTTCTCAAACTTCTTAAACACACTTCCCTTGATTTCCACAAACTGAAACATGAACACATGCCTGTAAAAACCATGATTACAAAATTCTAAATGTATATAGTGACAATAGTTATTGAACTGAGATTTAAAGATTCTGCCGTTTGCAGAATGAATTTGTGTGTGTGTGTGTACACTTACGTTGTTAGACATCATAATTGTGAGCAGAGATTTATTATGTGAGTTGAAGGCCACATTTAAAGTAGAGGCCTGAACCATGATGAGGATGGAATGCAGAACTGAGACAAATATTCACTGAGGAAAACAATTATATTGAACTACTTTTGTCATGGATATTACGTTATGGTGCTACAAGTTGCAGTATATTGAATCAGATTCAACAGAATATTATTTATACAGAATCTTGAAAGTTCAGACAGGACATTCTGTTTTGATAAGAAATATGACTAGGGTAGGTGGAAATCACTAAATTACAATTACACCACACCTCTTTCAACATTAATATAGAATTATTGAATGTTGATACCATTCACTAAATTATGACACATCATGAACAATTGTGCATTCATATGCACGTTGACTACAATGGCGGATCTATGTGTTCACACTGACAACATGTATTAGGCTACATCTCATTAAACGACAAATTAAACCCCATTTTAACCCCATGTAAGCTGCTATTTAAATCGATTGCTGGACATCGTAATGTTATTGGCGTCCATCTTCATTGAATTTTGAAATCAGATAGAGCCGGCCCGAGCGCTGCATAATAAGTAGCCACGCCGGCAATTCAGTATGGAAATACACACCGACAATGACACGCCCCCTACTGCGTGCTAGAATCTCCGAAAAACAAGGCGATTTCAACATCAAAATGTACGCTTTTAAATATACCAATACTGCTATCTCAAACATGGAGAGGCTTCTTCGTGATCTCAACTTACAGATTCTGCAAAAAAACGAAAATCACCAATTTTGAAAAAAACCCCGCTTCTTTCTCATTTTGCTCGAAAGTTGTGCTGCCGACTTGTGTCCTTGGTTTCCGTGACGGGTCACAATTTGATCAAATGGGTTCTAATATGCATTATCAAAATTGTCTCAAGTATCCTAAGCACTGCAGACTAAAAAGGATACAGACATAGAAGACAGCCATGAAAAAATGAGGGATGACTCCAATGTGGGCTCTCTTCCGTGACTTTGGCTCAGTGGCCGTCCAGTAGAGAGCGTCCAGAATGTCTTGCCCAAAAGAAGAGAATAGACGGTCTGCCACCTGAGAGATGAAATGACACAGATATTTAAAAGAATAGTTCACTCAAAAATGAAAATGTGATTAATTACAGACCCTCATGTCGTTCCAAAGCTGTATGCTGCTTTTTGTTATTTATAAATACTGCGAGAAAATTTGTTCATGTGTTTAGAATTCAGGTTTGAAACGAACCAAGTGTGGATAGAGTTTTCATTTTTGGGTGAACAATTTCTTAATAACATGATCCAAAAGAGCAGCTCGATACCTCCAGCATGTTGTAGATGATGTAGAGTTTGATGACCGACTGGCCGCGGATCAGGTGGTACATCATAGCATAGTCGACATAGTGCATCATGGAGTAACAGAGCACCATGATTAAACCTTTCAGCAGGTCACACACCTGAGCCGGCTGCAGGAACCGAGAGCCACTGGTAAAAACAAACACACACAGCAGAAGTGTATTAAACAGGCCTGGGAGTCAGAACAAACTGCAGAGAAAGCTTACTGAATACATTAATTATAAATAAAACTTATGAGTTTACAAAATGAGGCCAAAAGCAATGATTACACACTAACACCACCGCAATGAAGAAAAGCTTTGGCTTTCTTTCAAACTAGAGAAACACACAGATGGGCATTTCTTCAACTACAGTCCAGGGACTAACACTCTTGAATGTCACATCAAAATGAAAATGGCTTCATCATTATTTGCATTATAACGTCCAAGACATAGATTTAAATCATTAATTATGAAAAACCTATTCGAATTTTTACAACGATAATGATGCAAACACATGAAATATTCAACGATTAGTGTGTGAAAAGGATTTACATGATTGTTTTTCTGTGCATAGAGTTTGAAAAGTGTGTATAAAGTGAGCTAATAAACATCACAAGGTCAAAAGTGGCAGTAGTTGGAGAAACTCCCAGATGAAGAAAAACATCAAGGAACAACTCAAAAACCCATGCAGATGTCTGATGTATGGTCTTCATGTACAGACAATGAGAAAATATAACAAATATAACATCGGTTTACATTGACGTCTATCACACCTTGCTTAGTTCACAGTTAAGACACTTTCAGCAGTAGACAAATGAACAGAAGGTATCCGATTTATTTGAGGAGCAGAGCAGCGATTTAGAGGTGTGCAGAGATCCTGCAACCAGGGTGTGGGAAGGAGAATAAAAAAGGAAAAACTTGACAGATTTTTCATTTTCACTTGAGGCATCACACTCCCACTCACGAGGATGAATCTACATAATAATCCTGAGGAAAACGGCAAGACTGAGAACTAGCAACAGAAAGCTGAGGAATATATACTTATAGATACATATATGTTTTTGATAGAAGTCCCTTATGCTCACCAAGGAAGCATTTATTTGATCAAAATGAAATTTTAATACAATTTAAAAGGACTATTTTCTATTTTAATATATTTTAGAATGTAATGTATTCCTGTGACGCAAAGCTGAACTTTCCGCGTAATTACTCCAGTCTTTAGAGTTACATGATCCTTCAGAAATCATTCTAATATGATAGGAAAAACTTCATATTATTAATGTTAAAAATGGTTGTGTGGCTTAATATTGTTGTGAAAACAGTGATACATATTTTTCAGGTTTCTTTGATAAATATATAAAATTCAAAAGAACAGCATTTATTTGAAATAGAAATATTTTGTAACATCTTTACTGTCACTTCTGTTTAAAGTCCCCCTGTGGTGAAAATCAAGCTTTTAATGTTGTTTATCTGTCTATGTGATATTTTTAATATGCTTTAAGACAAGCCATCAACACCATTAGGCTACATACTGAGTATTTTCTCCTTAAAACTGCAGTGAACCAGACAGTTTAAAAAACGCGATTTGTAATCGCTGGTGTTTCCGACGTCACAAACTACCTTGTAACCAATCATGTCAACGTGTGATCTTTAACGAGTGGATCTCTGAACTGGTGTGAGTGAGTGGAGGCGGGGCTAATTTGTATATTTATAGAACCACGTATAATAATTATGGGTGTAGAGTTACATTTAAGCTATTTTAAGGCTTGAAGAATTTTTATATTAAGTGGCTATGTACTTACTATGTACTTACATTTAAAATTGTTTGTTTGTTTGAAACATTCTGTTTTTGACATTGTACTTAAAATAGTACAATGTCAACAGCTGTACAGCTGTAATTAATGTATGTAATTACATTTGTAATTACACTGTTGACTCTTCCCTTTCCCATTTTATCCAAGGAAAAAACTTTTAAATTTGTCATTTTGGTGATCAAAGATGAGTTTTAAGGGATACAATTATTGACTACAGGGGGACTTTAAAGCATCCTTGTTAAATATTAGTGTTATTTATTTTTATGTATATATATATATAAATGACAGGCACTAGGCAGTCATGGCCTAGTGGTTAGGGAGTTGGACTGGTAACCCAAGGTTGCTGGTTCAATTCCAGACCGGTGGGAAATGACTGAGGTGCCCTTGAGCAAGGCATCTAACCCCTAATCGCTCCTCGGGCGCCACACAAAGGCTGCCCGCTGCTCTGGGTGTGTATCCACGTTTGCAGTGTGTGTGTGTTAACTACTCACTACTCTGCTCCTAATGTGTGTGCATTAAAGGACATTTCAAGTGAAAAATGAACCTGGGCTTAATTAACACATGGTTACCGAGTCGATCGTTCCCTGCGATGCGTTTTCATGAAAATCGAATGTATAGAGTTTTATCTTTAAAGGGGCATTTCACCCATTTGAACATTGCTTTTTATTTAAAGTGGGTCATATATGTAGTCGAAATGTAAAAGAAATTTTGAATTTGGTGCCTTTGTGACCGAGAAAAGACAAAAAATAACTTCAGGACGCATTTGTATGAAAGACAACAACTCCCACAATGCACCACATTGCACAGCTCCGCAAGCCACTCCCACTAATCCAGAAAGCGCATAATCTGCCTATAAGAGAAATCACTCTTCCGTCTACAAGTCTAGCTACTACCAGAGCTTGAAATTAATTTCACATTCACACAAAATGTCTAGTTAGTTGGCGAACTCATTAGTGTATTACTCCTCGTTTGTATTTCTTTCGAAAAGGTGAATTATTGCATGGTACCTGGATGTTCAGTCAGAACATATGCGGTGCGAAACTAGGAAACTTGTTCACAACACAAACGTCCGTGTCCTCGTCTGATTCAGAGATTTCGTCCAGGAGAAATTGTCATCGTTGAAATTCTTTGCCGCAGACGGACTCTATCTCTGTGTTCGTAGCGGTTCGTAGCTGCATAGTGAGATCACCGGCGCCACCGGTCCGCCCTAACCCGAGCCAGTCCGGGCTCCTCGTCCGCGGCAGGCAGGTCTTCTGCCTCGGCTGCTCTTCGCTATAATGCGGCTTGTAAAGGTAGCCACAAACACCTGATTCAAGCATCAGACTTCCGAAATCCTCTTCCTCTAGTCTATATCATATTGAGCACTCTCCTCCGCTATTGTCATAACTTTACATCTGTCTCCACAGCGCCTGTTAGCTTAGCTTCAAACAAGATGGAGGATATTGCTTTCAGTTTCAGAGCGTAAAGTCCCACCCACTGCTCTGTAATAGGTCTGTAGCGTGAGCGGGTCCCGCCCCCTGGGAGAGATGAGGAACTAGTGCTTGTAGTCTCAACAGAAATCCCCCCCTCTTACACTTCCTCCTACAATGACGCAAAATGACGATTTTTGCGTCATTGTAGGAGGAAGTGTAAGAGGTAAATAACAGATTTCTCCCATCTCAGGGGAAAATGAGAGAGTGTTGCACGACCATTCAATAGTATGACTGGGTTTCTAACAATGCAAAGCTTAATGCAAATGGGTGAAGTGTCCCTTTAAAAACAGATTAGCTCATAACAGTAGTATATGGGGCACAGAGTAAGTAAAAATAAATCGCTAGTTAATACCACTAACAAGGCTCAAAATAGCCTCACACTAACACGGTAACATAATGAGGGTCCTTACATACAAACCGAAGCATTGAGAACTTTGTAAGTGTACAGACAGTTTAATAAGAAGATACTTTATAAAGACATTACGCGTTGATATGCAGGATCCATCTTGGAAAACAGTCTCGACTAATCGAGCCACGAACGCCGTCGATAGGATAGCTGGTCGATAGGAATTACGTTTGTGAAATCTAACGTAGCACGGCGTTCGTGGCTCTATTAGTCGAGACTGTTTTCCAAGATGGATCCTGCATGTCAACGCGTAATGTACTGTCTTTATAAAGTATCTTCTTATTAAACTGTCTGTACACTTACAAAGTTCTCAATGCTTCGGTTTGTATGTAAGGACCCTCATTATGTTACCGTGTTAGTGTGAGGCTATTTTGAGCCTTGTTAGTGGTATTAACTAGCGATTTATTTTTACTCTGTGCCCCATATACTACTGTTATGAGCTAATCTGTTTTTAAAGATAAAACTCTATACATTCGATTTTCATGAAAACGCATCGCAGGGAACGATCGAATCGTTAACCATGTGTTAATTAAGCCCAGGTTCATTTTTCACTTGATTTGTCCTTTAACTTGGATGGGTTAAATGCATAGGTCAAATTCCAAGTATGGGTTACCATACTTGGCCGTCACGTGTCACTCACTCACTCACTCACTTCAGCTCAAATACTACATTACCAAAATACATAAGAGAAATTACATTTGCCACTACAATAAACAATATGTAAGGGATAATGTAGAGCGAGGCAGTTGTTATAGCGAATACAACCGATCGGGACCCCGACGCGAAGCTACCCACCAAATAAATCAATAATTTGACACAGAATATTGATTTAAAAAGGAGTTTATTGATTTAAAAACAATTGTATAGCTTCCGCTAAAGAAAATAGTCCGTTCCGTCTCTATGGCTAGAATCCTACATCCATAGCAAGAATGCTCTGTTTTTCATGGCAACGGTGTGTTATACTTCGCAGCGGTCTGTTATCAAAAAATAACAGACCGCATTCTACATTGGAATTCAACCAAGCCATGTAATAAAATGACATAGCACAAATAAACTTCTTTATATCTTTAAAATATTTACATTTTTACACAAGAAACTCATAGAAAGTATTCAAATGGGTGACAGCTGGGATATGAAATCGGTCTCTATGCAAGCAAAGACTGCGCACATACTGATATTAGCCTTTTATCTGCGAGAGCTTCTGCTTGTGCTACAGTGCCAGGCTTAAGTGTAAGAAGGCGTTTCTATCCTAGAATAATGTTGAGGTAATGAGATGCAGAATTTTTATGTTGAATGGTGCAAATGAACAGTAACATCTCAAAGGCTACTGAAAGGTCTCATCCATTGTGAAGGATCCTAAAAGTAGCAGTAAATTTAATCAAGATCTTGCCAAAACAGGAGTGTGACTTGTAAGCTCTTCAATTACATTTAAATAGAAATATTTTTTAACAATCTCCTAGCGCTGGAGATATGACCGTGAGGTATTAATACAATCTTAAAGTGTAGTTATAGATCTGAGGATCCAGATAAACCTCTTTGCTGTTTGATAAAGCGAAGGGAAAAGCTGCTATGACTCGAGAGATCGTCACCAAATGCACCAGAGAGAGGAAAAAACACATTTTTAAAGGGTTAGTTCACCCAAAAATGAAAATTATGTCATTAATGACTCACCCTCATGTCGTTCCAAGCCCGTAAGACCTCCGTTCATCTTCGGAACACAGTTTAAGATATTTCAGATTTAGTCCGAGAGCTTTCTGTTCCTCCATTGAAAGTCAATGGACGGCATACTGTCCATGTCCAGAAAGGCAATACAGACATCATCAAAGTAGTCCATGTGACATCAGTGGCTCAATCTTAAGTTTATCAAGCGACGAGAATACTTTTTGTGCGCAAAAAGTAAACAAAAATAACGACTTTATTCCACTATTCATTTCCTTCTCTCTGGGCCTCGAGTGAGTTCACGTAGTGTTTTTGCGTAGCGCGTCTGTGTTGTACATCACACGCATCACACATGACCAGCGTCGGCCAATAGTGAGCCTACGTGTGACGTACAACACAGACGCGCTGCGCAAAAACACTACGTGCAATAGCTCGAGGCCCATTTTAAGATAAATATTTTAAGATACAATATCTTAAACTGTGTTCCGAAGATGAACGGAGTTCTTACGGGCTTGGACCGACATGAGGGTGAGTAATTATTGACATAATTTTCATTTTTGGGTGAACTAACCCTTTAACAGTATAAACCAGCCTATAGTGGATTGCTGATCTCAGGTGGCCAACAAGTTAGTCTAGCTTGTTGGTTATGGCAGGTGGTTAGACAACAAGATAAACCAGCTTAAACTAAATAACTAAATTTACCAAACTATATTTTTTCTTTCAGTAGGATGGCATGTAGCACTTCAATGTCATCCAGGTGCCAGACACACACTCAAGTCACACTCTACAGAAATGAAACACAACCACTGCCAGACTAGACACTTAACAGTTAAAAAACCACTTCACTTGCCAGCAGCTGACATTTAAAATTAAAATGACTGCACCGTCGTATCGTAAGCTAAACTACTCAATGAAGAGAGTTATCATGGGCATTGACATATACACCGTACCAGGCTGGCAAATTCTACAGTGACATGCTCGTTATGTAAAACACATGGATCAAACAGAATGAAGAATGGGTCACAGTCGGTGAAGGCAGGCGTCCTACCTGCTCCTTCTGCAATAAGGGCAAACGTTAGCGCTGAAGGGAGGAGGGAGAGGCACACATTAGGCACTTTACCGCACTCTGATATGAGGAAATGTCAATACACAATTGTTCATTATGAACATGGCATTATCAAAGCACAATGAGAAGAGAGCAAGGTTTGGGGCTTCATTTATAAAATGTTGCTTAGAAACTGTCCCACACATCTTACGATCATTCCTCCAATGTGCGTACATGTGATTCAGGGAACGAACGTACGCAAAAAAAAAAACGTGTCACAATCTGATTCTGAAATTATTGAAACAACTTTTATGTGCAGTCGCAAATCTTTTCCAAGTAAAGGTGGGTCAATGCTAAATACACTAATTTCTTGTGTTTCTTGTTGTTTGAAGACACTTGGCTTCACTGCATTTATGATACTGTCCTTTATAATTGTTGTTTGTCAGATTGTAAAATGTGACACTCCTTAATTTACCTGTAAAATTGAAATGCTAATGTTAACAATGTTTTTCCACAGACGAAACTCTAGCTTTAAAAGATTATAAAGATGTGCATATGGGTTATAGCTTGTGGCGAGAGATGTGTATGCGTACATGTCAAATGGAGTATACCGTGAAAGGATATGTGTACAACTGTACATAAGTATACTTTGATACATATTAGTACTACTTTAAGCTACTAAAATGCACCTTTAGGGGTAGGCAAGGAACAAAGTTGTAATTTTAAGGGTACTGCCCCATTGACAAGCTGTTTTTGCACATTTTTTTGACAGTGTACTGTTCAAAAGTTTGTTTTGTTTTTTAAAGAAACACTTTTATTCAGCAAGGAAGCATTCAAATGATCAAAAGTGACAGTAAATACATTTATAATGTTACAAAAGATTTCCATTTCAAATAAACGCTGTTCGTTTGAACTTTCTATTAATCAAAGAACCCCAAAAGTGTATGAGAGTTTCCACAAAAATATTATGCAGCACAACGTTTTCAACATTGATAATAATGAGAAATGTTTCTTGAGCACCAAATCAGCATATTATAATGATTTCTGATGACACTGACGCCTGGAGTAATGATGCTAAAAATTCAGCTTTGCATCACAGGAATAAATTACATTTTTCTCTCTCTCTCTCTCTCTCTCTCTCTCTCTCTCTCTCTCTCTCTCTCTCTCTCTCTCTATCTCTATCTATATCTATATATATATATATATATATATATATTAAATATAAAACAGTTATTTTAAATTGTAATAATATTTTACTGTATGTTTGATCATATAAATGCAGCCTTGGTGAGCATAAGACTTTCAAAACCATAAAAAAAACTTACCAACCTCACACTTTTAATGGCAGTATATCTATTTGAAGATAAATGAGTTTTGTATGTATGTATGTGTGTGTGTGTGTGTGTGTGTTACCCAAGGCCGCAGCAAGGTATCGTCAACACCCTCAGGAAGGCCAGTAGAGTTCTCAGGGGCAGCAGAGTGAACACGTACAGAAAGGCATCCAGACACAGGCAGACCCCGAAGATCATCAACTGTAGGAAGACACAAACAGAGCTGTTAGCACATGCACTCGCATATGCAATATGCAAACCAGAAATCCATTTGTTTAGTCGCATTCGGTCATGTTATACAGAAACCGCACTGACATCATCCTAAGAAACCCCTCGGCCCTGAATCCTGATGTGTTACATGCTTGAGCGCACCGAGGCGTGTAATGTGTTGAAGGAGGCTTTGAATATGTCTGCCAGCACTCCGTAACCTTAAAATATTTTTCATCTTCAGAAGGCACTCCTTCGTTTCAGAGAAAGACCATTAAGAACAAATTAAAACGTTAACATACACCACAAGCAACTGGCTCTTTAAAGTCTGAGTGCGAATCCTGAGGGACAGTTTTTACCAGCAGCAATAAAATAAGGAGTGCTTGTTGGGAGATGAACACAGACCATTAGAACCCTCTCAAACAAAGGCAACGAAAATAAAAGGCCAATACTTTTACAGACCTCACAATAAAACTACATATCCTTTATACTGTATGTCAGAATTTGTCATTACATTTACAGTTTCTCTAAAAAAAATTAAATAAGTAAATAAATAAAATAAAATATTTTTATTTATATATATTTTGCAATAATACCGTGAACTATACAGTTATGTAGCTCCGTAATCACTACAAATTTATAAACAAACAAATATGAAAAAAAAAATATATATATACCAACCAAAGTTTTCTAGAAAAAAATGGTCTCAGAAGTAAAATATTTTTCATTACATTACATTTGAAAGTAATACTTTTATTCAGCAAGATGCATTCAATTGATCAAAAAGAGACAAAAAATTACAAAAGATTTCAATTTCTTTTGATCTTTCTATTTATTATAATCCTAAGAATCCTAAAAAACAAATGTATCAGAAAATATATTAAGCAGCACAAATGTTTTCAACATTGATAATAATGAGTTTTCTTCAGAACCAAATCAGGATATACGCTGATTTCACGCAGCCGTTATTTTGAAATTGAAAGCGAGGCTCCGGTGGGAAGAAAACCGGAAGTGTCGGCTTTAATCATAGGAGAGTCGTGAATGCGATGGCGTATTGTTGTGTTTAATGATGTTGTGTCAATTCTAAAACTGTACATACATTTCTATCATACTTTAGACTATATACAGTGAAATTCATTTATAATTTTTTTTTATATATAATTCAGAAAGTAAAAAAAGAAGCAGGAATGAACTACTGTATATACACATCCTATATTGTATATAGTAACATCGAAAAGTGTAAATCGCGGCAGCAGCTTCAGGTTGGTAGTCCAAAGGCATTGTTGTTTATCTTTACTTCCGGGGTTTTTCCCACCGGAGCCTCACTTTCGATTTCAAAATGGCGGCTGCGTGAAATCAGCGTATTAGAATGAAAAGATCATGTAACACTAAAGACTGGAGTAATGATGCTGAAAATTCACTATTTTACAGTATTTTTTTAGGAAATAAATGCAGTCTTGGTGAGCGTAGGACACTTTTTACAAAAACATTTAAAAGTCTTATTGAGTGTTGAAACGGTAGCGTAAATATATGACAACATTTTGGACAAAACTTCAACTGTTTTTAAACTTCAAATCTCGAAATCCACTGTTGAAGTTTGCAAAGCATAAAAACATGGGCCACACTTTAGACTTTAGATTAGGGTCTAATTCTCACTATTTACCAACTATTAACCATGACTTTGGCTTCAATAAACTCCTAATTACTGCTTATTATTAGTTAGTAAGGAAGTTGTTAAGTTTATGGTATTTGGTAGGATTAAGGGATGTAGAATATGGTCATGTAGAGTAAGTAGGTACGTATAATATGTGCTTTATATGTACTAATAAACAGCCAATATCCCAGTAATATACATGCTAATAAGCAGCAACTAGTTAATAGTGAGAATTGGACCCTAAACTAAAGTGTTACCAAACATGTTGGGTAAACTATAGTGGCAACAAAATACTGGTCAATACGGTCAAGTGACAGTTTCATAAACCAGGGCCCATCAGCCATCTTTATAGTTGAGCCCTGTGAGATGATGGAAGCATGAGCCTTACCTGCTCAGAGAAAACACACTGGCAGACAGCAATCATTCTGAATGAAGGTGATATCTATTACGCAGCTGACATTGACAGTGGATGTTAGTTCCAGAAAAGCGTGTAAAATCGTGGCACACGGGAAGCAGCAAAGCTGGTTTTGGGTTGTATTGTCTTCAGTCTGTCTGTACTGACCAGGAATCAGTAGTTCCAGATCTAGCCTCTCATCTGTGCACTGGAAACATAATGAACAAACTATTTCCAGGTGAGCACTTGACTGTCGTCTCACTGGAGTTTGGAGAGTTTGCTGAGCTCTTTCTAGGGTTTGAGGGGCGGTGCGACTTCAGGGTCACAGAGCCGTCTTTGTGTGCACATACCTCAGCTGTCAACATAACACACAAACCTGAGTTGTGCGCGTGTGATCCTGAGGTCTTGAGGTGAATGGAAAAATGCTATGAGAAAATACGAAATCTGATATACATTATATGAATCATTACCATAAGGTTAATCAAATAAATGTATTTGACCATCCTTCAAGAGTTATTGATTTCTTATTGATTAATGAAATTCTGTCATTAATGACTCACCCTCATGTCGTTCCAAACCCATAAGACCTTCGCTCATCTTCAGAGCACAAATTAAGATATTTTTTGATGAAATCTGAGAGCTTTCCGTCCCTCCATTGACAGCAACGTCATTGCAACTTTCAAGGCTCAAACTATCCCTTTCAATAACTGTATATCGCCTGCGTGAAGTTGGCCCCCCACCCAACGCAAAACGTCGTCAAACTATGCTCAGTCGTTTGTGCTCCGTTTGTGCTGGTTTGTGCTGTAAAAATTTTCGTTTGTGCTGTTTCGGTTTTTTAGATATTAAAAGAATATTTTTAGGTCATTCTGAGGTCACATAGCCCCCCCATATGTTCCAAATTCACCCAAACTAGTCTCGTCCGTTTGTGCTTCGTTTGTGCTGGTTTGTGCCGGTAAAATTTTCGTTTGTGCTGCTTCGGGTTTTAAAATATCAGAAATTGAATTATAGACGATGACGTCACCAGCCCCCCCACATGCTCCAAATTCACCCAAAATAGACGCAATCGTTTGTGCTCCGTTTGTGCTGGTTTGTGCTGTAAAAAGTTTTGTTTGTGCTGCTTCGTTTTTTTAGATATTAAAATAATATTAGGTGGTCATTCTGAGTTCACTCAGCCCCCCACATGCTCCAAATTCACCCAAAATAGTCTTGTTCGTTTGTGCTTCCTTTGTGCTGGTTTGTGCCGGTAAAATTTTCGTTTGTGCTGCTTCGGGTTTTAAAATATTATACATTCAATTATTTTTGATGACGTCACCAGCCCCCCCACATGCTTCAAATTCACCCAAAATAGTCTCGTTCGTTTGTGCTTCGTTTGTGCTGGTTTGTGCTGTAAAAAGTTTCGTTTGTGCTGCTTCGGTTTTTTAGATATTAAAATGATATTTTTAGGTCGTTCTGAGTTCACTCAGCCCCCCATATGTTCCAAATTCACCCAAACTAGTCTCATTCGTTTGTGCTTCGTTTGTGCTTCGTTTGTGCTGGTTTGTGCCGGTAAAATTTTCGTTTGTGCTGCTTCGGGTTTTAAAATATTATACATTCAATTATTTTTTGATGACGTCACCAGCCCCCCCACATGCTTCAAATTCACCCAAAATAGTCTCGTTCGTTTGTGCTCCGTTTGTGCTGGTTTGTGCTGTAAAAAGTTTCGTTTGTGCTGCTTCGGTTTTTTAGATATTAAAATAATATTTTTAGGTCGTTCTGAGGTCACTCAGCCCCCCCATATGTTCCAAATTCACCCAAACTAGTCTCATTCGTTTGTGCTTCGTTTGTGCTGGTTTGTGCCGGTAAAATTTTCGTTTGTGCTGCGTTGGGTTTTAAAATATCAGAAATTGAATTATAGACGATGACGTCACCAGCCCCCCCACATGCTCCAAATTCACCCAAAATAGTCTCATTCGTTTGTGCTTCGTTTGTGCTTTTTGTGCCGGTACAATTTTCGTTTGTGCTGCATCGGCCTTTAAAATATTAGACAGTGAATGAAAGCGAATTATAGACGGTGACTTCACCAGCCCATTAAATGACTTCAACCAGCCTGCATCTTCATGAACGCACCACAGAGAAATGCACATTTCATACATAAGCAGAGAGCAGTCTGTTTTCTTTCGTTTTGAATTGTTCTGTTTAAAAGTAGACATGTCTGTGATGCAAGTAGGTCTAGGCGCTGAGTTTCGGTTCATTTATGAGACCAACTGCAGTTCAGGCGCCGGCGCCTCTATGTCCTGATTATCTGTTGTCTGATATAGGCCTATTAACATTTTATTTTGCCTATTAAATCCTGGCATTTGGTATATGAAACAATGATTAAAATTAAGATAAAATTAATACAAAACGAATTTCACCTTAAAGAAAGGCTTTGTGCTTTCTGTTTGAGGTCTCTGTGAAAGTTTTAAAGCAGTCTTTTAGTGTCGTTTTCAGGTCAGTCCGTAACGAAGTTCTCCGTCCGTTACATTGTTTTTTCCTCATAAATGCAAACACGAAAAATTAAATAAAATGAATAATTTATGTTCTGCGGAGAGACAACGCTTCTTCATCCGGTGGGTAGGCTAGTATTAGGCTACTTTTGGTTTGCGCAGAATTACTAAAAAAAAAATGTAACGCACATGCTATTTCCCTCATATTAAATATAAAACGCATGAGTAGACTGATATTTTTTTAATGTCTGGACTCCTTTATTAAGGGAGAAGCCTATGGATATATAACAGACAGTTTCAATATATTGGTATTAATTTATTCTGATAATTTATACTTCAAGTTTTGACTTGCAAATGTCACGTCCATAACGCTGGAATTGACCAATTTTAAAGAATTTATCCTCAACTGTTTTTGTGGTGTAAGTCTATGTATTTTATAATGTTAACTTCAAATAATAGTTATATGAAGATGTGGTAGCATTGGATCTGGACTCAGGAGTTGGAAGGGGTGTGTCGCGATTCTGCCTTCTCACACCGCAACACAGGTCCGTGGATGGAGCGTCGGGATTTTGGTTTCATATTGCATATTGTTACACAGCCCTAGTCGTTTGTTTTAGAAATGTTAAGTTCTACTTCTGTAGTTATTTTGGTGAAAGTAACTGGAGTAGCTAATGCATTACAATTCTGAGACGGCCTTTATTGTAAGGTACTCTAAATAATTTCCTTTAAATAAAAGTAACAAAGTAATCTATAATGTATTACAGTTTGGAAGTGCTGCTGATATTGTGAAAAATGATTAGCCTATAAATAGATTATATATTTTCATATAATTAATATTTTAATGTTAATATAATTCAAATTTAATATAATTCAAATGTAATTTATTCCTGTAATGTCAAAGCTGAATTTTCTGTATCATTACTCCAGTTTTCAACGTCACATTATTCTTTAGAAATCATAAGATGTTGATGTTGTGCTCAATTATTATTGGTGCTCACTGCTCATTTAAGAAAGGCTCTTATTTTGTATTGTATTTTGTATTATATTTTTTACATATTGCGTATGTTTTTTTTTTGTTTGTTTTTGTTTTTTATGTTTAATATTTTTTGTGGAAAATTTAATTTTTGATATTTTTTCCCCTTTTGATTAATTTAATCCGTTTCGGTCTTACCTTGTTACTTCAACTAGCTACTGTAAAAAAAAATATATGTATATTATATTATATTATATTATATTATATTATATTATATTATATTATATTATATATATTTTTTAAAGGCCGATGCAGCACAAACGAAAATTGTACCGGCACAAAACAGCACAAACGAAGCACAAACGAACGAGACTATTTTGGGTGAATTTGGAGCATGTGGGGGGGCTGGTGACGTCATCGTCTATAATTCAATTTCTGATATTTTAAAACCCAAAGCAGCACAAACGAAAATTTTACCGGCACAAACCAGCACAAACCAGCACAAACGAATGAGACTATTTTGGGTGAATTTGGAACATATGGGGGGCTGAGTGAACTCAGAACGACCTAAAAATATCATTTTAATATCTAAAAAACCGAAGCAGCACAAACAAAACTTTTTACAGCACAAACCAGCACAAACGGAGCACAAACGAATGAGACTATTTTGGGTGAATTTGAAGCATGTGGGGGGGCTGGTGACGTCATCAAAAATAATTGAATGTATAATATTTTAAAACCCGAAGCAGCACAAACGAAAATTTTACCGGCACAAACCAGCACAAACGAAGCACAAACAAACGAGACTATTTTGGGTGAATTTGGAGCATGTGGGGGGCTGAGTGACCTCAGAATGACCACCTAATATTATTTTAATATCTAAAAAACCGAAGCAGCACAAACGAAACTTTTTACAGCACAAACCAGCACAAACGGAGCACAAACAAACGAGACTATTTTGGGTGAATTTGGAGCATGTGGGGGGCTGAGTGACCTCAGAATGACCACCTAATATTATTTTAATATCTAAAAAACCGAAGCAGCACAAACGAAACTTTTTACAGCACAAACCAGCACAAACGGAGCACAAACGATTGCGTCTATTTTGGGTGAATTTGGAGCATGTGGGGGGGCTGGTGACGTCATCGTCTATAATTCAATTTCTGATATTTTAAAACCCGAAGCAGCACAAACGAAAATTTTACCGGCACAAACCAGCACAAACGAAGCACAAACGAACGAGACTATTTTGGGTGAATTTGGAACATGTGGGGGGGCTAAGTGACCTCAGAATGACCTAAAAATATTCTTTTAATATCTAAAAAACCGAAACAGCACAAACGAAAATTTTTACAGCACAAACCAGCACAAACGGAGCACAAACAATTGAGCATAGTTTGACGACGTTTTGCGTTGGGTGGGGGGCCAACTTCACGCAGGTCTCAAACCTCTGTTTTCAACAGCTCAATATCTCCATCTGGTGGCAATAAACACTTTTATTGTGTTTATTAAGGAAAGGTGAAAAAAACTGAAAAATTATCTTCAGAAAATTTGGACTAAACCGCTCAATTCACATGGATTAGTTTTACAATCTCTTTTAGAAGTGTCAAAGATATAAAAAATACCTTCATGTGTGTTCCGAAGACGAACGAAAGACTTACGGGTTTGGAGTAAATGACGACAGAATTTTCATTTTTTGGGGTGAACAAACCCTTTAAATATTTGGAAAAATATCAATGCATGAAATACATGCGTTGTATTGTATTCGTATTTGAAAATGCAGCCATTTGTCCTCGGATTTACTCAATTCACATGGGTCACACTTCAGAATCGTTACCATGCTGAGGTGTTCCTTTAGGTTCCACCTCAAAAGAAAGAAAAGAATTGTGGGACCCACCCTCTCCAGCTCTCTGGGGATCCTCATGCAGGTGTACACCCTTTCCCTCCGCTCCGTGTACTTGGCCTCGTTGTGCTCCAGGAAGTAGCCCCTGGTCAGCTCGGCACACATGAACCTCAACAGAGACGGCTCGTCAGAGTCATCCAAGTCTGAGGGGTACAGAGGAAATAAGGGGTTCAATGCTATTAAATTAAAGGCTTAACATTTAAAATGGTGATCAACATAGAATCCTTTCTGCAAAATTACAAACATAACATATGCATAACAGACAAAATAATTATTCCAATGAACTGGAAAGTGGTAAAAGAAATCAAGCATGCGAGTGGAGAGAAAAATAATAGTGACAGCAAGGCTAACTATTCAGACATTTTGACATTTTCGGCATCTGAAAAGTGCAAAGTCTGATGACAGCCTTCTCAACAGATAATAGACATTCTTTTATATCTATTTAGTAATGTCAATGCTCATGTTAACTTAAAATACAAGCTTACTGAACTACACAAGTAAAAACATGATTTGAATTTATAGAAAGCGCACACAACTTTAGGATGCCCAAAATCACAATTAAAACAACAGGCATTCATGTATACCCCTAGATAGATAAAATAAATAAATAAAAAGTCCAATTTGTCCACTCATTGCAGTACTCATCTTCTTTAGTCTTTATAGCAAATACATATCCCCTAAATAGGGCACAGCTAGAGGACACCCTCGGTCAGCTTTTAAGTGCACATTTCTCTCTAGGACTGTTTCTAACACCATGTTTACTTTGGAACAGAACTAGACAGGCTGTTTAAGAGAAATTATTCAAAGACCTCAAACGACCCACTCAGGCTTCCCATGAGCACTTTAGACTAGACACAGAGACTAAGTTAGAAAAGTTGATATCTGACTGAATGCAACAACAAATCTGCGTTCTGTAAACATTAAATTAACACAAATTAGAACTGGTTTCAGTGACTGCTTAGTATTCACCTAAACATCATTGTAAACACTTTAGATGTGGCCACATAAACAGACTGGTGTATCCATTTAGTATAATCAGATAAACTAAAGCCACGTTGGAGGCAAAAGGCGAAGGTCAGTTGACAGATGCTCAAGCTCACCTGAGTGCTCGTGCTGCTCGTCTTTAACGGCGGGTTTATCGTAAAATCCGATAGTTTCCGTCATTTTCGCCGCCGACCCAGATACGTTTGCCCTCCTCGATATCGCTGCATCACCCCAGGAACATTTGACCCTTTTGTGATCATCATTTTCGGAATCTTTTTCGTCAGACGTCCCGACACCCAGCGAATCCGCCATCTTCGCTGTGGCGTCATCACACATTGTGCACACGTGATATTGATAAACAGTGCACAATTGTGATCAAAGTATGCAGAATAAGCACGTTATAGAAATATCACAGAAGTTGCTATAGAAATTATAGCACACAAATAATTTATATATACTTAACTCCAAGTACCCCCCCCCCAAAAAAATAAATGTAATTTATTTACTGAAAATGGATACATTTAGAAATTGAAATATATATTTTAAAACATTTATAAATATACAAAATAATACAAGCAGGAAAATAATGCATTTTTAAGTAAAAATGTTTTACTGCGAGCTCAGTGTGTGATATTGAACACAGGGTGGCGCTATTGGGACTTTCTTGAGACTCTACAAGAGGAAAGAACGAAGAGTGGAGATCAGGAACCTTCTTATACTGTCAGGAACTCAGGAAGATTGTAGTCACAAACATAAGTACTTCGACGAGAGATGTGCAGCGGTATTCCATAAGTCAGGTCGGAGCAACACACACACACACAGCTTAGAAGTGTGGGACAAAGTTTATATTGATGCAAAAAGTTTTGTAAGCACAATTTATTGGCACACAAAATGGCAAAGCATACATAGAAGAGTTTTGGATATGACACAAAAAACACCTCTGCTAAATATTTTACAAACTGTGCAGAGTTTCAATAATACAAGGATAAAACGGTGGGTGGCTGATATTGTGTCTTGTCATTTTGTTGGTTTTGGAAATATCTCAAGATTTGAGAACATTCAGGAAATAAGTTTTGTAATAAAGTACAGAAACAAAGAAACTAATTAAAAAAGTAATATTTGGCTCTTTATCATCATCATCATCATCATCCTTTCAATCATTAAAGCACACTGTATGCAACTTTTAAAGGGACTTAAAAATCCAATGTACAGTATATGGAAAAAGGTGCGTGTATCTAGCTACATAAATTACATAAAGCTGTATAAACATGATCATGTAACTTGCTGAAAGGGCATTGCATTTTTTAGAATGATGATTTTCAGATAAAAGGGCTGTTTTCATACATAGTAAAAGCAGTGTGAAGCTTGTCATAATGAATGTTATTTCAACTCATTTAAAGCTAATGAACAGAATATTTGTGGCTGGATTTAGTAATCTGTATTTAACATTCTCATTTCTCAGTATGGTGTTCATTCCTGAGTATGAAATCCATCATATAAAAAAAAAAAAGTCAAATAATTTGTAAATGTCAAAACAGCTGTCGTTTACATCAAGGTTGGTCGACTTCAATGACATCAGATGAAGCAGAATGCATTTTTACTGTCAAAACCCTGGTTACTGTGCTTTCAAACCGATAACCAAAGTCCAGCATGACCTCAAAAGTCTGGCAATAAACATGTTACAGATTTCAAAATGTCATGCAGAAACATAACGTATTCCATTTTGAAATTAAGTCAATACTGGGAGAGAGACGAAAGATGGACAAATATGCTTTTCATATGTGCCTGCCTGTCAAAAAAGTAACTCCTAATCTTGATGGTACAGTACGAGGAAAACACATAATAGTCACAAATTAATAAAATAACACATTGACTCTGAAATCAAATAGGAATATTTGAATTAAAGTACAATCTGTAAATGGTAACTGCCAAAGTTGTTTCTTCTATACAAGCTGTCTTTGTTAATACAGTCTGTTGTGTTGAAGAAATGCTTGGCGGTTCACTTTTAATTGAAAGCAGAGGGAAGAAGACAATAGCCAAACGAATTTCCAATAAAAATGCAAATGTTCAGGGATTGGTCTCGGTGGATGCCTCTGCAGTTCCAGTCTTCAGTTAGAGGACAGCCAACATGACCATCTCTTCAGCATTGGTTGACGTTGAGTGTGGTTGCCAACTGAAGTCATTACGGAGATGTGTGATGAACTGCGAGACAGACGGTAGTTTTTTATTTTTACATTGATTATTGGGCTAAAGTTGTCCCAAATTCAGGTCTCTGTTAATTCAGACCTCATTCAGCCTTAATAAAGTCAAGTTCCTCCCAAGAGTCACATTTCTTGCGCTGCTTTGTAGCCTAGCTAGATGATTTTAAAAAAAATCAAGTGAGCAAATATTGCTGCCAAAGTTTGGTCAGTGGAGTTCCTAAATGTTACCCAAAATACGGAGTGGAACCATCAGTAACACCATGACATGGGATTTACATCATTGAGGGTAAAAAGTGAGGTCAGAGAGAGAGAGAGTGCGCCGCCCTGGTGGTTTAACGGGACATTGCACATGTTGTCTCCTACTGAGAGGGCTGCGAGGCCGTACTCTCTGGCTTGCTGTCCTGCCCTGTGGGCGGCTTGCTGTTCCAGGGACTGTTGTTGCCGAGTGCCGGCGAGCTCGTGAAGTCGTCGTCATCGTCCAGACCGTTGGTGGCGTCGTATTGTGTGTTTTCTAGCCGCGTGATCAGACGCTCGTCCTCATCGCCAAACTCCCCGCCCATCAGAGTGGGCTCACCTACCACCATCACATCCTGCAATAAATACAGTGACACAGTCAAAAAAAAAAAAAAAAACTAACAAAAGAACAACAATATTAAAGACAAGTTTCATACTTGTGAAGAAACTTTGGGTACAGATGAAATCTGTAACAGAAACGAGATCAACACTACTAATGTTGGACGGTGACCAGTAATCCCTAATAAAATAAAATGTTTAATCTAGGGTTGGGAAATATCCATATTTATATACATTCTTAGTAACATTATATTTCAAAAATAATGTATTAAATATAGTATATTAAACATATTCAATGAAATATATAAAGATTAGATGTGATTAATTGATTAAATTGAGATGAATTAGTTACAACCTTTTTAATGTGCTAAAATAATGTGTGTATATATATATATATATATATATATATATATATATATATAATACAAATAAAATGTATACAATATACAAACATTAAAAAATATACAAACATTAATATAAAATATTAAATATACAGACATGATTAATTGCAATCAATTGTGTGATAATTTGTTATCAAATTTTTAAGCCATTCACAGCTTGACAATATCAGACCTTTGTTTTAGTGCAGCACAAGTCTTCTGTTCTTTCCTCTCTGAATTCTCAGGCTCAACTGATCAGTTAACTGGAGCACACGCTTCGTTGATCGTGTGTCGACACGCTGCAGCACGGGAGCTCTTTATCTCTACCTGTCTGCCTCTTTGTCTATTCCTCTAGCTCCCATTCTGAATCTGTGTATGATTGCCCACCGTCCAATTGTCTCATATTGAAGGGGATAGAATATTAGTTCCATATGGGACAGAACCACATCAGCATACGGAAGTTTAGGAGCCCCACAATCCACATGAGTGAGCAAACACAAATGAGACACACGGATGGAAACTCAAACAATTTTTGCCTTATAGGTAAGAGAGAGAGTTCAACAGATAATTTGAGTCCCAGCATTAGCATCGGTGAAGTGAATTTGCATTTAGCGTGCTTATATAGTAGACTGCATTCATATCCGTTTTGCTGAGACGCATTAATGTGGGCAAATATAAATGACATGTGCATTTATAATCAGAAACCAATCAGTCAAAATGCAAAGTGACTAACCGTAAATTTAGGCTGACCAAATTACTGCTGCAAGAAGAAAAAATGCACATGGACAAATATATTTTTAGCACTTTTATTTGTTATCTTTTTGCACTTTGTACTGTTAATCAGAATGTTCTGATGAAATGCAGAGAAACCTAGTCAAATGGATGTGCATTTTTTCCACTGGATTTGTTGCTTTTAATTAAAATGTCTAAAATACATTTTAAAAACCATTTCTTTTCCATTTGTTGCTTTTAATTAAGATAAATTTATCTAAAATACAAAGCATTAAAAAAGTTTCTAATGAAATATTTATGCAGTCAAGTTCTTTAGTGTTATAATTTGGGCGAAGCTAAACTGAAATGTGTGTAGTAGTGTGTGACACTTTAGTATGACATTAAAATTATTATTATTATTATTTTTTTACAACAGAAGCAATGAAATTGAATGTCAGTGTGCATATTAATCATTGTGATTGCATTTCAAATGCAGTTTTGCTTTTAATTCAAATTTCTGCAAATGGCAAACGTGCTATCAGCCCAGCAACACTTTAAAATAAGGTCAATTCTTAACATTAGCTTATGTAACAATCAACTAACAATGAACTTTACATCATTTATTATGGTGGTTATGCATACAGTACCGTTCAAAAGTATGAGGTCGGTACAATTTTTTTTAATGCTTTCGAAAGAAGTCTCATCCGCTCACCAATCCTGCATTTATTTGATCAAAAATACAGTGAAAACAGGAATATTGTGAAATATTATTACTATTTAAAATAGATTTAACATTTTAAGCCATACAAATTTAAAGGGAGAGTTCACCCAAAAATTTTAATTCTGTCATCAATTACTCACCCCCATGTCGCCCCAAACCCGTAAGACTTTCATTCATCTTCGGAATTTAGTCACATAGTGACTTTTAATTTTTGGGTGAACTAACGCTTTAACATTAGTTAATGCAGGGCTGCCAACTCTCACGCATTGAGCGTGAGACTCACGCAATTGACACTTTTCACACGCTCTCACGCCACACATCCATTTTTTCATGAACAGAAAAATTGCGGAGCAAAGAGATACTTTTAATACAGTATTAAGCTAATTCTCAGCTCTTAGATTCCGTCAATTTTATTACGAAATTCAGACAAAAATATGTTTGGCGCTTGTAAATGTGACGTGACAGATCGCTGAGCGCCTCAGTTCAAGTGCACGTGAACCGATCATCTGTTACTTTTTTATTTAAAGATGCAGTACAACTTACCGAAAGTATACATAATATCGACCAATTAGTGTTTTTCAACCACAGAAAGAGGTCCATATAACAGCAGGAGAACAATTATGTCACATAACGTTACATTTACCTCAGGAAAGCCATTTGATGACCATAGCATGTTAATTGAATAAAAAAAATAGCTAGAGAGGAGATTTTGCTGAGCACTAAATTACATATTTATTATATTTTTACTTATGCCATTAAATAATTGTTATTATAACAAAAACTGCATTATATTTAATTGAATTTGTTATTTTTAACCTTTAATAATACCAGCAGATTAGGCCCTCTATGTTTACAGCATTAGGTGAGATTATTTTTTTTAAATAAAATTTAAAATAAACATGTATCCAAATTAGTCAATATTGAATCAAAATCGGAATCAAATCACAAGAATGGAATTTAAATCTTTGTCAAGCAATAATAAAAACTGTATACTACCAGTCATGTAAACATTGTAACATGTTGTCACAAAACTTCATAAAATTCTATTTAGTTACCAAATGTTTTGACAATCACAATTACACTTATTTGTTTTTACACCCCCCCCCCCCAAAAAAAAACCTCACTCCAAGCTAAACTCAAAAGTTGGCAGCCCTTGTTAATGTATTGTGAACATTCATATATTAACAATAGTAAATGCATAAATTAGCATTATTCTACATTAATAAATGAAATGAACATTGTTAGTTAATGTTATCTAATGCATATTTAATAATGTTAACCAATTGAACCTTAAAAGTAAAGTGCACCTTGTTTTCCTGTTAATTTTCTGGTTTCCAGCTGTGCGAGTCCTCGTACCCTTCACACTCCTGGAGCTGCTCACTTTGCATAACCTGTCTCGTGATTCAGCTCTTTTACTGTTGCATCTGTGTTTATTTGAGCGATGACTCGTGTCGTTTCGTGAGGGGTTTGGCTGAGACCCCAGAGTCACCGTCAGTCCTTCCCACCCCTCTGCTTCTTAATTACTCTCATTCATTAAGGTGGGCTTTTTGACTAAATAACAATATCCACACACTGATTTGTCAATTTGCATAGCTAATTAAGTCATTAGCTGAAATGTTACCGATTAGACAAAAAAAAAGAAAAAAGAACGGCGCTTGCCAACGAGCCTTGAATTTGCCATCTGTTTTTGAACGGCAACTGTCGCCCTGCAGTCTGGGTTTTAAACCAGGGGCCGGGATCACAAACATTAGCACACACACACACACACACACACACACGTTCACGCAACCTACAGGTTTCCAGCTGGTGGTTTGACGAAGAGCTCTAATTGCTATCAAATGGAAAGGCTGTCCAGTGCTCTTGTCTAATTAGATGTAGCCTGTGGCTAAACCCACACTGAGCCGCCCACAGCTAAACACAGACTACCTGAATGAATGTTCCCAAACTGGCTCAGCAGCATCACCTGGATCTGAGCTCGAGGTGCACAGAAAGCCCTCATTTGCGCTGGACATTTTTTAAGACTGGAGAAAAAGTTCAATCCTTTCACATAACCAGGCATGTTACACATGCACAACTATCCAACATGTTATAATACTATGGAAATCATAATTTCAGGCCAAAAATATGATCACAAGAGGGCACTGTTGTAATACTGTTGAACGCAAGACCCCCTCCCCAACCCGGTGATCACATGATCAGCTCATTGTGATTGGGCTCACGTAGGAGGCCGATCAGGCAGCATGCGATGACTGCACAGACAAAGCCAAGTGGCCACGCTACATATGTAACCGGCGTGTTGCTCTCCACGACGCACGGCGACATTGCTTACAATGAGGCTCGCTGCTTCGAATGGGGAGAAAAATGAAGAGCGTTGCGACACACACCCGTATGACCACAACCACACACACACACACACACACACACACACACACACACACACACACACACACACACACACACACACACACACACACACACACACACACACACACACACACACACACACACACACACACACACACACACACACACACACACACACACACACACACACGATCTATATGATAATGAGTGCTGGCACAGAGCCAGTTGCTCACACCAACAATTTGCTCTCTGCTTGTGTGAATGTGTCTGCTGTCCTTAAAATGATGGACACTGGCTAGATACAAGCAGGACAAAATATATGCAATTAGAGTTTCCTACACACAGAGAGAGAAATTATATATCTATATATCTATATCTAAATCTATCTATCTAAATCTATCTATCTAAATCTATCTATATAAATCTATCTATATAAAACATATAAAATGTTATATGGTCATATAGATGAATATATATAATGGAATTATATGGAATATTTAATTTAAAATTCAATTATATCATACAGATCAGGGCTGTTACTGTTAACTAAATCTAAAAAGCTGAAATAAATTTAATATTTTATATAATACATGTATTTTTTATTTTATAATAGTATAATATGAACATATATAATTGACTATATATTTGGCATTGGCCATCCTGTTCACTAGATATTGGCATTGGATTTTGAATAAAACCCTGTATATATACACGTATATTGTTCGATCATTATTATAAAGCTGAGCTGAAGAAAAAAGTTCAAATAAAGGCTTGATACAATTGTATTTTTTTTTTTTTGGAGAATTCTTCTTGTAAAGAATTTTTTATTTTTTTTGCCATCAGAGCTTGTAAGCAAACAGCTCTGGGTGTCTCTTCTCTTTAATCTCCTCTTTGGCATTCATGTATCCAAGTGTCCCTGAACTCCAGGGGAAAAGCCACGCACTACAAATCCCATCATCCATCTGCAAACAAATTTACCGCCTCACAATACCACTCCCCAAAACAGCTTTAGCACTCGTGTGTTGCGCGTTTGACCCTGCGGTGTGCAAACTGGGAGAACACATCAACCGCTAGAGTAATGCCTGAAAAGGAAGCCTGGGGTATAAAGAGGCACTCTGGGATAAATGCCTCTGTATTGGGGTTAAACACTGTAAGTGGGTAATATAGGAATAGAAAATGAGGGCTAAGGAGTCTCTCTCTGTGAAGGTGCTGAGAGTGTATTTACTTTGGCATTGGAATTGAATATGTTTTATATGTGTAATGGCCCAAAACTCAAACCATGAACAAAGTAATATCACATTATTATAACGTCATCACGGTAATGTGTCAATAGTTGTTAAAGGTGCAGAATCAATACAGATAAAATACAGTTTAAAGGAAAGTTCACCCCCCCCCAAAAAAAAAGAAAAAAAAAAAGAAAAATCACTTGTCATTTACTCACAATGAGGCTGTTCCAAACCTGTATGAATTTCTTATTTCAGTGGAACACAAAAATAGAAATTTTGATGGTGCTTGTCACTTGTAATTGCACTATTCAATGCAATTAAAATAAAACATCATAAAAGTATTCCATACAACCCATCCGCTATATGTCTTCTGAAGCCGTACAGTAGTTTTGTGTGAGGAATAGACTGAAATTTAAGTCATTATTCACTGATAATCCCATTCAGTGTGCCGTTTAACAATTGCAAACACATCACTGAATCATGAGTTGAAATTGAGAACCAGGTCGAGTCAGATTTATAAACAAATAATTCAATCTGGTTTTATAAAAAGAATCAGTTGATTCACTGAAAAGATTTTACTAAAAAGTATGATTTGTTTATGAATCAGACGTTTCCTCTTTTTTCATGAACGTGCCAAGGAGAGCTATGGCAAATGCCAAGAATATTTGTATAGCGCAGAAGTCAACTACTTGTATGATCAGTTTTTGGTACTTTTTATGTAATTTTGGAACTTGACAGCCCTAGTCATCATTAGTTTTCATTGTGTATATATATATATATATATATATATATATATATATATATATATATATATGTTACCGGCAAAGTGTGTAATCCAGCATTCTATAGAATGCCTAAGTAATGTATAGAATATATTATATTTATATATATATAAACTGTACAAACTGTATATTCTATCCCCAACACTAACCCTACCCATGAACCTACCCATCACAGAAAACTTTATGCATTTTTACATTTTCAAAAAACATAATTTAGTATGACTTATAAGCTGTTTTCCTCATGGGGACCAAAAAATGTCCCCACAAGGACAAGGATTTCGGATATTGCCAACTGTGTGGGGTTTACCAGGCCACCCACCCACCTTTGCTTAAATTTCAGCAATTATATTTTCACATTTTTTATCATATATTTATTTTGTATATATTTTTATAATATATTTTATATGTATTTAGTAGGCTATTGAGCATTCTTTAGATACTGCATCAGATACTGAAAATAAAACTTTTTTACTATTAAAAGCTGAGCTGAAAGAAAAACAAATAATTAAGACTTTTTTTATGCAAATAAATAATTTTCTCAAAAAAAAAAAAAAAATCACCTTTTGTGTTGTACAGTAGAAACAAAGTCATATGGGGTTTAAATAACGTGGGTGAGTAAAAATGACAGAACTATCCCTATACAACGGAATGAGTTCTTGTCAAACAACTCGCTGTGAATCAAAACTACAAGCGGCACTTAATATGTGTTTTGACAGCATAATTATAATCATATCCTTAGGAAAGCAATCAGAGCAAAATAGCATTAAGGATTTTGGATGGTTACAATGTGTGTGTGTAAATAAGAAGATTTGATGCTTACAGGTACCTGGCTGGCCAGAGTGAAGTTGTTGGCAGGGCTGCGTTTCTTGCCGCCAGCGCTGTTGCCTAGGCTACTGTTAGACGCACTGCTGGCGGAGTTCTTCCTCTTTCTTCTCTTGGTCGTGGTCTGTCGAGTGGGCTCTGCTCTCCACCAAACACACAAGCACACACAGACGAGAAGTATTAATAAAAGACAAACGCACACACTCACAAACATGCCACAATGCGAGTGCATGCACACGGAGGAAGAAAAAAGACTTTTCCAACATATAAGAGCACACAAACACATATGGGCGATTACACAGGGAAACAAATGCATCATGCTTTTTTCTTTTTTTGAGAGAGAGAGAGAGATTCAAAGAGCATTCAAACATCTCCCAAGACATGCACTAGTAAGAAAGAACCTCTGCTTTCATTTGCATAAATGCTCAACAGTGCGCACTGCAGTCTCTGCAGCCATGCATGCACGCTTATATCATTAATGTCTAAATGCTGTTTACTTTCATTAAATATCACAGTCTTTAAAATGAGATTTATAAGTCCTGGATAATTTATGTAACACATTTATGTAACCTGTTTTAAAATACCTTTTAATGAAGAATTTAAACAATTTTGATTAAGTTTTAGTCAAACAAATTGCCTATTTATACTGAAATACGACTACTGAAATATCCACCTGCAATATCTCTCTTTTTATGCTGAGCATTCATGATTCAAACAGAGAGGAAAATGCATTTCTTAGGTTTCCATTTAGATACAGAATGAGGTTGCCCTATTAGAAGATGATTCAGAAGACGAGACAAGTACCTTTTTTGTGATTTGAGGGGAACATTTCTGTTTTGAAGTTCTGTGGATGTCCAGCTGAAACCATATCCAAAGCAAGATTTATTACTTTATTTACTTAAGAAATTAAGTAGTTATGCATATCCAGGACCAGAAGACATATGCAAATGTAAATGGCAAGACTGCTGATAACAGCAGATAAAAATTAAAATAAAATACATAACTTTAATTGCACAATTGTTTTAATCTCACATGTAGAAATCTTTATTATAAATTAGTTTACACACTTTTTGTAAATTTATGACTAAATACTTATACTAATAAGATTTCTTAAAATAACAATACACGTTTCTTGAGCAGCATATTAGAATGATTTCTGTAGGAACATGTGACACTCAAAACTGGAGTAATGATGCTTAAAAATCAGCTTTACAGGAATAAATAATATTTAAAATACATTTGAACAGAAATAAATTACATTTAAAACATTAAAAAAAGAAATAATAAAATGTTTCATATTATTTCACAATATAACAGTTTTTACTGTATCTTTCATCAAATAAATGCAACCTTGGTGAGCATAAGATACTTCTTAAATCTTTCCTAACCCTAAACTATATACAATATCCATAAAAATAAAAGTTAGCTAATGTTGTAAAGAATGGGATGTACAGTCATGTATTGTTATTAATTTCAGTATAACTAATATTTGGCACAATGTTAGTCATTAATGTAAATTTTAATGCAATGATGCCTGAAAATAAAATGCATTTTAGATGTTCTTTCTGACCACACACAGGGAGATGTGTCCACATTGTTTGTGTATGACAGAATTCACATCATATCCAAAACAGACTGTCCAAGGACATTGTTTTGTTTTTTTGGAGAAGAACCTTTATTTTTGTATTTTTATCAGTGCAAGTGTGTGAATGACGTACTAAAACGCACTCATTTCCACACATACACATATACATGTGAAAAAAGGGCCAAAAATGTACTTATCAGTGTTTAAAGGCAACCTTCTTTCCTTCCTGTTCCTGAACTCCAGATTTTAAAAGAATGGGAGGAAAGAGGGAAGCAAAGCTAATAAGGAAACGACAATTACAGAAGATCCACTTCGATACGAATTGTGAGAAGGCCAGTGCTGACGACTAACGAGTGGACGAGGGTCGTACAGGGTTTCATCCACAGGGAGCGGATGAAGGATGTGTTTTCAGTCTCATACATGTCATGTTGTCACTGTTTAGATCATAATGTATAGTAAACCCTTTGTGTGTTCTAAAGACGAGTTTAAATCATTGCCATTGATTGATCTGACCCCCTGAGGAACATGCAAGCGACATACAAAGGCATCAAACACAAGATATATCTACTGATGTCTAATCCCTTCGTCATCTGCCAAATGCCGTGTATTTAAAATCCCCATGTGGTGAAAATCAAGTTTTTTAATGTTGTCTATGTCTATGTGGTGTTTTTAAAATGCTTTAAGACAAACCATGTGCAAATTCATAAGTCAGCACAATTGCTGATTATTTTCTCCTTTAAACTGCAGTGAAAAAATAACTGCAGTCTCAAAAACACGGTTTGAAATCGCTGGTGTTTCTTACGTCACAAACTACCTTGTAACCAATCACATCAACGTGCCGGCGGGCTTTAACATATCATTAACTGCAGCGAAGCAGGGGAGTCTCAAGAGAAGCCAGGTTTACATGTATATTTTTCTACTGATATGACAAATCAGGCACATTTAGCAATACAGGGGGTGAATTATGTATATGATGTATATTACGATGTTATGATACATGCCTATATGCCTTTCAAAGCGTTGTTCAAAGCGTTTGTTAGGGTGCTGATTTTTAGAAGGCAGCTGTATGACTCTGAGATGGCAAACAGGAACTTGGTTTGTGTAACATTAGCAACACATTATTAGCTGTTTGATAACGTAGTCAAGCAAAAGGGTAATCATATTAATTACTGTTACGTGTCCGACGTTGTAGAGAGCGACACATATTTCCACTTACCATCGTGCAGCGTTTATACAGTAAAATTGACAGAGTGGATCTCGGAGCTCTGAGCTGGTGTGAGTAAGGGGAGGCGGGGCTAATTAGCATATTCATGAATCCGCATATACTAAATAAAGCAAGGGTGTAGAGTTACATTCAAGCTATTTTGAGGCATGAATAAAAGATGGCGAGAACTCCGCCGGCAGAAGGGCTTCAAATCCGACATAGTTGCTCTGTTTTTGCAGAACAGGTAAATCCATTTTTCTTTCTAAACTGACATTCATGTTCGCCAAACCAACACAAGGATGTAATTAGCTAGATTTATGCAGTCAGCGTTAACTTTGGTGAATACAACATGTATGTTTCTAGCAGCGATCAATCTCTATTGTAAATGATCAAGCAAATTCACAGTAGGGCGACATTTTGTGTTAATGATTGTTTTCACCCACTGTTTGTTATGAATTTGAATGTTCATTTATAGGCTATTGACAACTTTGACTAAATTTGTTTACGCCGCCGCCGTTGTTTATGCTCACTGGGAAACGCGAACGTTATCATGCTATTATTGCGTCCTTGTATGGGAGCTATTTATAACCTCAGGTGGCGAGACGATTTTAAGATAATGTTTCTCTTTTTCTGCATTCTGTTCTGCAATATATAAAAGCATTTATCTAACTTGGCGACATTACTCATTGAATGAAGTATCAGTAAAACTTAACTTTGTTTGTAGTGACTATTTGGACTTTCCTTTATGTCGGAAGGGAGGGGAGGAGGGAGGAGACGGGATGAGGAGGAGGGAGGGTCTAGCTAGCCTCCGTTTTGTTTGACAACAATTCGAATGTCAACAAGAAGTAACGTCTCCCGGGATCGCTTACAGCACCTTTAACTAGGCTCTCCCCTGTGAAGGCCTCCTTCTCTTCCCTTTACCTCTGTACAGATAAAACGTTGTCGTTTTATCTGTACAGAGACACCATGTGGCTATGCGGACGCGATAATTAATTCTGTATTATAAATCTTTAAGGCCAGACAAGTAGTTTGTTGAGGGATGATTTGTAAAGAAGGACTACACGCCTGCGCACATATATATTCAAACGCGCATACATTTGGACTAAACACTTGATGCGCATATGCGCGACGTCTGTGTTTGCACAGAGATTTGCGTAGAGATAACTGATAATCGTTTGCACCTTGGAACCTATTTCCGGGAGTGCGTTCTCGAGCTACCAGGCACTGTTTGGTGCGGATGGGCGGACAGCATAATTTCTGTTAGAACGGTGTTGTGTTAGCGGCCCCCAAGTTAATAACTAATGATCTTCGCAATGGAAGTGAATCAATCAATCAAAACTAACTTTAGCTGGACTTTATCCAAGAGCTGCTGTAAAGCCAAAACAATCTCTGTTACTGTACTTTCCTATTATCACTGTACAGCTGCTTTGAAACAATTAATATTGTTAAAAGCGCTATATAAATGAAGGTGACTTGACTATTTGCCCCCCACACACACAAATATATTGTGTATGTATGTATATATACACATTTTTACTTTTGGATGCCAAGGAATCCTACATATGATGACCCATTCATATGATATTACCTTGTGAGAGACACATTGTATAAATGATAAAAGGCAACTCTATAATTACAAGTAAAAAGACCCATTTTATCTGAAATATTAAAAATGTTATGAACGTGTAAAATATTCTAAAATCTAGAAAATATTCTTTCTATTAAGTTGACACGGATCTTTTTGATGTATTCTATCTCTCAATAGAATATAAACCCTCATAATACTCATAACAATTTATTTATATTACAATATATTATGATCTTCATTATAATAAATTCAGATTTTTTTAAATATATTTAATAAAAATTATTAATAAAATAATTTTATTTAATACATTTTCTCTGCTTAATAAATTAATTGCTCTTTAAATACACTACAACAAACACTTTGTTTAATTTTTTTTGACATTTTTTTGAATGCTATGACATTCATACATTTTTAAAGTTTCGCTTACTTGTCCAAACACTTTGGGGTCACTTTAAAACTAGCAGGTTGTCTGTTCTAGTATTATATCGAGTCAATAATGATGGAGAGGCCCACCTAAGAATGTAAAACCACAAAATTCCCACTCGTTTTCCCTGATAGCTCCCACCGAAGAGCTGAATTAGAGCTTATATTCCCAAAGACCATGACATTAAACACACACATCCGTGAGGATCTGATCAGAGCACAAATTACTGCCATTAGGACCGTCCCCGTCCCGTAATACTGTGATTTGCGGTTACCTGGAGGGGCCACCATTCTTTGCCACTTCTGGAACAGACAGGTCTTTAGGCAGTCTCTCGGGCTAAGGTTGTAGGTCTTGTGTCGAGACATTAACTCTTGCATCGGCTCCAGAATGACACACAACTGGAAGAAACACACATAAAAATACACATGAAACATCATCAGTTACTGTCAGTTTACCCATTTTAAAGATTTAACAATATTAGCATTTAAATCACACAGCGGGTGGCCTGAAATTCACACGGATACGCACACACACACAAATCATTTCCCACTGACAGGATCGTATCCTAACGCTGATGTATCCTCTCACTTCCACAGGTCCAGGGAAACAATCTCTGGATCCGGGCCCACAGAGCAGGGCTATTTCTAGTCTGAATGTGAGGAAACCTACAAGCTTCCTTGTCCATCTCGCCGGACAGTTGTCTTATTGCGTCCGAGCACAGGAAACATCCTCAGTGTGGATCTACTGATAAACGTGCTGAAACAAATGCAGTTTTTTCAAGCGATGCTAATGAGTCACTTTTACGAGGTATTTTTACAGCAAGCCAATGCAAGGATCGTGAGAAATTACCCCTGAGAGAGGAAAAATGATCTTGTTTACGGGAATTACAGTGCACTGCTAAAATCCCAGAGGTTGACCCCTCAATTAAGTCAGTCAAAACAATTATGAATGATTAATTTCTTTCAGAGCCGAATGAGTCTGAGGCTTTTTTTAAATAATGGGAACATATGACAGTATATACACACGGTATTTATAAAATACATGATGGTATATACTACTGTATATGTGACCCTGGACCACAAAACCAGTCTTATGGTTAAATTTGTTTAAATTGAGATTTATACATTAAGATTTCAATTGATGTATGGTTTGTTAGGATAGGGCAATATTTGGCGGAGATACAACTATTTAAAAATCTGGAATCTGAGGGAGCAAAAAAATCTAAATATAGAGAAAATTGCCTTTAAAGTTGTCCATTTATGTAGGCAATTGTGCTGCATCCACTCACAAAACTACATTTTTGATATATTTATCAAAAAATTTACAAATTATCTTCATGGATCATGATCTTTAATTAATATCATAATGATTTTTGGCATAAAAGAAAAATCAATAATTTTGACCCATACAATGTTTTGTTGGCTATTGCCACAAATATACCCGTGCAACATATGACGGGTTTTGTGGTCCAGGGTCACACATGCACCATGGCTGATCATGTGCAGTGAAAAAAACAGGTGCAGATTTAGCTGAGGGCGCACAGACTTGCTGTTACAAGAGCTGCGTATAATCCAAATTTAATTCACAATTCAGCTTAGGCTGCTCCACTGCATTTTAACTCTGCGTTTATAAGTGAGACTGTGCGTCTAATGCGAGCAACAACAACAACTGAGAAAGACACACTCAGTGGAAGAAAAAACGGCTGTTCTGAAAACCTTGAAATGGCCTTTTTTCCTTCGCTTCTCCCAGCAGCTCGCGATAAACAAGTTTGTGTTTTCTCGAGCTCAGTGCAGAGAGAGACCCACAATGCCGCACCTCAAACGGGAACGCTCATTAATGTTATGCTAATTCTCTCTATCCAATTCATTTTCTCTCCCTCTCTTGTTCTCCCATTTGCAAAACGGAGCTGTCACTCACACTGAAATGACGAGAATAAACAAAGCAACTGTGAAGCTGGCTAATAAATTCTGAGCAGTGTTAACACACACACACACACACTCAGACACATTTAGTCACATATAAGTGTACAAATTTACATACATATTTTATATTACATTTTTCACTATCTACTGTATGCACAGTCTAAGAAGTCTAAGTTAAAAGGAATTACCATGTTTAATTACCAGGGTAATATCATGAGTTTTTGGACACATACCATGGTATACAGCAGTGGTTCTCAGCCTGTTTGACTTGAAGGCATTCTGTTAATATCCCACCACCCCTCCCCCTCCCCAATTTAAGATATTTTCAGTATTTTTCTCTTATTTAGAGAGATATATATGTTACCAGCAAAGTGTGAAATCCCGGTATTGTATAGAATGCCAAGGCAATGTATAGAATGCCTGATGGTTTTTGGCAAAAATACATTACCTAATTCTATACATTACCTAGGCATTTTATAGAATGCCGGATTACACACTTTGCTGGTAGCATATAAATTTTTTTTCCTAAAAACATCTCTTGATTTTGTATTGATATATAAATAGACAGATAGGTATAGATAGATGGATGGATGGATGGATGGAGAGATTGATGTTTGCTGAGGGCCCCTAGTGGTCCCTGGCCCTCTCGTTGAGAACCACTGGTATACAAGATACCACAATACCATAGAATTATCATCTGATACCATCAATGGACCATGGTTTCTTCACAATACTTTTTCTGTAAGAGAGACTAAACAAAATCATTTTTGTTCTGCTTACTCTGAGGTAGTTGAGGGTGAAGTTGGTCAATCCCATGCGGGTGATGTTTTTCGAGAGCTGCTCCAGGACTTGAGGGTCTTGTGCCTGTAGGTGGACAAAAAAAGAAACTTATCACTTAATACAACCTCCCCCCAAAATCCACGGCATGTTATCGACCAAAAGCAACTCATATGGCTTTTCTAACGCTTCATTTCTGAGACCCCAGATGTGACCACATATTCACGGTTATATTCAGATCTTTATTTTGAATATCTGAGGGGCGAGGATTGGGGGACATGTGTCTTTCTCTGTGTCTATGGTGGTTGTAACACTGGAAGAGCTGTTATTTTTGTGTGCTGTAGAGATTCTAGTGATGCAATTTATCTGAATCACTGTGATTACGCTGAATACATTTTTGATTCAGATTTTGAGCATTGAATCAGGGGTGTGCTGCAGCTGCTAATTAATATTGATTGACTAAATGTAAATTGAAATGTTATAGTGAATTTCACTATGAATTACAAACTAATGCAGTTTTTGTTCTTACTGGTAAATTATTGACCAGATTCATCAAGGTAAATTGTGTGAAGCAGCATGAGATGACTGACATAGCAATGACATCAGCCAATCATTGAGCTCCTGTCTCTTGATTGGTCGGGGCAGTGTAAACTAGCAGAGTAGAGCCAGGGTATTCAATTAAATTTCCAAGTGGTCCGGTCTCTATATTTACTTCCCAGTGGAGGTCTGGACAACACATTTAGTAGAATAGTTCTAAATTTCCATCTTGACAGCAGTAGTACTTTGTTAAAAAAAAAAAATTCTAACTGGATTTAATGATTTAAAGGTAAGATGAGATGTTTAATCAGGTTATTATTATTTTTACACTACAGTGCGTATGGCAGAAGGCCATGTGACAGAAAATACTGTATACTGTATGGGGGTTCAGAGTTTTCCTCTTGAAGTCAGGACCATTATTATATTTAGCTTAAAATGAGTATCTAAAATACAAACAAGCAAATAATCAAAACACTCATCTTGATCAGAAAACAGTAATTCTAGTCATTTCTAAATTTTTGTTGTTTCCTTGCCATCAACAAATAATTCCCAATTATAATAATGTTTATTATGAAATGCAATTAACATTGATTAATAATGTTAAATGTAGATGAAAAAAGTCTTATAAAAAAACTTGTCTATTTAAACGGTCAGAATCATATGACAAAAAATTGTATTTGCTGCATTCTTATTTTCGGCAGTGTTTTAGAGAAAATTTCAATCTATTTTGCTGCTCACCGTAATTTTGCTACTGTTGTTAAAATAACTGGCGATTTAGCGGTTGAGAGAAGCAACACGCAAAGAATGGAAAGGGCTTGATAAAAAGGACATAGCGCCTAAAAATCATTACCATACATGACCCTGAGCGCTTGTGGTGTGTACTGCTCTGGTTTTTTTTTTTTTTTTTTTTTTTAATGCGTTGCTCACATTGAACTCTAGAAATGGTCAAATGGTGCTACCGCTATCAGTATGTCTCATCATGGTCCGGTTGTAACCAGGCCAGGGTCCGGAACCAGACCGCAGTCCGCTTTGAGCATCTAAAACACGGGTCCTCCAATGTGCTCATATTCTCATTAGCCTTTATCAGATGAGTTTGACTCAATTCTTTGCAGCTTTACCCATGTGTACAAGAATGAGTTGATCAAACATGCTGCAGTAACTTTTGCACTATCCTTGTCAAAAATCTTTCAAAGCCCTTTCTCCCTCATCCACTCTCTCTCCCTCTCCACCAGAATACATGGCCCCAAAGGACCCAATTTAAGAGCATGTGAATTTTATAAGTTGCTGTGAACAAACTTTCTAAAACTACACTATCTCTGAATCTACAAGGGGGAGTGATGAGTTAAAACTCAAATGTGATTTAAAGCTAAATATATTGATTAAAAAGCAATGAGTCATTAAAAGTTAGGTTTAACTCAATTGACTTTTTGATTGTACTTTTTTTAAATATATTTTCCATCCATTGCAGCTTTGATGTCTCATAATAAACAATAAAAAAAAATCTTAGTTTATGCCATATGTAAATCTATGTTATCAGTTCCGTTTTACACCGTTATTTTAAATTGTAGTAATATTTCACATTATTACTGTTTTTACTGCATTTTCTATCAAATAAATGTCGTCTTGATAAGAATGAGAGCCTTTAAAAAATAAACTAAAACTAAAACTAAATTTTATAAAATGAATAGCTTTGCAAAATTACTGCACACACACCTCCAACCAAACCATGTGGTAGGACAGCCCTAGGATGGAGTGATGATATCAAACTCACGTGCATGGCTAGAATGCTCCGTGGGATGAGTTCCCGATACTGTCTGATGTTGAAGTGCCACGTCTTGATCCTCATCAGATCATCGAAGGCGAACTCCAGAATCAACCTGCCCTCCGTACACACCTGAGAATGCAAACATTGAGAAATCTATGATGTCTTCAAAGACTACAGTCTGCTGATATGTCCTTTGTGTTAAATGTCTCTCTCATCGTGATGAAATAAGTTTAGAGAAAAACGCAAACTCAAAGAGTTCCAGAATGCATCACCTAAACGCAGGTGAGATTCATAGTCAATTCAGATATTATGTCAGAGTAGTTCGACTTTTCAGAGTTTCAAAGCTATTTCCTAATAAAAGGTGTTTATGTTGTATACCTGAACTGAAGGACAACGAAATGGAAATACTTGAGACGAGCTTACACAAAAACAAACAACAAAATGCTGAATACATGCAGAGGTCATAAACCATTAGCAATTACTAAAAAAACAGGATGAGAAAAACATTTTGCTGAATTTAGAGCTGCGCTACTCATAGCCCCAATGTTCTGTTGCTGGGGCAACCGGAGGATGAGGAGGAGGAAGGGGGATTGGGGGGGGTGGGAGCGTCAGCTGATTAGTTGGCATGGCAACGGCAAAGATGTAATCCCGCCAGAGCCACTCTAATCAATGCCCTCAGCACAGATGGTCTCTGGAGGATCAACAAGAAAAGAGGCTGGCGGGAGAGCACAGCGCCATCACATGACCACACTCTTTCACATTCTCTCGCTCGCTCTGCCCACTTCTTTCATCTTCTGTATGCTTTTCCTACTCTCTGAATCGGTTTTTGCTTGTTTCACTCTTTTCCCGTCTCTCCTTTTTTTTGTCCGTCTTTCCATCCCTTGTTCAGCACCATCGCTCAACACCGCAACATGCTGAGGAAAAACTAAAAGCGAAGTGAAAATGAAAGCATCTGTCATTTCCTCTCCCTCCATCACTGTACTGCTTCATAGCTGTGCTTCAGGATGTGTTTAAATGTGTCTAGCCAATCATTAGAATATTAAAATATAGGGGATTCGTCATAGGATGTTATGTTCAATAGAGGATATACGTGCATAACAGAAAAAACTGTCATAACCATGTAATTTTCATCACATCGTCATTTACTTTGTGATGGAAATGACATTTTGGAATCTCCTTAGTCTGGCTAAAGCTAATTTCAAAGCTAGCTTTTTATGTATCCTTAATGCACACAACAATACAATTAAAAAGCTTGATTGCAAATAAAACACCATGGAATTTTAACAAAGTTGGTTTACAAGTACACTAACTTTTGAATAAACTTTATGGGTGAAAAAGTTGTTGACAGGTGAAATGTGTGTAAACTAGGATATTTTCACACACTAAATATTGAAATGGCTTATGCATTTTTTACTTTTTGTTTAGATACTTTTAAACTAATAAATGAATAATGAATTTTCATAGTTCAAGCCAGTAGTAAAACTATAATCTATAGACAAAATCCATTTAATGAATGCATGGTGAAATAAAATGAAAAATTATTTTTTATACCTATAAAATAAAATAAACAGTTTCCAAAACAATTAAAAAAAAAAAAAAAAGAAAAAAAAAAAGGTTAAATCTGTCAGTTTTTATGACCCTGGGACATAAAAAAATAGCCTGTAGGAGAAAAACCTATATACATGAATTTGATCCTCCACTCTGTACAAATACACAAATGACTACAAAATATCTGCTATTAAGTTTTTGACTATTTCTCTGAATGCAGCACAAGAGTACAGCTGAGATTTTGTAATCAGTTCCTCAAAGACTAGTGGGTCTCTATTCCTCTGCATGTCTGTAATAAGTACATCGGCTCTTGTATGGATTAAAGTGGATTAGTCCATAACAGTATGTGAAAATAATCGAAAGAGCTTGATGGACAAGGTAGAAACATAAAATCTGTTGATAAGTGGTTTAACCCTCTGATGCATGATGTCCACTACAGCTGACAGATCTTTAAAAGTCATTTTTTTAACCATTCAGGGTGTGACATTACACCAAAACCACAATGGGCCGATGACCTTTGTTCATAATTCTATGGCTTTTTATTATTTTTATTACTCTAATGAAATTGTATTATTATTATTATTATTTAAGACAGCAGGAAAAAAAAGTGATGAAGCATCAAGTACCTATATCTTATATTCCAGATGACCAGTCAACAGGGAAGTTACTCTAATAAAAAAAGTGATACCATCAACCATGTTGGTCTGCTTTAAATCAATTGCAAACAGCATATTTAATCAGTAAAACAGTTAGCTGACACCTAATTTTGCATTTTGTCAAATGCAAGTCTGTATTATGCTTGCTTTTGTGTCCTTGTTTTAGTGAAACAGAAAATTAAATCTCACCAAGAGATTTATTTGTTTGTTTTTTACCACGACTATTAAACCAATCAAAAACTGAAGTATATGACAACACACAGAGTGAGTATTGAGTAATAGATTCATAAAGAGCTTTCTAAGCAGAGTCCAAAATGAAAAATGGAAAATATTTCACGAGGATTCCTAACAAGCTCCATCAGTAAACGCACAGAATAATAGCTGTGATTAAAGTAGTAAGTTATCAAGCCTGCCATGTTTGTTTGTCCTATTAGACAGTTTACGTGTTTCAGATGCTCCTTCCACTGAAGTTACAACAATGAGCAAAAATGCACAAGAAAAAAACGTTTTGTTGACAAAGAGAAACTGAGTGCACCTGCAACTCATCGTCTATTCATACATCTCAAAACTCTGTGTTTTGCCTGGATAGGACATGGTCTCTCTCTCTCTCTCTCTCTCTCTCTCTCTCTCTCTCTCTCTCTCTCTCTCTCTCTCTCTCTCTCTCTCTCTCTCTCTCTCTCTCTCTCTCTCTCTCTCTCTCTCTCTCTCTCTCTCTCTCTCTCTCTCTCTCTCTCTCTCTCTCTCTCTCTCTCTCTCTCTCTCTCTCTCTCTCTCTCTCTCTCTCTCTCTCTCTCTCTCTCTCTCTCTCTCACACACACACACACACACACTCTTTACCTTGGTGAACATGGGCTTGCCGTGCTGTGTGACCATGGTGCACTGATCACAGTCTACAGTGATGCAGGAGTTGTGGAAGGACTCTTTGGAGTGTTTCAGGATGTAGTAGAGGTCTGACACACCACCCTCAAATACTGTGCTGAAGTAACGAGGGATGAGGGTCCGCCCGATTGCTGAGGAGGGAGATAAGATGTCATTTACATTGCATTTCATTTTAATGCATTACTAAATGACTCGAAATGTCTCAACATCTGTTAATTTCTCACTGTTTGTTGCGCTACATTATTAGTAAAGTAAGATATTGGTTCCCACATCCAAGCCATTTCTTGCAACTCTTAGTCCTTTCAGTTTCTCACAGTTTTTCACAAATTTGTGACATCATAGTTAAAACACACACATTTTTTTTTATTATACATTTCTGTTTTTAACAGTAAGTATTTTTGTTTTTTTTTGCAGCATTTTCATAGTATCCCAGATAACAAAAATATGTTCTGAGAACTGTATTCCCATTAAGTTATAAAAATGTTATTTCTGAAAATCATTTAAAAAAAGTTTATGAGTATCATTATGAGAACGTTACTTTGGAATGTTCTATGAACCTTCCGAAACAAGTAGTAACATTCAAAAATCTTTAGACAAACGTCCAACTAAAACTTATAAGGGAAAAATGTCCCATGAACTATGTACAAATAACAATTTTGTGGATAACATTATTAAAGACCAGCTAACTTTGAACGAACAGCCTATTAACATACTGGAAGAATGTTTGTTCATAACTTGAGAGGAGAACCTTTCAAGAATGTTAGCCAAAGTTCTGAGAATGATCCCTGTAAGCTGGGATGTTCGATTTAGGGGTGGCAAACCCCTGGATTGGACTCCTAGTGCCAAATACAACACTCATCATTTATTTATTTATAAAACACAATTAAAACAACAATGTTGACCAACCATTATTGTACAATCACAAATCACACAATAAAATTACACAAATAAAATGTACTTTCACGCAAACAATGACTAACAACAACTGTTGAGAGCCTCTTGCCAATTAGCCTACTGAACCAAACGCTAATTCAAGTAAATGTAATTTCAGGTTTCGTTTAAAATCACCTAAAGAAGGAGCCAGTCTAAGATGTAGAGGTAGTCATTTTGTACTAAATTTTTGGTTGTATCTGGTTGTCTACTTCAAAAATGCATGTGCTTTAAATATGTACACAAAACACTTAAGGTATAATATAGACGGCCCCTAAAAGTAAAACTGGGCTCTGTGATGCTGTCATGAAGCATTCCTACAACATTGAAAATATTCTGTGACAGAAAGAAAACTAATGAATAGACTTAATAAAAAGACAGATGAAAGGATCCTTCATTCCCACACCATTGGTCACCAGCGACATGGTAAGACTGGGAATTGTTTGTTAACAATTGTTGAAGATTAGCCTAACTGATATGAAGCATGTTAATTCATTTTTGTAAACTGTTTACAGTAACCTGCCTGAGGTCTAACAAAAAGTTAAGTTGGAATACTTATTCTTCCCTGCAGCTGGAGATAATTATACAACCTTTTGTTGTTGTTTAACAATGAACAAAGACAGAGCCCCTGTCTGGATTTGTGGCCTTGGGAATATCTGCATGGTTCTTTTTTCTCTTCTTATATTCTTGCTTCACTATATAAATAAAAAAATAAAAAAATGTTCTCGAATCCAGAAAGTATGCCCTGTAACAAATCATTTCAAATCATGGTTTCCAATAACAACAAACAAACAACATCTAAAACATCAATAAATTTAATCGGGAAGCAAAAATGTAAGATATATATTTTGAATATATCCAAATAAAAGTTTTTTAACTTTAACATAAATCTCACTTAATTTAGATATAGAATTAACTAAATAGATGACAATGGAGTGAGAAAATTAAACTTAAATTTTTGGTGAAGCTAAGAAGATTTAGTCAGTTATTATATATTCTCTCTCTCTCTAGAAAGAAGTGAAGTGGAGAGTTTTTTTAAAATATATTTTAAAATGTAATTTATTCCTGTGATGGCAAAGCTGAATTTTCGGCATCATTACTCCAGTCATCAGCGTCATCTCCATTCTAATATGCTGATTTGATGTTCAAGAAACTTTTCCTATTATTATCAATGTTGAAAACATTGATGTCACTTTTGATCACTTTAATGCATCATTGCTGAATTAAAATTACCAATTGCTTTCAAAAACAAAATCTTACTGACCCCAAAATGACATATGTCTGAGTCACCTATTGAAAAGCTTTACATGCACATTTAGCTGGACATCTTTGGCCAAGAAAGTAGCAGACACGCCTGCAGAAACAACTTGTAATTTTTGCAAGTGGCTTTGCAGTCTTAATCATTTTAATATTGAAACTGAACGGACGAGCAGCCTTATCCAGCTTAGCGTCTGATTTCAGGCAGAAATAATCCATCTTACAGTCAAACTCCCCTTTGAGAAAAATTATGTTTGTGCCTCCAGCCCTGAGGGAGCGGAACGGGGGTGGTGAAGGGAAAGAGAGAGAGAACTTCATTTACCCAGCTTCCCTTAAGACAGACGCCACTGCCGCCACTGGTTAAAACTGCACGGGCAGAAGGAGAAAATGAAACAGCTGCAAACGCGGCCTGTTTCTTAAATTGGCTAAAGTCTGGCATGACTAAATCAACACATAAATACTTGGCAGGGGGAGAGAGTGAGAAAAACGGGAGAAGAGGAAAAGGGGAGGGAGGGAGAGCCCTAGCTTGAGCGTATAAATGAAGGTCTCCCTAGTGGTTAAGACACAGAGTGAGCCGACGACGAGAGCTGACTGTTAATGAGAGAGTGTGAGAAAGAGAATGGTAGAGCGCTTCGAAGGGACAGTGAAAATAAATATGAAATGATCATGAATGAAAAAAATGGCACAGAATACAGGCGCACAGAAAGCGCTAGAGGGAGGGAAGGAGAGAGAGATACAAAATGAAAGACTGACAGGCAGGGTGACAGCGAGGGGTGTCATGCTGAAGGGAGATGTTGTTTCTGCAGGCACACCTGACTGCCTGCTAAAGTTCTAGAGCACTGTGGCATAGCGGACGCTATGCCTAACCAAGGGGCATAAAATCACAGACACACTAACACACACACACCAGTGAAAACTAAAATAACAGACGAGCGTGTGTGTGCGTATGCATGGTGGTACCAGGGCAGCTTGAACACACAAGGAGCTCTATAATTCCTAGAGAAAGCCATCCAGGAATAACTGGATTGTGCTAACCAAACAAACCTTAACCAGTTGGTCTATTTTAACATCCTATACGTCCAGTCTTTAAATACATGGTAACCTATTGCCAGGTACCACTATATTATCCAGGGATTCACCTCCACTGTAACAAATACATATTGATATTCTATAAATAAGACTTACTTAAGTTACTTTTAAAGGTAATGCATTCCATGTTACTCCATAAAAAGTAACTAATTACATTACTTTTTATGGAAAGTAATGTGTTACTTTACTTTTGGGCTACTTTTTCTCACCAGGGCATAAAGTATATTTGTGTTTTTTAACATACAAAGTTCTGTAATGAAACTTTAGATGGCGCAGGCTAATAGGTCCTTAACTCAAACGCTTGGAATCACATAATTCTCTATAGGGCACAGCTGATTGGTTCCTGCTGTATCAGTAGCCAGTGAGCTTGTGTGCTCAATACTTTGTATAGCATTTGCCTTAGCAGTGCAGCGCGCTTTCAGAAACCCTCCACCTTCCCCAGCTCCACCTGTATAGATCTGCTATGAGTAATTCATGTACGCTATATTGTACAGCAGCAGCATGTCTTACATGATCACAGCAGCGTGTCGTGTATGTATTGGCAGTAGCAAGTCCCGTACTTTCTCTGCAGCAGCAGCAGCAGCAATAAGCAATGGCAGAAACGTAGCAGATCTATTCCGTCAAGACCAAATATATCAACATTGTCATACCCGTTACCATCCCAAACACTTTTAATTTAGTGTTAATACTGAATCTGGTTTTGTCCAAATGAGATGAGTAAATGCATGCACACATTTTAGTCTAGATTCTAGATTTACAACATGTTCACGTTACAACATGAAAACAAAGTACCTTAATTGAAAACGTAAATCAGATATTTTATCAATTTAAAATGTGTTACTTTACCAGTTACTTGAAAAAAGTAATGGATTATGTAACCTGTGTTACTTGTATTGCGTTACCCCCAACAATATTAACGCCTACACACAAATCACCACATAACTCTGATATATAACCTGTAACTTCTTGTGCCAGTAATAACCAATAAAAAGGAAACATTTTCCTTAGGTCATTTATTTTGAGGGAAAGCTTAATCTCCCCGCTCATACTGGCACTGTTGCACACTTGTTTATTTTTTCATGCTGTATTCATTATCATTTGTGCCAGATAAGAAAGAAATGGCAAAAGTTCCTAGTGGGAGGTAGATTTTCCTTTGCTACCTTTAGAGGGAGCACTTCAAACAGTCTCTCTTTAAAATGAAAGTTAGTCTCAGCAGGATTCTGACAATAACCCACATGTTTTTCTGCGTCTTTTTTGTCTGAGCATGTGTGGCTCTTTTTGCGTGTTGTGAGGGGACTCCAGACTGATTGGCCCATCTACAGAAGCGAGCACTCCAGAGATTGGATTAAGCAGTCACTTGTTTCGGCTAACACGTCGTGCAACATATGCCTCTCAAGTAATGTGTACCCAAACACGCAATTTACAAATAATTAACGTTGTGTTAATTAGGCACATTAATTCACGCTGTGCGTAAGCTCCAGGACGGATGCCAGCACTCACAGCCAAAAAGACAAGAGAGGAGTTTCGTTTCAAGTGGCACAGCAGACGGAGAGGAGAGGGTGAGAAGGACAGAGAGAGAGAGAGAGAGAGACATTGAAAGACACAGAGAGGTGGACAGAAAGGTTATGCAGAGAGACAGGCAAAACATACGTAAATAAAAGACAGACAGAAGTGATTTTGCATGCAAACAAAGGTCAAACTTTTCTCTTTTTCACATAAAAACCATTGTGATTATTTTCTAACCCTCATGTCACTCTAAACCCATTTGACTTTCTGTCTTCTGTCTTTTCTGACTTGCACCAGTTGATCTTATCCACACATTTACAATGAATGGGGACTGGTGCTTTTAAGCTTCAAAAAGAACACAAAAGCACCATAAATGTATCATGAAAGTGGTTCACATGACTAGTGCACTATATTTTAAGTCCTCAGAAGAAGTCGTACAAGGCTTCATGTGATGCCAAAATTTCATCGTAAAAAGTCGTATTCATATTTTGACATATGTTCTTGCTGCATTCAATCAGATTCTTTTCAATCAGAACCTATTGAATCTCATCATTTCAATGAATCAAAAATCTTAAAAATGAATCACACTGATCCAGTTCTTGAATTCACTGTGAACCACAGCTGGTCACAGTGGTTTCCAGCTCACGGTAGCTCACTGTCATGTGCATCACTTATTTGATGTTTTTGCTTCTTTGTTGAAGCTTTAAAGCCTCAGGTTTCAAGGCAACTGAATGTATGGAAAAGTTCAACCAGTATAACAGTATAACAGAGTAAATAAAATCATGAAGGTTTGGTTTGCTCAGGTTTGATTATAGAGCAAATGCAGTGCTCTGCAGTAGAGCATGCTGGGAAAAGAGTGTATTATGAGAAGGAAAAAGAAGTGAATTTCCTCCAAAAAGCTAAGTCTGAACTATACTTCATCATTTATAATTTTATAAACCTAGAACCACAGAGCTATGTTATAAAACATCTGGAAATGTTTTAAAATAATAATAATAAAGCCACTTACACGCTCAGTTCTGAAACCTATGAGAGTTGTCTTTTTATGCATCATATAATTTTGACGCTTCTTCACTGTGAAGACAATCCCATAAGGCACCGTGACAAATTCAGTGGAAAAAATAAATACAAGATGGCGGATGAAGGTAGAGAATATTGACTATAAATACAATTAATTCAATACTAAAAAGTAATCAATACAAATAGTGTAAAATAATAATTATAAATAATAAAATAATGATTATTTACCCCAAACTATTAATTTACATTTTAATATATAATAGAATTGGGGTTGGTAAGAATTTTTGTTTCTGAAAGAAGTCTCTTATCCTCACTAATGCTAAAATTATTTGATCAGAAATACAGTAAAACAGTAATATTGTTGACTAATACAATTAAAAATAACTTTTCTATTTTAACATATTTCAAAATATTTTAATTTATTCCTAATTCCTTCAGCATAGCTGAATTCTCAGCAGTCATTACTCCAGTCTTCAGTGACGAACATGATCCTTTTTTGTGGAAACAGTGACACATTTTTTCCCCAGGAATTTCTGATGAATAGAAAGCATTTATTTTTAGATATAATTTTTTTGGTATCAATATATAGGTCTTTACTGTGGTTTTGGATCAATTCTATTTCATATAAATTTTATATTTTTATAAATATATAAAATATATTTTATCCCAAATTAGTTTGTTTCTGTGTGTACTATATATATATACAGTACACACAGAAACAAACTAATTTGGGATAAAATATATTTTATATATTTATAAAAATATAAAATATAAGAGACTTCTATGTTCATGCGTCTTTGCGTATTACATTATTCCTCCCCTGTATTGAAATCAATAGACAGTATAGTCTCCTGTGGACATTGTGTGAGGAGCACTCCTTATATGATGAACGGAGCTGCTGTAGACAGCGAGGCATCTCACTAGGTTTTGGAACAGTGGCTGGGATGGCTTTCCCCAGGTGAGATCCCATTAAAAAACAGGTGAATATTTTTAGAACTGAGGAGATGCTGAAAAGATCTGCAACAGCAGCATCATTAATTGTGCTTCAGCATTATGGGAAGGGAATATTGCACCCAGTTTTTAGGTCACACTGTGACTTACAGCAGGCCAAAAAGTGCACAATCTAGCCTGCTGTGAGCGAGCTAAACTTTATTTCCACCATTACAAATAACTTGTTATTTATAAAGTGTGCCGTAAGAACTTACGAGGTTGTAGCAACGAACGTGTAAGCGAGTAAAAATGAAGAAAGGATGTCAAAGCTCGGCGCAACAGTGAACTTATCAAACACCACAACTGCGGTTTTACTTATTCGACTTCAATATTGACTGACTGCAAGAAGCATCCAACATTTTCATTTGGCACGAGACACTCACAGTCAGGGTTCCAAAAAGAATGTGGTTTAAAAAAAGAATAAAAAAAAGAGAAGAACAGCTCTCACCCTGCCCTTCCTTGTCAGTAATTATCTCTCTGGGGACAATCGCTCCATTCCAAAACACAACCCACACTTACATTCTCTCTCTCACACACACATACACATATTCCTAGCATAAAAATGCACAAGCAGCTCCCATGACTCCATGTTATACCCTCTCTGGTGGGACAGTTCGATTCAAAGTGTGAATTATGAATAAGTAACGATTAGGTATGGGTTCAAATAGAGATTTGAGAATATACAACCTGCCCCTCTCAGAGGAGAACTTGGAGAGGAGGTGAAACTGGAATAATAATATATACCAGAGAGAATGATTTGTCAAAAGATTGTGTAGTGCTTTTGCTATCTAGCTGATCATCTGCTAGTTTCCAGTTCAATCAACTATTAACCTCTGTTTTTTCTGCTGTTTACAATATGCAATTCAAAATGCCTAGGGATGTCAACAGTACAGTCTAGTAATAAGCCATGCCACTGTTTTCATTTACATAATTAAATATAAGCAATTGGTTGCATACTTGCCAATATAAATCTGGTTCCATCACCTTGATAATATAAAGGCAAGGAAATAAGTGAGGAAATAGTTAAGGAGGACTATTGAACACACACACACACACACACACACACACACACACACACACACACACACACACACACACGCACACACACACACACACACACACACACACACACACACACACACACAGTTGTGTTTCCATGATTTATGGGGACTTTCCATAGACGTAATGGTTTTTATACTGTACAAACTGTAAATTCTACCCCCCTACTCCAACCCTACCCCTAAACCTATCACAGAAAACTTTCTGCCATTTTAGATTTTCAAAAAAGAGGAGTCTGTATGATTTGTAAGTTTGTTTCCTCATGGGAATAAAAAAATTTCCCCATGAGGTCAAAATTACTTGTATTACTATACTTATATACTATAACGTAGAGAATGGCAACACACACACACACACACACCCCACTAGTGTGGAATTCAGTGCCCAGAATATGAAATATTCATCTTTCATAAAACTTTAATTCAATCCCTCTTTTTCTCTCTTCCTTCCTTTCTCCTTATCTCTCAAACTTTTGTCAAAGTGCATTGATCTCAGAGAATAAAAATATTGCGGGCAAAAAAAAGAAAAAAAAAAAAGAAAAGATAACATGAAATGATGACATATATATATATATATATATATATATATATATATATATATATATATATATATATATATATATATATATATATATATATATATATATATATATATATATATAGTCGATAGGGCGACCAAGAATTTTTGATTATCCTCAAAATGTCTGTCTGGAGTGTCTGGACAACCCAAACCCAAAACTTTTATGATACTTTTATTCTGCTTATTGCTTTTGTCATTTTTGGAGCTTGGCAGACTCAATATGTTCACTATGAACTGAAGTTTAACAAGAGCCACATTATGATTCCTACAAAATTATCCTTTTGTGTTCCACTGAAAACAAAACAGCATAAAGGTTTGGCACGCAAGAGAATAAGTAAATGTTGACCTAATTTTACATTTTAGGTGAACTACTAAAAAAACTCTTGGTCATGTCTCAACGTGGGTTTGAGTTATTTTAGAGGTCAGAGTGTGTCAAATGATCTGTGCTACGGTGACTGATTGGAAAACTGATCCAGCAGATAAAAAGATTGTGATTGTGATACACCACAGAGAATATTCTGACTCATCACATCTCGGTCTCATTGATGTGGAGGATGGGTAGAGAGCGAGAGAGGGAGGTTGTCTGATAGATTCTGAGTTCTCCCCTCTTCAGCGGTAATCCCCGAAGACATCCGCGCCAAAACGAGACACAGGCGAACAGCTCCACTCACCCACAACCGCCCTCACAACACGCTTGGCCTCACACCACTGCCTTTGTGTGTGTGTGTTTGTGTGTCTGAATGTGTGCTGTGCTTTTCCCATGAGTCCTGATCCACACCTCCCCCCTTTCCCCTCCATCCATAATTCAGGAGACGCTGGCTTGGCCCACTCTTTCTCCCAGCTACACTGCTCATGGGGCACATGCTTCCTCAAGGGCTCCCGGACGGATGCCACCACAACCGTATCAACCAGTATGACTTCCCATCATCTTCCAGATTTGATTTATTGAAATGTCGATCCTCCATCAACAGCTGGAGTTGCACTTTCACTATAGCAATCTATGGGGAAAATTTTTGGAAGTGAAAAACAAATTTAACCATGTAAAGCCTGACATGAAGTAAAAAAAAATATATATATATATATTTTTTCCATTCAAGGTTTATTGAACCTTTAGACAAAATATTAAAACATTTTTGGATGTGTTTTTTTGTTGTTGTTGCTACATATCACATTACATCAGGCTTTTACGGCTCATATATTATGATATAGGAGAATATATAGAGCTCAACGAGGGGAAAAAACACCTCAATTTTATTTAGAGGTCCAAACTTAGCAAAAATGCAATTTGGTCAGTTGCAGATATTTACATGGCCAAAAAGTAAGGTGAAATTCTGATAGCTTGTAATGTAAATCAGTTAGATCTTTATAAAAGTATAGCAGACTGCTAACATAAAATGCATATAAAAACATGGCAAAACATATAATGCAATGCAAAACAATGATGAAAAAATTATATATATATAAAAAATAGAAAATAAGTATTTGAACACCCTGCTATTTTGCAAGTTCTCCCACTTGGAAATCATGGAGGGGTCTGAAATTGTCATCGCAGGTGCATGTCCACTGTGAGAGACATAATCTAAAAAAAAAAATCCAGAAATCACAATGTATGATTTTTTAACTATTTATTTGTATGATACAGCTGCAAATAAGTATTTGAACACCTGTCTATCAGCTAGAATTCTGACCCTCAAAGACCTGTTAGTCTGCCTTTAAAATGTCCACCTCCACTCCATTTATTATCCTAAATTAGATGCACCTGTTTGAGGTCGTTAGCTGCATAAAGACACCTGTCCACCCCATACAATCAGTAAGAATCCAACTACTAACATGGCCAAGACCAAAGAGCTGTCCAAAGACACTAGAGACAAAATTGTACACCTCCACAAGGCTGGAAAGGGCTATGGGGAAATTGCCAAGCAGCTTGGTGAAAAAAGGTCCACTGTTGGAGCAATCATTAGAAAGAAGCTAAACATGACTGTCAATCTCCCTCGGACTGGGGATCCATGCAAGATCTCACCTCGTGGGGTCTCAATGATCCTAAGAAAGGTGAGAAATCATCCCAGAACTACACGGGAGGAGCTGGTCAATGACCTGAAAAGAGCTGGGACCACCGTTTCCAAGGTTACTGTAATACACTAAGATGTCATGGTTTGAAATCATGCATGGCACGGAAGGTTCCCCTGCTTAAACCAGCACATGTCAAGGCCCGTCTTAAGTTTGCCAATGACCATTTGGATGATCCAGAGGAGTCATGGGAGAAAGTCAGATAAGACCAAAATAGAATTTTTTGGTCATAATTCCACTAAACGTGTTTGGAGGAAGAAGAATGATTACCAACCATGAGTACCATCCCTACTGTGAAGCATGGGGGTGGTAGCATCATGCTTTGGGGGTGTTTTTCTGCACATGGGACAGGGTGACTGCACTGTATTAAGGAGAGGATGACCGGGGCTATGTATTGCGAGATTTTGGGGAACAACCTCCTTCCCTCAGTTAGAGCATTGAAGATGGGTCGAGGCTGGGTCTTCCAACATGACAATGACCCGAAGCACACAGCCAGGATAACCAAGGAGTGGCTCTGTAAGAAGCATATCAAGGTTCTGGCGTGGCCTAGCCAGTCTCCAGACCTAAACCCAATAGAGAATCTTTGGAGGGAGCTCAAACTCTGTGTTTCTCAGTGACAGCCCAGAAACCTGACTGATCTAGAGAAGATCTGTGTGGAGGAGTGGGCCAAAATCCCTCCTGCAGTGTGTGCAAACCTGGCGAAAAACTACAGGAAACGTTTGACCTCTGTAATTGCAAACAAAGGCTACTGTACCAAATATTAACATTGATTTTCTCAGGTGTTCAAATACTTATTTGCAGCTGTATCATACAAATAAATCGTTTTCTAAGTGGGAGAACTTGCAAAATAGCAGGGTGTTCAAATACTTATTTTCCTCACTGTATATATATACTGTATATAGATAGATAGAATAGGTGTTAGTATTAATGAGTCAAGCTGTTAAAACAGTTTTAACATTCTCCTAAATATTACAGAACAAAGAAAGTTTCTGGGTTCTTTAAAGCACCAGAACATAAAGCAGATACTGAAGTACTTATTGCAGAGAATTCAAAGTTCATTGTGGAACATAAAAAGGTTCTCCTACAGCATCACACATTTACTTTGAAGATATGGGCAGAATGTGATCCAAGACAATCTCTTCATCAAGTATTCCATGTGTCAGAAACATCTCCAAAGTTTCTGTTACACCACAGGACTCTTGAAGCCTGTATCATTGTCACTGTCAGGATTCAGTGCAGCATTTAAGCCCTCTTTTAGCCCTCTGCTGGGCTCAAGATGATGCTTGTAGATATGGCCTTGTCTCTGCCACTGATAAAGAGCATGTGGGAAGTCTTGTTCCAAGAGGTAATTCCTCCCTTTGTGCCACGATCAATCGAACACCACCCTCCCATTCCTCTTGAGTGAATTATGAAGTGGGTGGGAAGGTTCCCTGCCGGGTTTGTTTAAATAACCTCCGACTTTACTGTTGCGCGCACCTGACGCCGGGCCTACAGGAACAATGCCTCACATCAGGTAGAATAAGAGAATACTTGAGGATGAGGTCGACAGAAAATTATGGTACGATGGAAGGAGGGTCAAAAAAGGACAAAGAAAAAGGCTTAAGGAATATAACACATCTGGTTCCGACCACAGTAATGTTTATTTTACTTTTAAATAGTACAATTAGGAAATGTTTTTTGAACAGCAAATCAGCATATTAGATGATTTCTAAAGGATCATGTGACACTGAAGATTGAATTAACGGCTGCTGAAAATTCAGCTTTGCATCACAGGAATAAATTACATTTTAAAATATACTATAACAGCTATTTTAAATTGCAATAATATTTCACTACATTACTGTTTTTACTGTATTTTTTATCAAATAAATGAACCCTTGGTGAGCATAAGAGACTTCAAAAGACATAAAAAAAATCTTTTGAATGATAATAAACAATTTAAAAATGTAAAAAAAAGTCTCAGGTTTATGTATATAACCTGGTTCCCTGAGAATGGGAACGAAACGATGTGTCAGCGCAATGACGCGGCATCGATGTTCCCTTGAAATTGAACCTCAATCTTAATATCTATAGTGTGTATATGGATGATGACATTAGTTGACCAGTTAGTTAAGTTAGCGAAGAAGTCTGATGAAAACATCAGCAACATCCCTTGCTGAAGACTGGCATGTCAAAAAGTAGGCTACATATGCTGGTGGTCATCACTACTGAACTTTTTCACATATGTTTCAGTCAATGGGGGCAACAGGACTTTGGGGATATCAGCAGAAAACAAAAAAAGAGGGAGTTCAGGAGTGAACAAAAAGGAAAACAAGACGCTGGGAGTTGAACTGAGTCCACATTCAGCACACAACAGCGGTGAGGAGGGGAAACAGAGCTACATAAACATTTAATACCCTGATGACGCACATATATATCCTCCATCCATTAGTTTTACATTAGTCCATTATAAAAGAGCCTGACCAAATGCATGCATTATCAATATAGCTAGCTATGTGTCTCTGTAAGAGTTTGTTTACGTCTACAAACTACTTGCCAAAGCTTGTGTGTCCTTTCCATAAGGTCTCTGAGTGTATAAGAAGAGAGCACCTCACGTTCATTATGCATGGGCCATGTCGACTTTCTGGAAGGTTCTAGGCTCAAAAGTGCACCAGTCTCCTCATAACTCCTAATTTTTTCATGACTCTGTATTTACCAAATCTACCATGCAGTGTGACTGCATGTCTTCCCCCATTCCTGGGTAAAACAAACATGCACACACACATACACTACAATAACAGTGCCCTGCTCATTTCAGAGAGATTTAATGGATATGGTAAACACTCAACCAGTTACCTGTTTGACATGATCGACCACTTTTCAGGGACACACACTTTCTGTATCTGTATTAATATGAGGTTAGAGCAGGATGCACATGTGTGTATCATGGCTGTGCATGCATCAGGCACGCATTGACACATGCTCTCGCATACACACGCACAAGTCTGATGCTGATCCGGAGGCGAATTAAGACGGATAGTACAGTTGATATTGTTTTGTTATTGAATAAGGAGACAGCAGGAAGAGCAGAGAAAGACCCATCCTATCACAAAGCTGTTCTCTTTTCCTGCTGCCCACACACATACACACATATGCTCAGAAACAGTGCCATTAGACACACACATACATTTTCATCCAGTGCACAGATGCATTTAACATCTCTGTAATCTCAACGGTATCAATCCAGACCCGCAGATACACCATACGAGAGAGCTCATATAAAAACACACAGAGACCATCTCGAGGTTGTTTTGAAACTTGGGCTGTCAGTCATCGGAGACCTGTGTCTTTGCCAGCGCCGGACTGCAGCTGAGCCTGCTCAACCCCCCACACTGTCAATCACAGCTCGCTCGGTCTCTCTTTGCTGTGTTTTCCTTCACAAGTCATCTTAAACAATAGTTTCTCCACCTCAAAAAAGTTTGAAAGGTTTTTGTAATCTAGGACTGGCAATTAATTATCGCTGTCGGGTGGAAAACCTGTATGTCCGAAACCACTACTTTTCAAGAAGTGGAAAAAACACTGTATTTTTTAAATAATTAAACAGTCTTATTGATATTATGGCTTATTTTTAGTTATATTGTGGCTTGATATATGGTCAGACACTTGCAGGTGTCAAAATCAAGCTCCAATGGAGTTACAAGGTTTTAGACCAGCGAATTTCAGACATACATGTTCTTTCCATCATTAGAATGGCCCCATCTGAGGCTGTAAGTGCATCACATTACATTTCCATTAACTTATCCACCTTATTCCTACACCCCATGACGCTTTGCGCAAATTATGGGTGTAACTTCCTTTAAGCTGTAAACAGTCAGTGAAAAGGCTCGCTCTATGAACGCAATATGTTAAAAAAGTGTCACAATGAGATGACATTAATCTACTCACCCTTCAACCATCGAACATTAAAAGGAAATTTAAAAGTGTAAGAGCATCAACAAGGTACTTCAGTTTCAACAGACCAAATAACCCCAAAAGCGCGAGTCTTTCCACAGCAATAACGGATGGGTTAAATATCACTGAAGTAATATATATCTGTATTATGTAACTTATGTTGCCTTAATCAAAAATATTCATTAACTTCAGCATTACGTGATACTATTTCAAAGTAATTTCCGTCATTTTGACAGATTATATATTGCATTTACCTGTGAAAACAAACCTGGCAAGAGACGTGAGGATTTGAGGAGAATAACGAGATTCTTTGTGTATTCCAATGAATTATTAATGGAATGTATCGTAAATTAAATTCTGGAGAACAGACCACAAATGTGCAGTATATGTTGTCCTTTTCATACTTTTACAGCGGACTGCAAAAGGAAAAAAGAAAATAATCACGAAGAAAAGAAAGCAGTGACTGAAAAGAGCTCTTGCCATAGATATTCTTGTTATAACGTCACGTTAAAATACCAAGTATAACGTTATTCTCATGATGCCTGAAAGTAAATCATGAAGGAAAATTGCCAGCTCCTCCAGTCAAACTGACGGATCATCTTTATTTGTAGGGCAACCTTATGATTTGAAATGATTCGTTTCAGCCTTTTTGAATGGATGTTCCCCAAACTGGAAGTGCCACCCATAATTCAAAACGCAGTAAGGTCGTCAGGAATAAGGTGGATAGGTTGTAAAGTTTACTGTAGCTATGTGTGTGCTTTTTTTGGACAGAATTCTCATGTTATAAAAGATGACAACAAATACTAGAATAAGACACTCTTCTCCACTACACAAATACATAAAACATTAGCCTTTACATAGATGGATAGTGTTTCTTGAGTACTGTGGGAACGGCTCCTATCTCATTCTGTACTGCCTGTTCTCAGTAGAAGTGTGGTCACATTAGCAAAATTTTCAGCAAATTCATATGACCAACTTGAATTCCTATTGAAATGACTAGAAGCATAATTGTGGTTTGGGAAAGTGTGTAGCAGCAGATGACTGGGATGAATGTGGAGGCAAACTTCCCTACTATATCTGCTTTAAGCCACGATGAAAGGAATACTGTTTCCGGGTCCAAGCCTTTACTCCTTTCAATTGAGAATACAATCTCAACAACTGTTTATTCATTTCACACATTTTAAGCTAAGCATATTAAAACTCACAGTGTTTATACATTCTTTGGGGTCACTGCATCCCGGACACCAACAATTTATCGATTCATAAAAAATGAATCCCTGTCTGGCCATTTTAAATTTTGGTATGGCGATAAAGGTTAGGATCATGATTTTTTTGGTAGTATTGTGAGTGTACTTTAGCATAATTTGTTGCTTGCTTTTGGCATCTTATTGACCCCGAAACAGTGACATGTGTCGTTGGACTTGTGCAGATATTGTAGGTGAAATACAGTACATGAAAAGAGCTAAATCGCTTGTAACCCCAAACAAACACAAAGACGTTCAAAAGCAATAAAAAGTAAAAGAGCATGTCAGCTTTATATTAGCATTAGGCAATGGCCACTCAGCATGTAACAATTGCGTAGCAGGCACTGGTGTCATGCACCAACAACAGCATAAAGTGTTCAATTCTAGTCACTTTCGGAACAACATTTTTACATTTCCTTCATTACTTCTTATGTGTAACGTTACTATACCTATGAGCTACAAACCACTATCAAAACAGCCAATAACAGTGCAATTTTTAGTTCAAAAAAGCAGCCTAACGTAGCAGTACAGCAGGTGCACCATGGTACATTAATAGACAAAATGAATCTAACCATAAAGTTACACTGTACACTGCTGGTGTTTTGGTACTGTTTGATGGAAAATGTTTTACCTGTAATACAGAAACATTCACAAGTTTCTCATGCATTTGTTTATCATAAAATCCAAATTCAAATTGGCCATCACTAGTTCTGGGCTGAGTTTCCCAAAGCATCGATCTACTTAGGTTTTGCATATCGACAGCCCTGATTTACTATATCAACATATAGCAGAATACAAAAGAACACATGGCATGATTGCTGGAATTATTGTCAAGTTCCCTTTCGAGGGAACTCGCGATGCGTCGATAACGCTTTGGGAACGCCCCCGGCGTGAATGCGTCTGAAGCATCTATGTCAACTAGTCCAATGGAATGAATGAAATGCGCGTCACGGGCGGGTGACGTCATGACCAGGAAGCTATAAAAGCGCATCCGGTGAAACCGGCTTTAGCTTCTGTTGCCTCAGCAAGCGATCTGTGTAACTCTGTCTGTCTTATTTACTGTTGTCTGTCTATTGAAATGGAAAAGCAAATGTTCAAGCTCTGTGTTCCTCCTTGCCCGCGTTATTTAACGGGTGGGGATACACACAAGCTTTGTGTCATTTGTTTGGGAGTGGAGCATGCGGTGTCAGCCTTCGAGGGGGCTGACTGCCAGCATTGCGAGCGGCTTCCTCTCCGCACGCTCCGCTCCCGGCTGTCACTTTTTGAGGAAAGTGGTCGGCCTCGCGATCCTCAGGGTGCGGGACCCGCGTCTGCCGAGGCAGCGCGGAGAATGCATTCCTGGGGATCGCAAAAGGATCTCTCAGAAGGGTTGGAGACGGGTCCGAGGACCTTATCTCCTTCCTGTCCTGGGGGATCCAGCGCTCTCTCCCCGGTGTCGGAAGCCCGCGCTGCGGCTTCTTCCGCCCGGGAAGAGAGCCCAATGCTTCAGTGCTCCAGCTCTGAGGAGTTGGATGTGCTGAGCATTGACAGTGAAAAAAGTAAAAGCACAATAAGGGAAGAGGATTCACAGTCCTCTTCTCCAGCGTATGAGGAGTTGGTGGATGTGATTACTCGTGCTGTTGAAAAGTTGAATATTGAATGGCCAGCCGAGAAAAGGGACGCTCGTCCTAAAAGCAAACTAGATGAGCGTTTCCTTCCATCTATTAAAACACTTCCACCACGAGGCCTTCCATTTTTTCCAGATCTGCACAGTGAGCTGTCCAGATCTTGGAATAAACCATATTCCTCTCGTCTCTATAGTCCCCATGTTCACGTATATTCAGATATTAGGGGGCTGAGAGAATATGGTTATGGGTCGATGCCCCAGGCTGAACAGACGCTCGCGAGCTATCTGTCGCCTGGTTCAGCATCGTCCCTGAAGGCCTCAGCTTTGCCCACAAAGCCTCTGAAAACGACATCATCTCTCGTGGGCAAAGCATATACGGCAGCAGGTCAGGCTGGAGCATGTCTACACACTATGGCAGTGCTCCAGGCTTATCAGGCTGATCTGCTGGGGGATTTGGACAGAAGTGAGGGGGTGGGACCCGATGAGGTTCGAGAACTTCGTCGGGCCACTGATTTGTCTCTCAGGGCTACTAAGGAGACCGCCAGAGCAATTGGGCGGTCTATGGCAGCCCTTGTAGCCACTGAGAGGCATCTTTGGTTAAATCTAGCAGAGATAAAAGAAAAAGATCGTGCTTTTCTGTTAGATGCACCTATTGTTCCCTCTGGTCTCTTTGGTGAGGCTGTTAATTCGGTGGTGGAAAGATTCCAGGAGGTCAAAAAACAGTCAGAGGCATTTAAAAAATTTCTCCCTCGCCGTGTCCAACCCCCTGGGGCTGCTGGGCGTGAGCAGTCCCAGCCGTCAAGCTCCTCATACAGAGCACAGCAGAAAGAGAGTGTTGCGTCTCGTGCTCCGCCACAAAAACACTGGAAGCAGACGCAGCACTCTCAGCCGAAGCCTTCAAAGCAGAAGCCGGATCTGAGGACCGTCCTTCAGGCTAAGAAGGCTTCGGCTCAAAAGAAGAGGTCCTGACTCCTATGGAGTCAGACCCATGAGGGCAGCCCCACCCGGGGTGGAGCGGATCATACCTCAGCATACGGTGTCCGCTCCACCTCGGTGTCCTCAGGGAGTCATTCTGCCAACCCCGCACCCTTGGTCTCGGGGCGCAGTGGTTCCCAGCGATTGTCTGGCGCAATGTCAACTCGACATTGCGTCAGATATGAACCTTCTGAGGGGGGTTCAAGAACATTCGGTTCGGGTGGTTCCTGCCGATATGTTTCAGGCCCCCGGGCCGACTGTCTCAAATACACCAGAGACCAGCCTCGAGAGGCTGGTTCCCTTAGTAGATTTTCTGACAGAGTGGAAGAATCTGCCAAATATTTCTCAATGGGTCCTGCATTTAGTAGAGAAAGGATACAGAATCCAGTTCGGTTCGCGTCCTCCTCGCTACAACGGGGTGGTGCCCACGCTGGTACACCCCGAGCAGGCTCTGGTGATGGAGCAGGAGGTGAAAGCTCTTCTGGCGAAAGAAGCTATAGAGCAGGTGTTTTCACCCGACAGAGAATCGGGTTTTTACAGCCGCTATTTCATCGTTCCAAAAAAGGATGGGGGGTTGCGTCCCATTTTAGATCTTCGTCTGTTGAATCGTACAGTTCAAAAACTCAAGTTCAAGATGCTGACACTCAAACAGATCGTGACTCAAATCAGATCCGAGGACTGGTTTGTCACAATAGATATGAAAGACGCTTACTTCCATGTCTCCATCCTCCCTCAGCACAGGAAGTTCCTGAGGTTTTCTTTCGGGGGCAAAGAATACCAGTATCGGGTTCTTCCATTCGGTCTAGCTTTATCACCCCGCACATTCACGAAGTGCGTAGATGCAGCTCTGGCCCCGCTCAGGCTGCAGGGCATACGTATTCTGAATTACATAGACGACTGGCTGGTTCTAGCGGAATCAGAACAGTTAGCGGTTCGGCATCGAGATGTCATCCTCGCACATATGCGGAAATTGGGGTTGAGGCTCAACGCCAAGAAGAGTGTGCTATCTCCATTACAGAGGACCACTTTTCTGGGTGTGGTATGGGATTCAGTCACGATGCGAGCCAATCTATCGCCCGTTCGTGTAGCTGCTATCCTAACAGCCATAAAAGAGCTAAAGCTAGGTCAGTCACGCACTGTGAAGCAGTTCGAGAGACTGTTAGGGCTCATGGCAGCAGCATCCAACGTGATACCTTTTGGCCTGCTGTACATGAGACCTTTGCAGTGGTGGCTCAGGACCAGAGGGTTTTCCCCGAGTGGAAACCCGCTTCGTATGATCAAGGTCACGCGGCGGTGTCTCCGCGCTTTGGTTATATGGAAGAAACTTTGGTTCCTGTCCCATGGTCCGGTGTTGGGAGCTCTTTGCCATCGAGTTGCTATCTCGACAGATGCTTCCCTCACCGGCTGGGGAGTGGTAATGGAAGGCCGCTCAGCTCAGGGTCTGTGGAGGAGTCATCATCTCTCTTGGCACATAAATTGCCTGGAGATGTTGGCTGTTTTCAACGCGTTGAGACATTTTCTCCCAGACCTGAAGGATCACCATGTGCTTGTCCGGACAGACAACACATCGGTGGTCTCTTATATAAATCGTCAGGGGGGTCTGCGGTCGCGTCCACTATGCAAGTTGGCACACCAGATCCTCCTATGGTCCCTGGGGAAGATACTCTCTCTGAGGGCAGTGTATATTCCAGGGGGCCAGAATATCGGAGCAGACGTCCTGTCGAGGCAGGAGCTGAGGCCAGGGGACTGGAGACTTCACCCCGAGGTGGTGGAGAAGATTTGGGAGTTTTACTGCAAGGCCGAAGTGGATCTGTTCGCGTCTCAGCATACGACGCACTGTCCACTCTGGTTCTCCCTTACCCACCCAGCCCCCCTGGGGCTGGATGCTATGGTGCAGACGTGGCCGAGGCTACGTCTGTACGCCTTTCCCCCTGTTGCTCTGCTCCCAGGAGTTCTGGAGAGAGTTCGTCAGCACGGAATAAGCCTATTGCTAGTAGCACCACGTTGGCCAAGTCGAATCTGGTTTGCGGACCTGATTCATCTACTAGACGGTCCTCCCTTGGAGTTACCGATCAGGAGAGACCTTCTGTCTCAGGCCGGGGGCACAATATTCCACCCCCGACCAGAGATTTGGAAACTTTGGGTTTGGCCTCTGAGGGGGCCCAACTCATAGAGAGTTGTCTTTCAACCGAGGTTGTTGAGACCATTCTAAGCTCCAGAGCTCCCGCTACGAGGAAATTGTACTCTTTGAAATGGAGAGTCTTCACTACTTGGTGTCACCAGCGTCAGTGGGACCCGGTTAACTGTTCAGTAAACACAGTACTGGAGTTTCTGCAGGATCGCTTTGCGTCAGGTTTATGTCCATCCACCTTAAAAGTATACGTGGCAGCCATTGCGGCCTTCCACGTCCCGGTGGGTGGTGTATCGTTGGGTCGAGACCCCCTGATTACTCGTTTCCTTCGTGGCACCCTGAGGCTAAGGCCTGTAACACGCACTAGGATGCCGGCTTGGGACTTGGCGTTGGTACTGGAGGGCCTATCTGGGGCTCCGTTTGAGCCCTTAGAGTCGGTCTCAGAGAAATTTCTGACTTTCAAGACTATTTTTCTTCTAGCCATTTCGTCCCTCAAGAGAGTCGGAGATCTTCAGGCCCTTTCGGTTTCTCCCACCTGCCTTGAATTCGCACCGGGAATGGTCAAGGCATTCTTGTATCCTAAACAGGGTTATGTCCCTAAGGTGCCAACCATTATTCCGAGGCCTATTGTGCTTCAGGCTTTCTGTCCTCCACCTTTTACTTCTCCGGGCCAGGAAAAGCTGAACTTGTTGTGTCCAGTGCGAGCATTGGATACTTATGTTCATCGGTCTTCTCCATGGAGGAAGTCCGATCAATTGTTTGTCTGTTTTGGATCATCCAAGAGAGGTTGTCCGGCTTCTAAGCAGACAGTTAGTAAGTGGATAGTCGAGGCTATTTCTCTTGCCTATGAGTCCTCTGGCCAGCCCTGTCCTTTGGCGGTCAGAGCTCATTCCACTAGAAGTATGGCGGCCTTTAAAGCCTTAATATCTGGAGTGTCCCTCCAAGACGTTTGTGAATCGGCGGGTTGGTCTTCTCCGCTCACATTTGTCAGATTCTATAGTCTGGACCTGGATGCTGCCCCAGGGTCTCAGGTGCTCAGTGCTTAGTGTGGGTTTTTTGACAACAGGCTTACACGCAGGCATTTGGAATTCTGGCGGCTTGGGTATTCTCGTTCCCAAAGCGTTATCGACGCATCGCGAGTTCCCTCGAAAGGGAACGTCTCAGGTTACGACTGTAACCATAGTTCCCTGAGAAAGGGAACGAGACGATGCGTCGCCCTGCCATACTTCCTGCATTCCTGTAATCGACTTGCTTCGGCAAATTTCGAAGCTAAAGCCGGTTTCACCGGATGCGCTTTTATAGCTTCCTGGTCATGACGTCACCCGCCCGTGACGCGCATTTCATTCATTCCATTGGACTAGTTGACATAGATGCTTCAGACGCATTCACGCCGGGGGCGTTCCCAAAGCGTTATCGACGCATCGCGAGTTCCCTTTCTCAGGGAACTATGGTTACAGTCGTAACCTGAGACGTTTCTCAGGTCGGTAAATTGTAATCATCTTCGAGATTTATCAGTGAAATTTTACTGGGGCTTATAACATGTTTGATTCAATTCGAACCTGATTAATGAGTGTAATGTCCACAGCTTTTTGACTTGAATTGACATTGAATCATTGATGCAGATGTCATTCTAAAGCAATGGCAACCAAAAGCAAAGAAGATTCCAGTCTTCATCCAAATCTGCTAATACATTCCTCTTTGTTTTGTTTGTTATTTCTGATGAAGTGTTGCAGTTCAGTGGTGGAAGTTTTCTAGGGTATCACAGTTGCAAGGGCATTGCATCATGCTTTGAAATTCGTCCTGGCCTTGCCTCAACCCAAAACAAGAACAGTGTTTCAGATCAGATATTAATTATTCCCCCGCTAATAATGTCCATGAGGAGAAATGTGAAGAAGAAACTGAACTAAAGCACTTTACAGTATTTCAGGAAACAGCTAAAAAAACAGAAACAGGCTACAGTATCGGTGATGATCTTCTGTTCAGGTTTAGGTGCTCCAGATCAATGAGCCAAGATGTTCATTTGTAAGATTCCTTTCTTCAGATGATAAATGTGGTGGTATTTTTCAAATGAAGTCACATACATTGTAAGTCCCATTCCAAAGACAAGTGAGTTTCTGTTTCTAGCCTACATACTAACATACGCAGCTGCCTTCTAAGGCGTAATGGAAATGCATAAGTGACTGATTTGGAACGGTCTGCATGGCAGAAGCTCCACGCTCCACACTCTTGCGTGAAGCATGCAGGGGACTTGATCCACTATTGATTTCAATGGAATTTGATATTGTGAACTAATATCACTAAGCGAATGACACATTCTAATGTGCATACAAATAGTATACAATTATATTGGGTAAAATATGTTACAGATGTATTATACATAAATTATTATTTTAATTACTTTATTAAAATAGATATAAATATATAATAATGTTAAACAAACACATATACATGATGATACATTATTACAAGCAGAGGAGACAAGAAATGAGAGTGAACTAGAAGGAAAATACTTGTCCTGGAGAATGAGATTGAGAGAAATAGAAAAGAGACAGAGAAAGTGAGGCCATTTAAACTAATGTATTTCAATAATCTATCCATTATCCATCCCTACACAATGGTACTGCGGTGAAATAACGCCCACATCTCACATCGTACATGTTTGTGTGTATAAGTGCAAAGTCCTTGCATCTTAAGCTTCAATGCCTTTTGTTTTTTCTGCTTGTAAGGGATATTTTGAAATGTTTGGAGATGGTTTGAGGACATTTCTCAGTACTGAAGGAATCTTCTGAGAATTTTTATAACCACCATATTAATGTTAAGCCTTTAATTACATTTATTCAACAAAGATATATTAAAACAAAGATATTATTGAGATTCTTCATATTTATTTTACTAACATAAATTATAAACTATTTCAGTATGACATTAAACTTAGATCTAAGGTTAAAAGGACAAAACAAGTTCAATCAGAATCCTTGTTATTACCTATTTACAATAATGACTTGCTACAGACTGTACATTATCCTGTTTATTCGGCTACTTACCAAATAAATAAATAAATGTGCATATTGATTTAAGATTAAATTATTTTATTAGTTTACTTGTAGATTATCTTAAAGCTTCCACCAGGGTTAGCAAGGACACCAAATCAATTATACAGGTTAGTAAAACATCTGACCACAGAATCAAGTATTCCAGAGAGTGCATTAAAAATGAGACACTGGAAGCGTACGATATGACCTTATTTCGAATAAATAATTCATAAACAGGTAAATACATTAAATCAGGACATGGTGAACAAAAATTGGATTAGATTATCTTTGATCTGATATCTTGCAATGTAAAGCAGAGGAATGAGTTACTCAATAAAACCTGAACAGTGATTACTGTAAACATGTCATGCAAAGACAAGCAAGGATAAACAAGCATACTGATGTGAGGCTATACTGAAGCAGAAAATCCTTAAAGATCCTTGGTGGAGTGAGGATCGAGAAATGCATAAAGGACCCGAGCAAATGTAGTATGCAGTGCTTGTGTATGTATGTATGTGTGTGTGTGTGTGTGTGTGTGTGTGACAGTGATGGAGTGAGGGTGTATGTTTGTGGCTGAAACTAAGAGGAGTCATTTCTGAAGACTAAAGATGAGCTGTCACAAGAGACGGACTGAACTCCCCCTTCAATCGATATGGGGGATTGGTTCCCTATAGGCCCCTGGAGCCGATGCAAGATTTTTGGTCTTTCCACTTTTAAACACTATATCTGAAGATTACAAAATATTACTTTCTGAAATGTAGACTTAACATGCAAAAAAAAAAACCTTTGAAACTATATTGGGGAAAATACATCTTAAATGACAAATTAGACATTTTAGTGTTTGAATTTTACATCTTTGTTCAATTATAAGAATTCAAACTGCACAAAATGAAGAAACACATTCTGCCATGTCTTGAAAATAGGCTAAAGCTGCAGCTATTGTAATGCAGTCAAATGGCATATTCATTTGGCATAATAAAAATATATATTTCTGAATCTATCAGCACTACAAAGAACCCTGGGAAGGGAGGGGGCTTCAGTCAATGTTTGACTCACTCGTTCTTTGCAACAGGCAGAGTGTTCTGCATGACTAACCAAAAGCAGAGAACTCAATAAGGACAGACAACGCAGCTCAAATCATCAGAGAGAGAGAGAGAGAGAGAGAGAGAGAGAGAGAGAGAGAGAGAGAGAGAGAGAGAGAGAGAGAGAGAGAGAGAGAGAGAGAGAGAGAGAGAGAGAGAGAGAGAGAGAGAGAGAGAGAGCGAGAGAGATAGGGAAAGTGTGCAGAAGAGAAAAAAAGACCACCATCACCACCACCAAAAAATAAAAATGGACAGACTAGCAGAGCTTTAGCAAATACAGCCAAAACTACATTAGGGAGCTCACTGAAACAATAACTCTCTAATGGTTTTTAAAGTGGCAAATTCTAGCAGACCTGCAGATAAAATAATTAGTCAGTTTACCAATTACAACACTTTCTTAGTATAGTTCTCTATATGACAAGGAAGGCGATTAACACCCGTGTTGTTTTCATGTGACATTTAGGGGCAGTTTCTGAAAACTTGTTCCCTGGAAGAGCAATAAAAGTCAATAAAATCTGGAACCGGCGGGTTTAGTTGAATCAAAGTTCTCTACTGATTTTTATAAGACTGGTATCTTCCAACATTTTCAGACTCCATAGACACAATGGGCCCTATCTTACACCCGGCACAATCCAGCGCCAAGCGTGGCGCAAGTGTTTTTTGCTAGTTTCAGTCCGACGCAGTTATCATTTTCACATCATGAAGGCTTACATGCGCCAAGTTGTTTAAATGGCAAATGCATTTGCGCCCATTTGTGCGTCCATGGGCGTGCTGGTCTGAAAATGAGGTGTGTTCTGGCACATTGTTGGCACGTTGCTATTTTGAGGCAACAGAAATAGACTGACCATTTTTCCCATCGTTAAACTAGCAAAAGTGGATTCGGACACGCCCTAAATGAACTTGCGCTTTAGACCATGCGCTTAGATCGTTAAAATAGGGCCCAATATCACAATCATGTACTCAGAGCCGGATTAACGCAAAGGCAAACTAGGCACGTGCCTAGGGCCCGATTGGCGGGATGGGGCCCAGACAGAGGGACAAAAAAAAAAAAAAAAAATGTACAAATGTCCTATCTACAATTTATTTCAATATTTATTTATTAACTAAAAATAGTGACGATGTTTATCTTAACCATAGACTGTTACATTACTACAGTTAAACCAATTAATGTGTCCGTTACAAAGCGGGTGCCGGCTTCTGAAAGTATGTGTAAAGAACGCATCCATCAGGTGCTGCGAGGCAAAAGCCTAATAAGCACACAAAGAAGCACATCTCATACAGCATGGATGTGTTAGTTGTCGTCATCTATTTTGGAGTGATTGCAATGTATTCTAAATATAAACTTGTACTGTAGATCAGCGTCATTTCTGGAAAAATCATTCACCGCTTTATTACGAGTTTAAAAGAGCGCGAGCGTAACGTGCCCAAGACGCGACGCTTTGAATTTGCGCGTACAATAACATCGCGTCGGGAGCTGACTAGTAAAAAAGCTACACAATTAAAAGACAAGACGTCTGTATTCTAAGTTAAAAAGCCAACACACTACAACATTTTTAAATGTTTCAAATAAAGGATCTCATATCTATGGGTCTATCTTCTAAATTCTGCTGATGATTAGATTCCTGACATTACGCCAATTATTGCACTTTATATATTTTTTTCTGCTCAGTAGCGATCGTGTCTTTCTCTTCCACTTGATTTGTGTATAGCATATTTAAGGTAGCAATGCAATATAAAATCACTTATGCTCATCTACTGAAGTGGGATTCTGGAACTGTGAATAAATTGAATAAAACAGCAAAATAACAACAACAACAATAACATCTTCATTAAACAAAAAAGAGATTACCTTAGATAAAGTTTGATTAATATGTACATACAGTACCGGTAAAAGTCTGGACCCATTACTATTTTTAATGTTTTTGAAAGAAGTTTATTATTATGCTCTACAAGCCTGCATTTATTTGATCAAAAATACAGAGAAAAAAAAACAGGAATATTCAGCAAGGATGTGTTAAATATATAAAAAGTGACAGTGAAGACTTTTTTAAAACAACTTTTTAATAATCAAAGATCCTGAAAAAAAGTATCACAGGTTATAAAATAAATATTAAGCACCATTTCTAACATAATAAATCAGAATGATCACGTGGCACTAAATTCAGCTTTGCATCACAGAAATATAAAGTATAGTAAAATAGAAAACCATTATTTTAAATTTTAACTATTTTCACTATATTATTTTTCTGTATTTTTGATCAAATAAATCCAGGCTTGATGAGCATAAGAGACTTCTTTCAAAAACATTAAAAATAGTAATGTGTCCAAACTTATGTACTGTGTAAGTAAAAATATACTGCTTTTAAAATTAAATGTTGTATAAATAAAAAGGTTAGGAATCATATTTGTTTCAAGTGTTTTTTTATTGGGGGTGGGGGGCCTCCAACATGAATTTTGCCTAGGGCCTCCAAATGTCTAGAACCGGCCCTGCATGTACTCTCTAACTTGTTCTTTAACTGGCACCAGTTCAAGCACAATTGCAGACAAGACAACATGGCACTAGAAAAAGGCTTAAATCTTACTGTATCTTTTTGGTCCATCCTCCAAACAGAAGGAGAGGGTCAATGTAGCATCCTCCTCAAAGAACTCTGTAGCAAACGCATCCCACCACAGACTATCACTCTCCTGGGGAAGAAGGAGAGTCACGGTTAATTAATGGGAGTTAATTATATGGTGTGATATGCTTTGTCAGTCTTAGAAGTCTATTTAAAAGGAGGAAAAAATGAGGAAAAAATTTAATGTTTTGTGTATAGCTCCACTTGTCAAAAGTTTGGGGTCAGTAAGATTTTTTCAATTAAACCATAAAAATATGAACTCAAAACTTCCTTGTTTTTCCAAAAACAGCTTTTATTGAAACGACTTGTTTCAGATTTTGTCACATAATTATGTCATAGTGTGACGAAAGACCGCCTCTGCAGAAGATCAAAGTCTATTTATAGATCATTTCCTCTTTAGCCCCACCCACCGATTTGCGCATGTCATGTAGTAGTAAATACAAGACAGACACAGACACAGGATTACTCCAGCAACAATACGATAGAGAAGTGTCTGAGGATTACAAGAGTAGTTATACTGTAGCACCGCAGTCATACTGTGAATAGTTGTAATTTACTGTTCTTTCCTTTTCTTCAGCATTTATGTGGTTAATGACAATAAAGCATGTAGAGAACACTGCTTTTGTTATTGTTTTGATCTAAGCCATTTAATCCTGAATAAAAGCTTCAGTGAGCGACATCTGTTTTGTCATCAGTAAGACATTACAACACGTTTCATTTTATTTAAAACACAACGTATATGTTTTTCACTAGTCAGAACTATGAATAGCCTATAAGAATGACAGTGTGACAAACAGTGGCACATTCATTCCTAATTCCATTCACATGAAGTTATCATTTGTCAACTATAACTGTAGTGACCCAAAAAGTGCTTAAACTTTATTTGCCACAACCAAGACTGATAAAGCATATGTAATAAGCATAAATGTAGCACTTTGTAGGCAAATGTTTCAACTGTGTTGCAAGATATTTTTCAACGTCTAAAATTTTCAAAACAATGTTAGAACGACAAAATGATTTTAATATGCAAAACTGTTACCCAATCATAGCAGAGGGAGTTTACTTCCAAGTTTTGAATGAGAATCAAAACGAAGTGTTCGAAAGAGACGGTCAAACCAGGATAGAAAATAGCTCATTACAGTACTTCTAAATGAGGATGTTTTTTTATGTAAAAATGTGATAACATCATAAGTGGACCTTATTATAAAAAATGCAGTTCATGACCCCTTTAAAAGCTCATTTTGCATCCATTCTGCGATCTAGCATTCAAATTACATGAGCCCAGAGCTTCTAAATGCAAGATTTTTCCTTAATTAAAGACTGGTTATGTAGAGGGCACCTGTGCACAGTTATTAAAAGTCGACAACAACAACCAAATTCATTATAAATAATGTACATCCAGGGCACCTAGAAACTCCAAATCCACTGCTAATGGAAATATTTACTAATTCGCTTGAATTAAATTAAGGCCACTCCATCAGATGGGCACGCTAGCTCAGAACATCCTCAGTGTATGTAAAATTAGACTCCACGGCATCCTGTGATTGACAGAGCTCTGATTCTAACAGACGTCGTTTAGGCCAACGTTGCCATCTAGCCAATGTTGCCTGGTGACAGATCACAAGCCCTCTCAGATGTTTACAATTAGGGCTGTCGACTTCAGGCAGCGTCACATTCCACAGTGGCCGACCCTGGAGACCTTTACTCCCGAGTCTTGTATTCGTGAAGCGCTGTTTTCCAGCGCTGAGAAAGCGTTCTCATCTGCTCTGTGTTTTGGGAGTGAGTCAGTGTCCTATTACGATCTGCTGTCTTAGTCACTTGTAAGTGAATGATCAGTTTTGACACCTTTTTCCATTCAATATGGCAGGAGGCTGATGTTTGTCCAACACAGCTGGTTGTTAGCACAGCGCTATCACCCATGACACACACAGTTTTGGCTAACACTCTTTTCCTTGCTTTCTACTTGTGTATGTGTGTTTTCATGTGTACGTGTGTGAATAAACCTGTAGTCACACTCAGCAGGATGCATGACTTCATCAGATAGTCATGTTTTCTTCATTTTTAGCTTATTTCCCCATCTTGGTCTCTTGTGGATTGGCAAATCTTTGAGGTTAAAACAACCTTCCTTTTCTTTAATCACTAGGCCTGCGTATTGACAGATTTCATGAATCAGTTAGATTCTGATCCACAAACTGATCCATAAACTATTTTGTAAACTATAAATATACTGTCATTTGGTGCATTACTAAAATATTAAAGGTTAAAATTAACCAGTTCAAATTTATTTTCTCTTTATTTTTAGATATAATAACACTCAAATGTTATGTTGTACACTAACAGTTAAATTGTTTATAAGTTTTATTATTTAGTACTAAGTTTTTATATCAACTTTTTTAATGGTTCTCCAATTTGTTGTTGCAATATAAATAAAAATAATTTAATGGTGGCTGTCATAACTTTAGTTAAAAGCTTTTCATTACAAATTTATTCAAACATTCAATAAATGAGACATCACTAACATGTTACTCAAGAATATAATGAATATGGAATCTAATAGATATATTTATTAAAAATTCTCCTCTCTAGAGTTATTTTTTCCGAGCTGACTAATAAGCTATGGTCATTGAATGGCTTTTCTGAGGTAAATGTAACATCACGTGAATTGTTTACAAGCTGTTTTATTGACGTCTTTCTGCAAAACACTGATTAGGTGATTACATAAGAGATAAGTCGTATTGTTTCTTTCAACATACCTTCTGATGTTCATTCAAGTTTATTTCGTGCTATAACTAAGTAACGAGGAAGAGGTGAGGCACTTCAGCGATCTGTCACGCCACATTAAAGATTTATTGTTTGAATTTTAAGGTAAAATTGAAAGAATTGGAAAGCTGAGACTGTTTCATATCAAATATAATAAAGCACAAAGCTTATTGTGATTATTAGATGGGATGCATGCTACAAATGTTTAGTGAAGTTTTTTTCACGCATCAACCGAAAACAGCAGACTAAGAAATCAATCTTGGGATTTAAGTATCGATTTTGATCAAAATTAAGTTTGATTAAAACCAATTAACCATTGTTAATCGTAAGTCAGCCTTACAAATCTCTTTCTCTCTATCTTTAGTCAGTGAGTCTCATCTCCTTTTTAGCTATATTGCATGACAATCATGTAGTTGTGATTGAAATCCCACGACTCCCTGAGCTCTCTGCAGTTCAATATCTCTTTGCAGCTCATTGATGGATGCTCTTGAGCAGAGTTTATCAAACCGTGTTTGTATCAGCAGGTGTTGACTGCTCTCTTTGAGTGTTCATTGATCTCCTCCACTTCAACATCTTCCTGGTGCTGAGGTCAATGGCCCGCAGGGGAATTCATCAATGCTGTACAGTCACCACCAATGACCTCCTCAGCACCAACGACCTTTGACCTCAGGTTAGGTCCAAGTGCATAACACTGATGAAGTAATAGTTTAAGTAGCCTTTTTAGACTATAGACTTTTTTTTTTTGTTATGGTCACTATATATACTACCGTTCAAAAGTTTGTGGTCAGTCAATCATTTTATACTTTTATTCAAAAAGGACACATTAAATTGATCAAAAGCAACAACATTGATAATAGTAATGAATTTTTTCACACCAAATCAGCATTGTAGAATGATTTCTAAAGAATCACGTGACACTGAAGAAAATTCAGCTGTGTCATCACAGGAATAAATTACATTTTTAAATATATTAAAATAAAAACAGTTATTTTAAATTTTAAAACTATAAATGGGTGATCACTACCTTAGATTTTAAGAAACTGATTTTCAATGTCATTAATAAAAATAATAATAACTTTTATTTTTATATTTTTCTTTAATTTTTGTTGCAGCTTTTTAAAGCGTTTAAAGGGTCAGAATATAATAAAACGCATAAATCAAATTAATATTATATGTTCATATATATATATATTTATATACACACACACAATAAATATTTCATGATTACATAATCTATTATCTTTTTATCCCTATTTTAGTCTTGTAAATCACAATCAACAGAGACATTCTGTGAAATCACTTCAGTACATAATGAAGACAATGACCCACAAGTAAAAAATGGTGAAAGGGTCTTCCATTATGCTGAGAAAACAAGATATCGAGCATATAGGTTGAGATAACATGGACGAAATATTGAGTTAGCATGTAACATAATTACTTTACACTGTCATTGTTTTAATTACTTTGATATAAGCTAATTACAGAAGAGCATTAATGGCCGCTAACAGCATTATCAGTATCTGCACCAGGACTCAGAGTTATAGGATTTCATTTATCTGGAAGGCAATCTGTACCGTCACAATCGATGGGAAATCTGATTGCCCATTTGCACTAATTAACCCTATTTAATGCCTCAGCAGCCTTTGCAAACAGTATCCGTAAACTTGCGTACAGGTGTGTTATGTGCCAAAGTTGGAAAGGAAGGACTGGATTTTTAACAGTTGAATAGGATCATTTCTTATACTGTACAAAAGTTCCCTAGCGATGTGATTTGCATTTATAGTGATATATCTGTGCCCCCCTGCTGCGCTGTTCTTGTATTTATTTGTCTTTCTTTTTTTTTGCTCTTGACTGACTGATGGAATAAACCAAAGCTGCTGCATTTCAGAGACATAGATCATGTTTGATAAAGATGACATATAACACTGCAGCCAAGAGAGAGAGTCGGCTATAGATCAGTAATCTGTAGCTGACATGGAAAATGAGAGGTTCCTGCCTCCAGTGCAGATTGTAGCTGTCTAGCATGCTATAGCTGATAGTGAGCTTTGATGTACTGCGCACAGATCAGTCCTTCAGGACCTCAGGTGAACTAACATGGGCGTCTGCACGGGCTGCCTGAAGATAAAGCCGTATTGATTAGAATGTCTAAAGGGATTCATCAATGTGCCAATGGTGGCTCTCGACCCAGTCACTGTTCCGCAGGGGCCAAGCAACTCAGATTTATGGTAGATCCAAGAGCTTAGAGAAACAACAATGTCCCATATCCTTGGTAAATAACAATAGCAGGTGCTTTTTACAACACATAGCTACTGTAGACACAACAAGTAACTGAACTTTTTACACACTCTTTTTTTGGGGACAGTGGCCCTTCCAGGACCTGACCTCTACTCTAAACCTAGCCATCACAAAAAATTTCTGCATTTTTACATTTTCAAAGAAGATAGTCAAGGTCAAAAATGTCAAAGTAGGGTTTAAACAGACCTCACACACAGTCAGTTTTTTCAACAATTTCACTAGTTTTTAATTTCATTTTAATTTGAATTTTTGAAAATTTCCTCAAATTTCAAAATTACTTTCATTTCAGTTTTAAAGGGGTCATATAATGGTACATGCACTTTTACAAATGTGTGTTGGCAGTGACTGTACACAACCACCATAAAATGATAAAAATCCATCCAGTGTTTTTTTTTAAATCTTCTTATATGTTTCCTCCCATCTCAAATCAAGCGGTTCGATTTTGTGACGCCCCTTCCACGATGGTTGATTGACAGCAGCGTTTCAACATAGATTACATACATTGTTTTCTTACAATACTAATGAGAATTTTTAATTAAAGTATATTACAAACTTTTAATTTAGACCCTAAAGAATCATATTAGCTTGTACAAAAATTACATTATATGACCCCTTTAATGCTTCACATATTCATTTCATTCAAACAAATGCAATGTAAGTCACATTGGATAAAAATGTTTTTGCTTGATTTGCTAAAAATGTGGAAGCTTAATCTTCATGACTTTTGATTGAGACTGTTTGCAACAATAAAGTGAGATTCAATTATTTATTTATTTTAAACTTTATTAAAATTAAAATTATTTAAAATTATTTGTGATTTCCTGCATGCTGGTTTATTATTGAGATGTCAGTTTTCAGATTTACCTGCAGTAAAGGTACAGCAGTGTACCTGCACTAATTGTGGTTGTTCGTTTTATAGTAGATGACAATCAGACTGGGCATCAGAAATAGATTGCATGTCAACAGTTAGGCTTAGGATATCAATTAACTGAAAATACAAAAACTTTAGTAATTTTCCTGTAATTCAGCAGTTTTTGTTCATATTTATTTCTCATACTGTATAGCGTGCGATACTGATACTTCCGTGTCTTTTTTGCACTTGAACAGACAAATACACACACAACACTATGTCAAAATATCCTTGTAAACAGTCGGTTATGTCTAAAGTGAATGTAAACAGTTGACAAAGAAAACGCATGTGATCCGTGCAGCTCTTAAACTGACAACAGCCTATTATTTCTGCTGCTGTCTCTATAATAACGTTAATCAAACAACAAAAAAACAAGAGAAAATTCACTCTCTCTTGCCTGCATAACTTTTGTAACTATCTTTGTAATGTACATTTTATTTATAAAGTGCAATTTTATTTTGCATTTGATTACAGTTTCAGTTGTATTTATTTTTTCGGTTGCAAATTTGTTTATTTGTGCTTTAATTAATAAGTGTTTACTTGTTTTTAATAATGCTTGAAATTTAAATTAGTTAGGCTAGTTGTTTTAGCTATGGTACTTTTTAAATAGTAGGCAAAAGTTCTTTGTGTAAGTATTCATTAGCCTATCGATTTTTGTTATTCAGCTACAATGAAATGTTTGCGATAAGATTATGCTTAGGGATCCCAATCAGTCGACATGTCGAACTTGAGTGATAAGAATCGGAATTGGAATCATTAAAATTCAAACGATATCTAACACTATAACCCTTCTGCCATCATCTAAATTTAAATGTATAGCTTGGCAAACACCAGCTTCCAACAGTTGTTGGGTTGTACTGGATCAGTGTGTTCACCACGTTGGTGTTTGTTGTGAACGTTTGAACAAGACAGCTGTGTTTCCTAACCACCTAAATCTATAAGTCTGTTTTAGAATGAATTCCGATTTTATTTAGAGGCATTGTGTTACAGCATTAATAGTACAACGAGAAGTATCAACATTTCTGTTTTGAATGGTACTATGCTGGAAGGCAACCTAATCGCTCACACAACGTGGGAATTGGTGTAAATTGCCCTTATATATCCACATCTGCAAACTGACATTTAAAAAGTCCTTAGCCAGGCAGACTCCATTTAGACTCACCTTTCAGGACTCATGAAACGTACACAAGGTCTTTGATGAGCTGAACAGAGCTGTGTGTGGGCAATCATGTGCAGGGTTTGTACAACTGCTGTTGAACTTCTTCCACCTAAATCAGTGACAGCCACCGACAGATCTCAGGGAATACTAACTATGTAAACAAGCCAAAACCGCAGTAGAAATGGCAGTAAGCACGTAAACAATTCATGCATCAATTCATGATACCTCATTTTAGTAAACAAAGACAGCATAAACAACGATTATGGGTATTATTTCAGCAAGCTGTTCTCGTCTGCTTGTCCTTGTTCTGCTGTTTTAAGAACAACAGAATGTTGACAATATTTAAGTATAAGGTTAAGTGCACATGATCTGAATTATGCAAATGCAATAAAGGCACGGGGAAGTGAACTAACATCCTTCAGAAAGTCCTCACCCTAAATGACACACAGCACTGAAAACAACTCCAGAACTGTGCTAACATGTATTTTTGTTTGTTTGTTCAATCTGTTCTAAAGTTTGGGGTCAGTTAGGCTTTAAAGGAGAACTCGGCAACTCTAGCGAACTCTAGTCACTTCTTCGCTGATTTTCCCTTTTGTTGTCGCATGTTTTCCCCACAAGCTCCCCCTACAGCTGTGGTGGGGCGTATATTTCACAACACAGTCGTAAAAAACTCACTTGCGGCGGCCTCCTCCCCCTCTCTACCGCTGCTCATGTGCGTTTGTTTTGATCGGAGCAAGCCAACTGAATCGTGTGGAGCTTTGTCTACCGAGGTGGGTAATTTGGTAATACATCATACATGCGTGTGTTTATGTTGAATTGCCGTAAAGCAATTTGTGTTTCGCGCTCGTTCTCGTTCTCGCTTCTCACGAGACTTCCAATTTCTATTTTGCCGGGACGGTAGTCCCCAAGTTGCAAGGTTATTTTTAAATTGTATTAATATTTCACAATGTTACTGTTTTTACTGTATTTGTTAATCAAACAAATGCAGCCTTGGACTCAAAAACATTAAAACGTCTTGAATGGTAGTCTATATATTTCTAAATGCATGTTTGTGTATAGTTGACACAACATTAAAGCATTTTCAGCTATGTTTGTGCAAATAGGTAAAGATGCATGAAGGTTCACAACCCATCCGAATATTGATGAAGTGCAGTAAAGCCAACACATGCAGAGCGTTGACAGCAGAGAACCGTTTTATTTGTGTTCACTGTTTTATCAATGATAACACATTTGTGGCTCCTCAAAAACATCATCACTCAGGGCTGGACAAAAGGAATCAAAAATATGATCTGTACAGAAAAAGTCTAAAAACAGGAAGTTGGTCAAAATGGGCGATCCCTCTTTATCTGTTATCAGCGCAACAGTGTAGCCTGGAAGGAACTTTGGGAAAGCCGCAGGAAAAAGGTGGGACTATTGTCCTAGTATCCTGCCAGTTTGAACGCAACCTTATTGTTCCAGAGAATCCATGTTTTACTTCTGTTTTGTTTTCAATGTAATATGTCACATATCAGCCAGGACCCCATAACCTGTTTTTGCATAATGCAGCCAATTGATAAGAGAGTTGTGCGTTATATTCGTCCCATAGTGAGTGCAAAATAAAGTTGATAAAGTCCACTGCTACTACAAAAACCAAAATGCAGCTGATACATGTGTATTAATCTGATAATATCATTGATATTAAAATAATTAGACAGATCTCAGTCTTATATGGCTGACTGCTTAACAAAACTCATACATCTGGGCACGTCAATTGATGCTAGACTTTTCATGTGCTCTTAAAACTCAATCATTATCCATCACCTGCTTTCTACAAAATCAATTAAGCAGCATGTAATATAAATGATGATGGACATGGTTAGACTGATTTGCCATTTGGTGCCATTTTAAGCTCTAATGGGACTGTGGAAGATCTGCAATGATTGGTTTACCTCGAGGACTTTGATACTGAGTTTCTCCACAGTGAAATGCATTATCGATCGCCCTCAGATCAAAACGAAACCCCGCTGTGAACTCGCACCGCTCCTTTGCATAAATGCATCCCATTCCAAAAGCATTAGACATATTAATACAGCTAGTCTTTCATTTGTTTTCTTACTGGCGACCTCTTGTTTTTTTCACTCTCTCAGAGCTTGTGAATATTAAGACGCATTATGCTAATGATCTTATACCAGCGGAGGTCGACAAAACTCCTCCTCTGAATGTTAACCAGCATGCTTGTTTGCATATGCTTATATGGCAGGTTATCCAGCAAACCTTTTAAACGGCAGCAAACATGTTCGATGCTCTTTCAGGATGCATGCCTCAAGGCAAACAGGCAAACTCTATATGCCTTCTGTTAACGGAGCACACATTTTTTTGTTTATGCAGCGCAGGCTGATACAGCAGTCAAAATGAACCTAACAGAGTGGATGCAGCATAATGCAAAAGCATGCTATTGTATATTATAATATTGTTCAGATCAGTCAGCCATGATTAATTTTTTCAGCAAAAAAGCATGGTAACTAAGTCTATATTAAGTATCAAAGTCCATTTCAAGGAAAGTTAGTTCATTCGTCGGCCATATTTGCAATAGTGATGTCCTGAATCATTCTTTTGAACTGGTTCTTATTAGTGAACTGGAAGAGCCAATTGACCAAATTGGACTGAACTGTCTGAAACAGTTTGCAACCCGAGTCTGCACAGATCTACAAGTTACTCAATCAAAACTCACTTTCGGATGTGCCTGACAGTCACTCCTACTCAAAATGAGCTGATATCCAGGAGAATATGATCCTATGAATGATGCCCATTTTTGCCATCTCAATCAAGCACTCCAAGAGTGCTCAGATTGAACTGAGAACAGTCTTCCGGACATATCTGACATGCTAAGGAATGTCTGCTGAGGTAGTATGTTTCTGGTGTCTTTTGCTGAAAAGCATAAAGTATAACAAATAAAAAGCATTGCAAATTTAACAGTGACGGCACTGATGGCAGTAGTTATTAACTTGATGGAGGGAGTGAAATTAAAGCTTTTTTATGGTTTCTCATGGTTTATGTAAAAAGGTGAGTTGATTATGACTTTGACATTTAAACATCTGCATCATAATTGGGTGTTTTCGTCATAGAATTGCGTGATTACGTAAACAAACTGGTGAATCAGAAGTAAGTTTTGATTTTGTCATTAAGTATGCGATTTAGAATGCAGCAAGAGACAGTAAATACTGAATGCATATTTCTTCTAAATGCAGATTATATATATATATATATATATATATATATATATATATATATATATATATATACTAAAAGCCTAAAAACGTCCATTTTGATTTCACAAGGACCGTAAAACTCTAGATAACAGATAGCCTCGCCCCAAACTCAAGCTATCGATTGAGCTCAATTGTGATGCTCAAACAAACAGCAATGTTTTGATAGCACCATAGAATCACATTGTTTACAGAATCAACCAATAAATGACTTCTTGTCTCTGTGAGGCTGGGTTAGGAGAAAGTATTTCAAAAAAATATTACAAATTTCACCTTTAATTCATTATAGTCCATTTATCTAGCGTTCCGTGACAAACTCTCTGGTGCTCTTTAAAACGCAACACTAACTGCTCTGCTCTGAAGTTAGTTTGCTGCCAGCAAATGGGCTGAACAGTTTTAGCCTTTGGACAATAAAATACATCAATCACTAGTTTCTGTACTGAGAACTCTCAAGTCAAGAGTCGGGACTCTTGAGCCCTCTTGTCTAGCTTTCCTGAGCTCTTTCCTGCTTTTGTCCAATTCTACTTTCACTCCAGTTAAGTGATGTGCACCGTGGAGCTTAATTCCCATGTTAAGCGCTAATATATAGATTAGTTAGTCTTATTGGACAGTCATTAAATGACTGATGCAGAGAAATATAGAGCCAAGTGATTATCAAACACCTTTGTTTGACAGTGGCTACTTCAGCGCTGCGCTCCCCCTGTTGTTTCAGTGTTTGCCTGGAGCTTTTAAACTAAGTAAGTCTGGATGTCTACATGATGGATGGCTGTGGGGGGGAACTCTCCCTTCTAAAATCTGTGCTAAATAACACTGGCTACAGATGCACATCAGCGTGCTTGACTAATAAACATTGCGCTCATTGTTTGCAAAGATATTAGCAATAGCGTTGTGCTATTATTCCGCTGTGGCAAGGCACTAGACCTATACGAGCTTCAATTTGCAAGAAGGATACAAGATATCAGACCTTTTACAAACATTTCTAGCATCTGCCAGATGGATTTGTGTGAACAGGGCAGAGACATTTGTTCATTTGAGTCCTCCATCCTAAACAGAATTCTCAATGAAACTCACGTTGCAGGTATAAAACAGCAAACGAGACATCAGAATGTTTGTTCCAAATTTGTCAAGAACGATGTACTCTCTAAGTCAGTGGTTCTCAATCCTGGTCCTGGGGACCCACAACTCTGCACATTTTATATGTCTCCTTTATCTGACACACCCAGTTCAGTTCAGAGCTCTTTCCTAACGAGATGATGATCTGAATCAGGTGTGTTAAATGAGGGAGATATACAAACTGTGCAGAGCTGTGGGTCCCCAGGACCAGGATTGAGAACCACTGCTCTAAGTGGTGTGCATGAACTGACTAGTATTTCATCCAAAGTCTATTTAAGTGCAATGCAATAATTCAGTTATTTGAGTGAGTGAATTATTGATTTCAATAACACTGTTTATTAATTTCAGAAACCTTATCCAATATTAACCCTTTGATGAGAAAAAAAAGTTCTTGATATGCACAAAATTAAATTATTTAAACAAATCTCTTTAAAAAGAAGTGATTTTTCTTTTTCTTAATTGTACTTCTCTCTTTTTACCCCTCTAGAGCTGCATAGATTGCAACAGTTTCCAGAAACAAATCACATTTGTCAACTAAACTCATTGTTACCCTCACAATGAAATATCTTATCAAGATCGATCACACATAAAGATTTAATCTTAGCAAATGCCCTTTTATGCCAAAGTGAGGTTGTGAAGATTAAAATGATATATTGGCACATGTTTATTAGGCTCTTTGGTAAGTGCCGTTTCAGAGTGGAAGTCTACAGGGTTTGGGCCGTTGCTTATGCATTATTCAAGATGTTGTTCCATTGCATCTCTGCAATACAGGCCAGGTCTCCTTAAAGTTACAACACCTCCATCAAACACATGAGCAGAGGCGCACGTGTCAGAACTGCGACAGCGAGTGCAATCATTAGCATATTTAATGCTGTTTTTCAATGGGACACTTAAGGGGAATTCTGTCTATGACATCACAAATGGCCAAGACTGGTTGTGAGATATATTCTTTTTTTGACAGTTGAGTGGAATGCGGAGGTAGAGGTTGCAAGACTTGCATTATAACCAGCGGATCTTTGAAGAAAACATGACTATTTCCCATTGGGATCAGCTTTACAGCTTTACATGTCCCTGTGTCACAGCACAAATATTTACAGCTATCATTTACAGACGTTTTACTGTTATTTTAAAAGTACAATAAAGGAGGTAAAATGCTGGTAGTGTTATAAGTGCATATAGTCTATGTTTTGTTGACATTAAACTGTTGTTAAAAAAATGTTGTCCCAACTAGCCTAACAAAGTTTGTCAGAATAAACTTCATATCGAACAATATGTGAGTTCCCAGCATGCACTGCAGAATGAATAAATTATGTGTTAACTGTAATAGATGTATTTTTATTGTTTGCTTAATGTATTAACTATATGCTGCTTTTGTTGTCACTGTTCTTTTTTTGTGTGTGGTGATGCTATAATCTTTATGCTTGTTCATTATCACCATTATTTAGGTTTACATGCCTACGTCTAATTCAGTTGATCTCTCCTTTAGAGGCAAAGATTGCGCATACAGTGATGACGATTCAAATAGTTTGTGTTGTTAATTGAAAATGTGCTGCATGAGAAATCTAGTTGCCTTGACAACAATTAATTGGCTGAATATGACATTTATTTTTAAATTAGTGAATAATAAATTCAAATGGACTATTATGTTGCCTTGATTTTTTTGTTTTTTCCCAACATTTATTATTATTAAAATAAATTGTTAGGTGTGGATGACAACATGCTAACATTCAAGTTCTGAATGCATTCAAAATACTCAAATCAAATAATGCTTTTCATTCCAGTGCTGATTTCACTTTTGAGGCAAAGTTTGTGAGACTATTCATTTTCTCTTGCACGCCAAACGGTTCTGCTTTTTCATCAAGTGCTTTTGGCACCTTGTCTACAGTTAATCATTTTCCTTTATGCTTTAAACTAATAGTCAGGTTATTAGTAGCCACAATTGTATAGTTTTTATAGTAGAAATTAATTTATTTAAAAAAAAAAATATTTAAAACAGTTGTGTTGCTCTGATAGAAAAGCATCATTACTCTGCGCTCGTGCGCTGTTCATTAACTTACTGCCTCCACGTGGATTTTAATTAGTGATCAAAGTGGATATTGCTTCTGTACGCAGCGCCTAAATTATGTAAATTCAGAAAAGCTCACCAGAAAGTCTGAAATATGTCCCTAAATGCGCATTATGTACTAAAAATAAATATTAAAATGCGCTTTTTTCCCACCAAAGCTGAAAATAATTTCATGGAAGTGCATTGGAATTTTGAGGAATCACTATCCCGAATACAAGTGGTCTTGAGGCTGAGCAATATCATCACAATGCACAATTGTGCAGCCATGCAACTTACAGTGATTACAAAGTCAGCCAGTTGCCAAACTAAAACATAGGCTATAGTTTCAACACTTAGTTCACACTCAGTTTTGATCAATCAGGTAAAGTGTGAATAATTTTGCAAAAGCACTGGCCAGCATAACTTTTCCCAAACTACAGCTGTCACTGTCTCATGTGGAGCGATGCCAAACTCACCTCTGTCCGGGACTGAAGTCGTTTGTTCATCTCATAGATTCTGTACTCAGGCTGCACCATGTATGGCGAATGTCTCCGGTAGAACGGTCCGAAAGGGGACGAGTAGAACGGGTCGTGCGGAGGGTTGGACATGTTGATTCCGTGTCGCGTTTACAGCAGCGCCGAAGATTCAGCATCCATACAGCGCGCGTGCAGGGTCTCCAAACGCCGCGAGACAGCAGCAGCAGTCACTGGCTGCACGCGGAGAGGAGAGATGAGAGCGCGCAGAGGAGGCGGGAGAGGAGGAGAGCAGAGGAGGAGGGCTGGGCTCTCATTGGATAGCCGCAGGCTGCACTGGAACATTGTTGAGGGTGAGCCAAGCAAGTCTTACCATCCCACCAAAAAGCAACTGGCCTTCATGTTAATGTTTGTGTTCGGCAACATTCACATTAGCGTGTCAGTGTTGTGCACAACCGGGGCTAGTTGTCACACGGGGAAGTCTTCACTTGGAGGACGTTGTCAATAGGTCACTAAAATGTTGTTTTCTTCGTGACTAGCAGAGTTAGTTTCAAGCATTTAGTTCAAAACTAAAGTAGGCTAGTACATGATCATTTGCGAATTATGGGCCTATCCTTCAGATTAACCTTCCAGTCATATAGCCTATTTTTACTGTGGTAAACTTGCAATGCATACATTGAAGTCAACACGGAAGTTGCGATAGTATTTTCTTCCCTATTGTGACGTATTTCCGAGTGAAACGGCTTCTCGAACAAGACAAAATGTAGGTAAATCACTGATCTGTATAACGATTCTCTATATAGATCAGTGAGGTCAATGTTTGATTTTGTCCATCGGAAATTTAATGGATTGTTGGATCATTGTCATTTGATATTGCTGTGATGTCATGTGAGTGACAGGTTGTCCCGCCCTCGCGCCAGTAAACACGTCATCAGAGAAGAGAAGAGAAGAGAAGAGATATGTGGCTGCAAGAAAGCGGGGAAGTTATTTTTGATTAATGATTAAAGACACATATAATTTAATATAAAAATAATGATGTGCATGGATAAATAATTTATAATAAATAGGCGGCAGTAATCCATAAAAATAAGAATAGTCCATTTTGATTATAGTGACTTTAAAGGCCACTTATTGTCAAGATTAAATTTGTTCTTATGACAACAAATCTCAGGTGGGTAACAAATCTCAGGTGGGTGTAGGTTGTCACATGGGTTTTTAACGTTTTACAATTTTGTTCAAGCATATGCCCAATGGAAACACGTCAATTTGGCAAAAACTCCCATTTATCGCAAAAAAGTTTTTACGCTCGCTTGAGGTGGTTTTTCAGGCAATTCGAAAAGAAATATTTCGCAAACCTTCAATGGAAACAGTTTTTTTTGCATTTATAGGTCACCTGACGTAGATGACACGGTATGTTTGGACAGAATACGAGACAGAGTTCTTTACTAACTTCATAAAGACAAAAGAATACTGGATTCTAAACCTCAAATAAATGCCACAATCAAGTCCTCGAAGCAGATATGAGGGAGAGACACCAGCCGCTTAGCCACCCAAGTCTTTCCTTACCATTAATGCTTGGATAACACACATACGTCTCCTTCTAATAATAATAATGGCCAGTGCAGTGGCTGGGATATACATAAACCTACCAACATCCGTCGCCATGATTATTGGAATGACTTATCGCAAGAAGAAAAAATGACGTTTTAGTCGCATAACATCGGTTAATGGTTTGTTTTTTTGTCGACATTTAGAAACAAAACGCAAAAGTTTTGCACAAATCTGTAATGGAAACGCTGCCTTTTGTGACAACTATCCAGAGCCGGCCCGTCCATTAGGCGACCGCCTAGGGCCCCGCCTTGCCAGAGGGGGCCCCTATATCTAACAAATACTATATTTAATAAATCGTTAATTAAGCATTATATTGAGAATTCACTCAGGCGCGTGCATCTCAACTTTAGCAATCAAAGACGCCCGACATTGCATGGACCTGACTAATCATGATACAGTTCACAGAGACGGTGAGTATCTAATAAATTACCCAGACCTACAACATACATAAAAAGGATAGCTCTGTATAGTTCAAACATGACAAATTTCCGAAAAAGATAATAAATACATAACAATAGAACGAATAAAATACGAAAACATAAGAAATATACATAGTAGCTCGTCACATGCTAATTTGCATAATACCGCCCGAAATATAGTGGGAGACCTCGAGTACCGTAATTATCACAGTATTCACACACACGGATTCCACCACACTTCTCTCCAAAATGCTCACGTTTTAGAAACAAGAGACTTTTTTTTTGTGGTGCTCTTACCCTTTAGTAATGCTTAATTTCTTAGGCCTATATGAGGCATTTTGCATGACAGAAAATGTGATGTCAAAAATGAAATACCAAATATTATAATCTCTATGGTAATATCGACTTCACATATTTGGATTGCCTCTTGTCTGTCATAACGTCACGAAGTCTCGTCAGAGTCGTAGTCATACAGCAATGCTATTTTTAGTAAATTGAAATAATAATATGTTAAACTGTGGTAGAAATGGCATCCAAACGCCATCTTTCTGGATCTGAAAAAAGGAAGAGGAGAATGGTTGAGGAATAAAGACAAGCTCAAAGTAAAGGTGTGTTCTTCTGACTTCTATAAATAGTGTGTTATTTATTGCTGTATTATTAGTTTTACTAATAAATGTAACAATGCCCATGATCGCAGACAGACAGACAGACATGGAAAAATTGGGCCACATTCAGCGTGTTAAGAATTATCTACCCATGCATTTTGTATAGATTTTAATCCTCTGATGAAGTTATCGTAGTTTTTTTAAATTAAGGTGGACCATCTCAGACCTCAAAATGCTAAAAATCTCTTAGTTTCTTAGTGATTTTTCATATGTACGTTGAATGTTACACTTTTATAAACTTATATATTGAGCCATCTATAGCCTAATTTTTTTAATATATATATATATATATATATATATATATATATATATATATATATTATAATTTATGTACAATTCATACATTTTTTTTCATTTATTTGAGTTTCATGTAAATATTTTTTTCATTTTTGAATGCTACACTTAATACACATTTACAAACTTAAATATTGAAATTGTCGTATCATGTGCTATCTCTTCCTTCATAAAATTGTTATGAGAGTTTTTTACTCCAGTGGGGCCAATTTTCATGATCTTGCCTAGGGCCCCACAACCCCACGGGCCGGCACTGCAACTACCCCACAAACATGAACTGTATCTTTTCTTTAAGGTGAAAATATTCAATAGCTTAGACCTTATGCCAGGGCCAGAATGTAATGGAGCTTAAAGAAAACATGCAAAATTTCAAAACGTGGAGGTAAAATGTAACCATAATGAATTAGGCCCTATCCTGTTTGAATTAAATTGCAACATAATAGGTATCTTAAAATGCTATGCCTAGTTGATGAATTACACATACTATTATGCAGAATTTCTTTTAATATATTTAATGATTTAATCCAAGCATTCAACATACTGTTAAAAAAAAAGACAGGTATGTTTTATGTGGTCAAAAAAATAATGATAAAATCATGAACCTCACATAATATCAATTTGGATTGAAGAGGATATACAGAGTATACAATTAAATGACTTGACTTCAGTAAAGAGTTATAATGTTTAAAGGACAGAATATGATGTAATGATTGTGTACATTTTTACCCATCTTGAATAAGACTGACAAATGCACTGTAAATACTACTAACACAACTATATTAATCCCACATTGTAAGGCTTATAGGTTGCATCTATACATGCGATTTTGCACTTAATACTGTTAATACTGTATGATACAGTATCCTAATAACTTATAGCTCCAAAAATAACCTCTATGATTTAAAACTAAAATAATATAGCAATTTTATAGCACCTCCATATATCAGAACGGCCACACCTGAGGCTTCTCTGGTGTAGCTGCATCAGTTGTGAATAGAAACTGCACTATACAGTACAAATGGGCTATGAAACTTTACATTACAGTATGTTGCTGGAGTTATTCAGAATTGGAAAATTATTCAATGTCTATTTATTTTTTATGCTAATTTATTCTAATGCTGATGTTGATACGTACATTTTCACATTGAGCGTTAGAAGCCTTTTCAAGTCGAGCCCAAAAATGCTCTTCGAAATCCATTTTCTCAATTCATGCTAATGAGCCATTATATACTAATTATTCTTATATTGTGTGTTCTGCGGAAGTATTTGAGGCTCAACCATCTTAGACAAATGAAAGTTGAACTCCAAACACTCCAGGCACAGAGATAGGTAATTATGAAAGTTGGGGTGAAAATCTATTAATAAAACTCTTAATTAAAAATTACATTATTTAATATCTCAAAAACTTTAAATTTTTTAGAAGAAATGGTTGTTTGCCCAAAGCACACTTCTGCAGAGTGTGACCAAAGGCTATGCAGCTCCAAAAAAAAAAGAAGAAAACTTGTATTTTTTATTTATTTATTTGCCATCTACTTTTAATTTTAGGTTTAAGGAGAGAGCGTCTGGAATTGGAGTGTTGTTGTTTTTTCATTCATTAGAAGTAGAGCCTGAGCGTGGAGTTAGTGGTGTTGAGGGAGATATATGTGGTAAGGTGAAAGAGGAAGAGCACTTCTGGGGGAAATCGAAATGGGTCAGGACACATATAGACAATCCTTCGCCAGGCTCCCCACTGTTACTATGGTAACATACCATGGTGCGTGGCGGATGCCGCCTTTTCGGAAGGTTTGAACCCAAACACACACACACACACACACACACACACACACACACACACACACACACACACACACACACACACACACACACACACACACACACACACACACACACACACACACACACACACACACACACACACACACACACACACACACACACACACACACACACACACACACACACACACACACACACACACACACACACACACACACTGCTTTACCTGCAGAAATCTCCTAGCTAGATTTATTGTTTTGAAAATTTACGTTTATACCACTACAGGTTTTTTATGTAAACTGGGGCATAGATAATCCTAAAAGCATGGCCTGGGCCCTAAAGATACATATTATATATGTTTTGTTTTATTTTTTTGTGTTTAATGATCATAGTCTTGCAATATATTATTTTACAATTTGTAACTTAATTATAATTATCAATCTTGCATCCATTCTGTTTTATTTTCCAATGCTCCAAAACACATAACAATAGATTATGTTAAACAACAGCATCATCAAGCCTCAAGAACAATTTACTCTGTGAAAAAGCATATCAGTCGATCAACACAAACAGACTTAGGGAATTTAATAATGAATAATGGTGTGATCTTGTTCATGAGTAATACTTTACAAAGATCTTCACTGCAGGACACAGAGGTAGATGCAATGTGATTTTGACCTAGGACACACACACACGCACGCACGCACGCACGCACGCACACACACACACACACACTAATGTTTTCTGAATATGGATGAAATGTACCCCTGTGCTCGAGGAAGAACTGCTAGTTTTGCTGGAGAATCTCATTAGCATCGTAATAGCTTGCAGCCTTATTTGCATATTGCCAAGAGTGATTTTTTTCCCCCTTTGGATAAAGGAGAGAAAGAGAGAGAGAGATAGAGAGAGAGAGAGAGAGTTGGTTAAAAAAATGCTAAAACTTTGAAGCTCCATATTTTATTTCATTATTTAAGTTAAATAAATTCTAATTGAAAGACGCCTTTCAATTATGTTTCCCTGCTTGTATTAGATACAAATAGTTGACTTGTTGAGCATTTGCAGAGAAAACATCCATTACTGCTGATATAAACACTATTATGTTTTTTCTCATTATGAAAAAAATAATCACAAAATAAACAAAAAAAAATCATAATTTGTCTCTCAATTAATCTGAAACTTCAGGACAACAAATGTGTCACCTGAGGGAAATGTTAGCATTAAGGAACCCAAACACATTTTTGAAGGACTGCAGACATTATCTCAGAATTAGAATAATTAAAGACAGTAATATTTTGTGTTATATGTACAGTTGAAGTGCAATTTCTTGCAGTTCAACTGTAGTCATGAGAAATCTCTTCTGCATACTTTATTACAGTTGACCTTTCCATGTGGTATTTCATTTCAGTGGCGTATGACATGTTTGTAATGTGAAAGCAATGTTTGCTTAAATACAGTGGCTCTGCTGGTGGTCACCAAACGGCGGTATCTCTGTCTCACACATACTCATTTTCCTTGATGGTGACAATCTAAAGCCAAACCTAGAAATCTGGAAACCTTTTAAATTTCCAACTGTAAAAAAAAAAAAGAAAGAAAAAAAAACAAAAAAAATCTAATTTCACAGTTTAACATGCTTGGCTTGTCTGACTTGTGTCACTTGAGCATGCAGAACCTAACTGTTGACTTTCCCCGAGTGATTTATGGGAAACAATTATCTTGACTTAGTTTAGTTGCAAGCTGCATAGAATAATTTATTTGTGTATTTTGTTCATACATTATATCTTGTGCCTGAGTAGCGAACATAAAAGAAAATTAAGGAAGGCTGTACTTAAAGAATCAAGGTAATTATTCTTACTAAACCACAAGAGTAAACTAAACTGATTGGTTTTATACTGCGTGCTTCCCATGGAGTAAATATCCCTATATCAGAGTAGTATATTGACAAAATATATTAGACATATTATACATTTAAAATCTGTTTGTAATTATCGTTCGTGTGTGTGTGTGTGTGTGTGTGTGTGTGTGTGTATACACACATACATTTATATATATATATAAGTAAATAAATAAATAAATAGGAGTTTAAATAGGAATAAGATTTATTTATTTTAATATATTTTAAAATGTAATTTATTCCTGTAATGCAAAGCTAAATTTTCAGCAGCCATTACTCCAGTCTTCAGTGTCACATGATCCTTCAGAAATCAAGAAATTTTTTTATTATTATCACGATTGTGGTGCTTAAAGGGGGGGGTGAAATGCTCATTTTCACTCAATCTCCTGTTAATCTTGAGTACCTATAGAGTAGTATTGCATCCTTCATATCTCCAAAAAGTCTTTAGTTTTATTATATTTATAAGAGAAAATAGGCTGTACCGAGTCTTTCCGGAAAAAAACGAGCGTCTGGAGGCGGGCCGTGTGGGCGAAGCCAGAGCCATAGAGAGAATCCGTCGATCTGGGCTTTGTTTATAAAACATTCATCGTCGAAATGCAGGGAACAAACAGTCTACACAACTCGTTTCTGCATCCACTGTTCCTAACGCTGGGTTCTTTGGTAAGCTTTCCCTCACCAAAAACACTTTGGAGACACTATGCAGCGCTGCCGATGATTTCCTGTTGAAGCGCGTTGAGGTGCGCGGTCGCGCTTTTCCGGGAGAAATGCTCATATAAGGAGTTCCACTCTGGTCTACGTCATTAGATCCACGGTAAAAAAAAAACCAGCCGAAACTTGTACCAACCCGGAAGTAAGATTTTCGGCACAGAAATTCTCCGTTATTCGTCCAAAATATTTTTCAAAAACTTTGGCCATGTTAAGCATGAGAATCCATCTCTTTAACACTGTAAACAACTCTGAATACATGAAACACCATTGTACCCTCCCTTTAATATGTTTTTGAAACTGTGATATACATTTTCATGATTCTTTGATAAATAGAATCTTCAAAAGTGAATATTTGAAATTCTGTGAGATTATAAATGGCTTCACTGTCACGTTAGATCAACTTAATGCAGAATAAGACTTAATGCTGAGTTAGAGTTAATTTCATAAAAAAAAAATCTTACTGACCTAAACCTTTGAACAGTAGTATATACAGTACAATGCATAATTGAATACACCCATGCTAAAGTTGGCTAAAAAGAGGAATAAAAAATCATATTTTGGAAATTTAACTTAATGCCTTAATTTAAAAAATTAGAAAAAATCCAACCTTTAAGGACACCAATTTTCTTTGTGAATGAATAATGTATCGTAAATAAATAAATGTTCTTCCTTAAAATACAGGGTGCATAAGTGAGTACACCCCTATGTTAAATTCCCATAGAGGCAGGCAGATTTTTATTTTTAAGTATTTTTTTTTTTTTTTTTTTTAGGATACTATGCATCCTGATAAAGTTCCCTTGGCCTTTGGAATTAAAATAGCCCCACATCATCACATAGCCTTCACCATACCTAGAGATTGGCATGGTTTTATTTCAGTTAGCCTAATAGCTAGTTTGATTTGCATTGAGAGATGATCTTATGAAAGTACCCCATGCCAATCTCTAGGTATGGTGAAGGCTATGTGATGATGTGGGGCTATTTTAATTCCAAAGGCCAAGGGAACTTTATCAGGATGCATAGTATCTTAAAAAAAAAAAAAAAAATACTTAAAAATAAAAATCTGCCTGCCTCTATGGGAATTTAACATGCACATAATATGCACCATGTATTTTAAGGAAGAACATTTATTTATTTACGATACATTATTCATTCACAAAGAAAATTGGTGTCCTTAAAGGTTGGATTTTTCCTAATTTCTTTAATTAAGGCATTACGTTCAATTTCCAAAATATGATTTTTTATTCCTCTTTTTAGTCAACTTTAGCATGGGTGTATTCACTTATGCATTGCACTGTATATATATATATACACAGTATATTTTATTAAAAAATTAGTTTAATAAATTTTATATAGGCTACATATAAGATAATTGCTACACATTTGGTATATATAATTGTATAAATCTTTCTGTTACTATTATTCCATCATTGTACCACCACTGAACTACACCAACAACTGGCACTGTATCGATTTAGCATTGAAGCCCTCTGTCTTTCTCTCTTCAGCACTCACTGTTTTTCCCTCTCGACATTTTCACTCATTCGCTCTCACCCTCTGCCCAGTCTTGAAGTCTACATAGATCTTCACCATCATCGAACATCTGTTTACAATTTCAGTCATGGGGTTGAGGCCCTGCACGAACACTTACATATCAACTGACACAACAGTCTCATGGTGATCTGTATCGAAATTGATAAATGACTTTGTCCCAGTGTCCTGTGATTTGATTTCATCATTTCGCACAGGGAAACACCCAGTTTTATTGATGGAGAAAATGGTAGAGGGAGGGAGAAAGAATGTCAAATACAGTACAACCATCTATAAAACCAGCAACACACCGATTCCCTCCCCCATCTCGACTTCCTCTCCTCAAGCTTGCTTCCCATCCCCCTGCAGGTCAGTTAATAAGAGAGGAAGCCTGCCTGAACCTCACAGTCTGACTGAATCACACACACACACACACACACGCGCACAAACGCACATGCGCGCGCATGCACACAAAACGAGCATGTGAACCATGGCACATCTTTTAACACCCACAGATATGCACATATGTTGACTGTTCATCCACATAACTATTTAAAAGAGTACGCATTCAAATTGTTTGTGAATATGTGCTGTGATTTTTGTGTGTATTTGTCTCTCTAGGGCACACACAGTCCAGTCTCAAGGGAATAGTCTCAGGCTGAACGTTGCAGGAATGAGGGAGTGGAATTTTACCCACACTCCACCTCAGCATGAGACCCGAACACACACACGCACGCACGCACGCACACACACACAAGTGCACCTTCTCTCTCAGCCTGTCTGTCTTGTTCTCCATAGTTGCTTCATGATTATTCCTTCTATTCCACACAACAGAAAATGACTAACATGTGTTGACAAATGTTTCCACCTCTCTGTGGATTCAGAACCAGTCCTAATGACTAGCATCTTACTCACATCTGATGTTTTGATGTTTCACCTGACTATAAGAAGTAATCCATCTGATTGAAGTTACACTGCGTATACCTTAGGCTTATGTACACCAGACGTGACTCTGTGATGATTGAGCTGAGAACGAAACCTTTTAAGTGTAAATGAGACAAGCAACAGATAAATTATGCCAATGTGTTCTCTGCTGTCTTTAAAAACCAGAAATAGTTACACTGTTTGTAGAAATGCATTTGTCTCTTTTTGCTGTGACCACACGCATGCAGAGCAAAAATACATAGTTTTCACTGCTGTGAAATGTCTTAAACGGTTAGTTCACCCAGAAATGCAAATTCTGACATCATTTACTAACCCTTGTGTCGTTCCAAACCCGTAAGACTTTCATTAATCTTCAGGACACAAATTAATATTTTTCTGGGAGATTTCCCTTCATTGAAAACTCTGACGCTTCAAAACGCTCATAAAGAGATCGTAAAATAAATCCTTATTGAGTGCTGTAATCCAAGTCTTCTGAAAAAACACGATCGCTTTATATGATGAAAAAATTGAATTTAGGCTTTTATTCACATATAAATATTTATCAGCAAACATAAACAGAAGCTCAGCCTTACATGTTTAGGTCAGTAATTAATGACAAAATGTCAATTTTTGTGTGTACCATTCCTTTAATTAGCATTATAAAATGGATAGTTAGGTAACTGAAATGTACATCTACATTGTGGTAACTAATGTGGTATCTAAATTAACTGGTTTTAATTAAGTAATAAATAAATAAAATAATATGACTGAATCTATCTGACTTAGTTTACACCATGTTCCCAGCTAAGAGGAAATGTTCTCAGAACTTTCTGGTGGGGTTCTTTCAAAGTTATGAACAAATATTCTTCCAGTAACATTCAGTAACCTTTCAGTGACTTAAACGTTATCAAAATTTTCTTATAGAACATATTTTTGTTAGCTGGGTTACCTTTTAAATTGTAAAAGCACCCCTTGGTGATGTAATGCACAGCTTTATTTATGCATGCTGTGCATAAAATGCAGCAGATGCGTCCACACATTTACACACACAGACAGCATGGCTGTAAGAACATCAGCGGCCAGAGCTGCAGGCATTCAGACTGAGAGAGAAAGGCAAAAACCTCTATCGACAGATTACTCGCACACACAACTGGAGATTACCCCGACAGCCCAGATGAGATTATCGCAGATTCTAAACTCATATTGTTGAAGATAGCAGTTGGCTTCTACGCTGAACATTCTTACTGCACACAGAAATGGACCTGATCTGGACTGTAATGATTGAAAATTAGCATCTGATTTGCAAATGTTCTGGATGCACCTTTAATAATGTTTCTTTAATGCATCAAGTACTTTGGAAGTATGTTATAACAATGGTCCAAAAAGGATTTGGACAACCACATAGAATGCATGAGTTTCATTGCATTAGACAATAAAATATCAAACTGAGTGGCTTCTGCAAACAAATGATGCCAGTTCTTTTCTGCCACTCTTATAAGCCATTTTTACAATGAGTTTAACTGGTCTCAGGGTGGCTTTGAATGGCTGTAAGTAATTTCCCTCAAGTTCATACAGATGCCCTACACTGAAAAAAGTGGTAACCTGCAATTGTTACCTCAGATTTCTGCATTCCTGTAACTCAAACAGTATAGCATGCCACAAGAAATGACAAGGTCATGGGTTAGATTCCTATGAATCCATTAACTAATAAAATGTACAGTATACTTTGAATGCAATGAAAGTCGCTTTGGATAAACACGTCTGATAAATGTGTAGCACAGGTGTTCATCACATTAACTATCAACAGAAAGTGTCACAATATTCATCCATTCGTTTTGAACAACAAATCTATTGCTTTATCATTCAAAATTGAGCAAAAACCAAAAAAGTGTGTGCGTGTGTGCTTTCTTTCTAATAAATGACACTTGTCTGTGTAGAACGGGGAGGTGTGACCATCCACATTATGTGCACATAAAGTCATTTCAGCGTCTGAGCACCAAACCGGTTTCTATCTGTGTTGTCTAAGACAGGCTCCTTTGCTGTTTTTTCCCCCCTTTCTTTTTTGGATTTAAGCCTTCAAAAATTCCTTTGGGGATTTTCTGTGCTTTTCTGTGCAGTCACAGTAACATTGACCCCTCTCTGCCTCTAGCTCGCTCTCTCTCTCTCTCTCTCTCTCTCTCTCTCTCTCTCTCTCTCTCTCTCTCTCTCTCTCTCTCTCTCTCTCTCTCTCTCTCTCTCTCTCTCTCTCTCTCTCTCTCCCTCTCCCTCCCTCTCTCCATCCAGCTTTTTCACCTGCTGTATCTCCTTTTCCAGAATTCTAATCTCTCACCCAACTCTCGCTTGTTTTCCTCTCCTGTCACATATATCTTAATGTTTTTCATTAGTGCCCAGTATGAGCGTGGTGGTCATTTCTCTCTGTTGCTGTGCCACAGTGACCAGCCCTGATGCGGGTTTGGCACAGAGACCACAGACCGCATGACAGGGGTCATTTGAGGGCCATGTTCCACACTCTAGGGGGCAAAAGCCAGCTTGTTAAACTGGCCCCCGGCCAATCACAGCTTCCGAATCGCTCATTTCTCCCAGTCAGAGCTCAGAATGAACCACTTCATCATATAACAACATATTTAACTACTAAGAGTTTTGTAATCGCTTAAAACATGACACAAAGTTATTTTATTGTGTGTTAGAATTAATTCAATTAGACAAGGCAGTCACTGGAGGGCCATTTTAAAATTTAGCATATGACACTCATTTTGTCATCATTAAAAGAAAGGAAAAACAATATGTAGGAAAGCAAATTGTGCATCATCATCAGCTCTACTTCTTTCTTTTGTTTTCTCATCCTTTTGAGTCTGGCCGCGGTCCTATGGCAACACAGATGTCTTCCAAAGATGGAAAAGGCACAAATAAGAAGAAATAAAAAAATAAAAAAACAAGAACTGGGAGGAATAAAATAAAAATCAAGGAGGCAAACACATACGATGAAAAAAAAAATGTGTGAGAGAGCAAGAAACAGATTAGCAACAGGCACTTTTTTCAGTTTTTTTACTGCAAAAATTTCTCAGGTTACGATTGTAACCATGGTACCCTGAGAAGGGGAACAAGACACTGCGTCTGGATTGGCGCTATGGGGAATGCCATCAGTGTGACCAGAGTTTGAATCACTTGTATACACATGACAATTTCATTAGCCGACGACAGTCAATGACGTCACTACCGGAACGCCTGTGATTATAAGAAGGTGCCTACAATAGATGTCATCCATTTTGTCTGAAAGAACCGGGCAGCCGAGGTCGAGGCATGGCAGCGAGACGCAGTGTCTCGTACCCTTCTCAGGAAACTGTGGTTACAGTCGTAACCTGAGCCGTTCCTTTTCGAAGTGTAACTCAACATTGCATCTGGTCAATGCTATGGGGAAAAAATATCCACTCCGCCATGCAGAGAGAATGCCTGCCTCATTAGCTGTGCCTATGCACAACCACAATGGCCATAACATTTGACTTGTTTAGCCGGAGTCAGAAGTGTCAATCAAACTGGGCTCATCCTAAGACTCTTAGACCATCAAGTGGTAGTATTCCCTCGACCATTATTAGAGCTCGTATGCCCCGTGACAAGGAAAGTCCTGGCCTTTTTCAAACTTCATCCCTTGTGTAGAGGGAGCAAACACAGGGGTTTTAATTTAGAATAAGTATACAGCCTCCTCGTTACAAAAAACTCGAACCTCTAGGAAGCCGCAGGGGAACTTCAGCTCTACTACCCAAGAACGATTGGGAATAGCGCTCACACCCTGCCTGGACTAGTCCAGGGCCCCAAGACTCCTAGCACCTCACAAAGGTACCTGATAACAAGAAGAGCTGCTAACAAGAGAACCTCTACTTGTTAGGTTCTCCTGGACCGCTTGAGCTTCAACAGGGAGTGGAGGACCCTACTTCAAAACCCCACAGTAGGGGATGGGTTCTACTCTACACTCAACCCTGAAGAACAGCTTGCCAAAGGGAGCTTGCTAAGTGCTAGTTATGACCCTGTGGCTTCCGTCACATCATCCAAGTGGATGCTGCACACTGGTGGTGGTTGAGGAGAGATCCCCTGATATGATTGTACAGCGCATTAGGTGTACAGTATTACATATGAAAGCGCTATATAAATGCCTCATTCATTCATGACCCTCTACACTGCTATCCTTCTAAGAGAGGAGCCACCGGGGAGTCATCCTACTTAAAGACCCCTCTTGGGGGAGGCAGCTCAACCCTCTGACAACCCTGAGGGATGTCACTTCTCCTCTGCGATTCAGTCTTGTTTACCAAATCAATTCCTCCAATTACTTTCTCCTAGTGTCCCCCCTCTGTGCTCTACCCCTGGTCAGAGGAGAAGCTCAGCCTCTGGCCCTGCCTCAAGTCCTAAGCCTCTCCGTGGCCCCCATCACTGCCATTGAACCGCAGCGGTTTATTTGGTAGCCTGGAGGTCCAAATCCATGGTCTGGTACGATGTTGCTCTGTGACCACCTAAGGAGACAATCCCTGCCCATGGTCCAAGTCTTTAAGCAGATCAACCTGGCAAACTTGCAACACCAACATCGTGTGCAAGGAACCAATGGCCTGACCTGCTGCATATGCTCGGCCGTTCAAACGAGAGGTAGTCCTTAAAGGGGTGGTAAAACGCCTTTTTTCGAAGGCTTGATTGTGTTTGTGGGGTGCACTGTAACATATGTTCATGCTTCGTTTTTAAAAATTCACATTATTTTTCACATATTTAACCATTATTCTACACTGCTCTGTCCCTCCTTGTAAAAACGGTCGGATGATTTCCGCGTTCTAAGAAGCCCCCCCCCTTCAAAATACGCAATGGGCTCAGATTGGTTAGCTGGCCCAGTGTGTTGTGATTGGCTAACCGCCAAGTGCAGATTGTTCGGAAACGTCACGCCCCCTTATCTTTACCGGTAGTTTGTGCTTCAGTAAACAACGGCGTCAATATTGCCATACCAGTTTGAGCCCGAATCAGACCCAGAGAATGTTAGTGGAGAGGATCGAGCAGAACCTGTTCAAGAACGGCTGTTAAAGGACGTTTCAGAAAGGTATGTTTTTTTTTAAGACTGCAGATCGCTATATGACACTGTTACTTTTGTATATTTAGAACGATTGTAGCTAAATATCTGTCGCCTGAACTATTAATCCAAAACGAACACTAAACATTGGCTTTACAAACACAAAACCATGTTTAGCATGCCTGTAGATAAACAAGCATGTAGATAAACAATACATAAAAGCTATTATCAAAGAATAATTTACACTGATAAAATAAACGACAACACAACAACCACGAACATTCCAAGTTCGCTGCGCTGGTGATATTAAACAGAAGTTTGTATGTATTTGTCGATAAGTATGAATTAACGTTAGCATTTAACAAACTGGTTTGTGGAGCCAAACAGCGTTGTCCTTCGTTTACTTCCTTGCTACAATGTACAATTAACAATACGAACTATTAACACAACGACGAAAAATAAATCATACTTACAGGTTGTGGCCCGTAAACAACAGCTTCTGTTTTTAAAGTTGGAACTGCTCCATCTTTCAGGACTAGCCGTTGTGTGAATCCTTCATCGGAGGAGGGGTTTATGTAAATATTGGGCTTAGTGATGTCAGCAAGCCCGCAGGAATGTCGTGTAGTCCCTACTGGCCGTTTTTTGTAGTTCTTAGAAATTGATTTCTTTAAAAGCAAATATCTCCCTTTGCTTTAAACTTTGAAAGTTGTAACTTTGCAGATGTTGTTTATGCTCAAACAGCAACATTACACACTAACTAAAGTTAGAAAAGTGAAATCGTGTTTTACCACCCCTTTAAAGCAAGGCAGGGTCAGAGAGGGGCGGTTATAGCCTGATGGGAATTGCTCGTCAAATGTGCCATGAGCATCCTGTCTCTTGCGCCCCCGAAGCAGATCTAGTCTAGTCGTGGCACTGGCTATCACCTCCAGCAACAGTTTCTTTTCTTTTTATTTATTTATCAGAAACCGACATAAAATTGTTGAAAAAGATGAAAAAGGTCTCCCCGTCAGACTCTTCCCACGCTCCGCACAACTCCCGCGATCGATCCTCCATTGGTGGCCATGGGACCCGAACTGTGGTGTGTAGGTGCTCAACTCTCATTCCTCCAGAGAGAGTTAAGCATAGGTGGAGCTTTTCACTTCAAGCGCACAAAACATGCATTCCCTCAAGAGCCGAACGCACTCCGTTCAAAGCCAGATTCTTATCACTCAGTCAGGGATGAAGAGTGAACAGAGTCTGCTACCATGAATGCATTGCTACTGTATGAGCGCCTTCAATTTGAGAGTGCTTGTACAAATGCTGACTACTATCCCTCGGGTAAGAATCAAGAAAGAACAAAGCTTATCTCTTTCAGTCAGTCTCGTGAATGCATCCTAATGAGCACATCCAACTTCAAGGAGTTGAACGCGCTCCCCTTGGAGTGTTTGTTTTACATGCACAATCAAACAACCATCTCCTGAAGACAAAAAAATGTATGATGTCTATTGCAGCCTCTTATATACATGGGCGCCCCGGTAGCATGGACTGTCGTCGGCCAATGAAATTGTCGTGTGTCATGCGCTTCAGACACCGGTCACACAGATGACGTTCTTCGTTACATCATTCCAGAGGCAGTGTTGAGTTCCACTTTGAAAGGGAACTACTGTTAGTTTGATCTTTCTAATAATTGTTATGTCAAAAATACAATAGATATAAAGAAATCGATGTATAAAAAATAACATCTAATATCTATCCACATTTTTTGTTGCTAATATTTTAGATTTACTTTATGTAATCTTTTATCTTAAATTAAGTTGATATCAAAACGTTTCAAAATCATTTAGTCTATTCAAAATTTTATTTGAATTAGGCTCAACTTTAATTAAATTTTAACATCAAACGTGATAAGATTACTTTCTAAAACAAACAAGTAATAAAAACTCGGTGAGTGTTTTAGCGCAATTTTCTCACCTCATGGGATCACAACACTAAGAGATAGTAAATCTTTTCCTGGATTTTTTTTTGTGCGTTCCCGAAATTAGACCTTCCTTAACATAATGCCGAAAACCCGAAGTCTCTAGGTGGTCTGGTTGAGGAGTAGATAGAAGTGCAAGATTGGTGCGCACAGACGCACAAATCATGAGTTAACAATCGCAATTTTGTCCGGTGGAAAATTGCGCTAAAAAGAAAAGAAATAGTAGCCTATTTGAAAATAGTTCACTGTTACACTTGGTATGGATAAACAAGTTTTCCATATTTCATTGCAGTCTCGCTGCTTCTGTACGCTCAGCACAGGTGCAATTTACGATACACCACCAGGACTCAATTCATAACATCATCATTTATTTATAGCTACTGTAAATCTGAATATTTCTAAATGCAGTTTTCTGTAAAAAACAAAATGGTTCATTGTAGAAAACAATGCTATTTGTAAAATATAAAAAGAGAGAAAAAAAAAAAAAAAGGACACAGACAGAGAAAAAAAAAAAAAGATTTTCCCGGGTCCTGGATTTGCAATGGCATCCTGTGTTCTTGGATGTGCCGTTGCCAAGGCAACAGTAACTTGGTGACCTCGTTATTTCAGCCTAATCCAGCGCTGAAATTATGGTTGCTCCACCCTTTTGCCTGGCTGCCCTGATAACATAATCATTGCAAATGAGGCACAGGAAGAAGAGGGAGATAGAGGGAGAGGGAGAGAAAGAGAGTGACAGAGTTAGACTGAGATCCAAAGATGAGAAGAGAATGAGAGAGTGAGAAAAAGAGAGGGAACCACAGCACTAACATGCAGAGAATGACTGCATGAGTGAAGGAGTGTTGGTGTGACTGATGAATAAATCAACAGAGAATCAAACCATAACATATAACTACTACTGTAGTTTTTGAATAAAATAACTCTTATAAATTGCTTGGAGACCAACCATTATCTTGTTTCAAACAAGATAATTTGGCCAGCTTGCAAAAAAAGATACCATAACTGCACTTAAACTGTAATCTGACAATACACTCACTCTATAATGAGGAACTAACAAGGCTGCAAATTCACAATTTACATATCTGACATGCATTCAAAATAACCAGACATTGCAATAAAGTTGAATAGGAAGTAAAACCTAAGGCAGTTTTTTTAATATATAATTTCAGACTGTATTATGACATATTTAAAGAAAAGGGTTTTAACTGGGATCGACTGTTTCTCTGCTCTTAAACACTTTCACCTGAATATACTCACATTTTAAATTCAAATAAATGGCTTAATAATTAATTAAGATGTAAACTGCCATCTAAAGGAGCACATAGAATGATTAAAAAATATTTATTTGAAATAAACATGGGAACTAATATGAATCTATGCCTCTTTAATAATTCACCAAATTTGCATATCATTATCTGCATATCTCATTACCTCTGACAGAGACACTTACATATTCAAAAATATCATTAGGCTTATATTCTATTGCATAAATTAGCATGAATAATGCAAGGCTGAACTTTAAACTGCTAGATAAAATTGTGCTGATGATTTAGTTTCTTTTCAGATCATCATATAGTATATATTTGATAAAAAAGTATGTGACCCGGGTCAGATGTTTCACAGTAGTGTCGATTGTCATCTGCTTAACTTAAATTAACTGTCACGCTGTAATATGCTGGTGCACTACAACATTTTTTTTTTTTGGAGATGTAAAGATATTTGTATGTGTTGCACATTATTGAAAGCATACATATCACACACATTAAGGAGGGAAAAACAAAGTTGGAGCAACTTTACTGAATGTAGCATGCATGGTGCAAAGAATGGCAGAGAACAGAAATATGTCATTGGGCTATATGCACATCTCCACATTATTCATGAGGGGGAACTACCTCCAACTGACTGGTGAACGTTCACGATATGAAACCACTGTTTGTATGATCATTCACATTCTATTTAAACTTTTGTCTCAAACAAACAGAAAATGCTCTCAGAAAGGCCTAATCATTATATAATAAACCATTTAAAAATATAAAGAGCAAAAGCCTTGCACAGTTCTGGGTTTGACAGTGTTGAGAAAGCAGAGCAATTTAAAGTTAACGCCCGAAAAATTTAATTTTTACATTTCTGAATAACTGATAACTATTCTGAAATTCTCAGGCACTGTCTCTACAATATTATCTGAGGACTTCAGGCCATTTAAAGAATCTGTCATTTACTTTGATTGACGCTTGCACATAAAAGGATGTAACAAAGCTATGTAAAACATTTTATGCATAACTAGTTACAGTATAGAGAATAATTTTTCCAACCACGAGGCACAATAACACACAACTGAAAGTAGCTTGAGAAATTATTGATTTGTTTAAAACTGCTCAGCATGTTGACATTCGTGTGGATATTGACTTTGGTTTGAAAGAGGTCATGGCAACATTAACATGTTGGAATTTCTTTTTATCAGCCCAATTCATAACATTAATTGAAAATGATTCTCTGTCTTCTTAAAAAATATCCAATATAGTTTTTGCCTGTGGTGGTTTTCAACCTCATGTACTCATCTCTCTTTGGTCCAAATATACTGTATAGACAGCCCAGCACAGTTGAAACTAATCCAGAATTTAGCAGAGACATTCAAAATATGGGAGCCAAACAAAACAAGAAAAAAACAAAGTAAATGAGAGTAAGACAGATGGAGAGGTAGACCAGTGAATCTATGAACAAAACCAGACATATTTACTTATCTATCTAGAGTAGGACATATACCGTAGACATTTTATTTATTTATAATTATTATTTTTATTAATTATTTGACTGAATCTTCTACCACTACCCCTAAAAGAAAACAAGGTTAGTGTGTGTGTGTATATATATTGTTGTATATATCCCAGCTTATGTTGGAAAAGTTACTTGGGAAAATTAATTAATAACTAGCCACTAATTACTTCTTCAACAGTATTTTGGATTACTGTACTAAGTACTCTCTCTAAAAATTATTGCATTACTTATTACAAATTACTTTCTTAATCCCATATCAATCTCAAACAGTTGAACAATACAAGGATGAAACTCCTTTTTTAATTCTTTCAGATAAATAATAAAAAATTGCATAAATTATTCTTGAACTGACCAAGGTATTTAAAGGGAGGTCACATTAAAAACATACATTTTATAATTAGACTTACATTTTTATATTAAATCCACTATTGTTTTATAAAGAATTGATATATATATATATATATATATATATATATATATATATATATATATATATATATATACACACATACACACACACACATATGTGTGTGTGTGCGTGCGTGCGTGTGTGCTAATAAAATTGTTGATTTACACTGGACTACAATCTTTTCTGCATTTAAATATTATACATTTACTTAATATAAGCATTACTTAATTGTCTGCATATCATTTATAAGGTAAATTATGGATATTGTAGTACATTTTGTGTAATATATTTCTATTGTGACCAAAGTCTAATAGTAGTTTATTAATAACTGACTAGGAGATAAGCAGAGAGGAATACAAGGAGAGAAAGAGTTCAACGTGTTGTAGTTGTTCAGGTTAGTGATGCTGCTTACTAGTGCCATCTAGAGGTGTCTGAGGTCATGGCAAATACTGCACAGGAGGTGAATGTTATATTGTGATTGTTGTAAATTGTGCAACATCAAACAACTCGGTTTACATTTGTGAATAGGATACAAACACCAAAAATGTGCATGCTAAACATTTGGAAGAGACAATGTTTGTCCTCTATCATTTACTCTGTCCTTTCTCTTTTACACACAAACACATAAACACACACTCACCTTCCAGTGTCCTCACACTCAAGTTACCATGGCTGAACTAACCACTTCCATCTGTAAGCTCTTCATTTATACCGTCACCACGCTCGCCAGACAAAATGGCTTCCACATGGCAATCAGACAGAACAACAACAACTGCAGGGAGAGAAGGAGATTTAGCCAAACAAAATCCAGCACTGCAGAGAGAACCCATCAGCCAGACAAAACAAAACAAAACAAGATACAAGACAAACCTTGTCTTCAGCACATCCTGACTGAATACAAACCATCTGTTCAAATAAACAGATAGACAATAAATAAATGAGAGAGGACTAGATATTTTTTATAGGCCTATTACTGTGAGCTTAGTTTTAACTATACATACTGTATATCTGCTAGAACTAATATTTCTTAAAGGAACAGCTGACCTCAAAATATGTTTATTTTATTATTTTCTCAATGTTTTTGTAAATCCATATGCTGTTAATTTTTGTTCATAAAGCACAAAAAATAAATAAAAATGTTTTATCTTCATCCAGTCTTTTGCATCAAATTACTATTCTGGTTATGTTTTGCAGCAGTGGTAGCTAAACTAGTGTAGGATGGTGAAGAATGTAGTGTATACTATGAGACCCCCTGCCTGTGTAATTCTGTATCACCTAGAAGAATCTTGTAATCTCATCCCAGATGTTTCTATGTTTATATACGGTATAGAATGTTTTATAGATGTTAAAAATTATTCATTTAGGCATATAACCTGTTCTCATATTCAGTTCTGATAGGTACAGTATGTATTAAAGCTACAATATGTAAGATTTTTGTAATAAAATACCCAAAAATCACTTGCACAGTGTGATATATTTTCTGCAGTTGTGTACTTACAATATCCCAAAAGTTACCAAAGATTTTTAATTTCAGAGAAATTCCAATTTAAAATAATGGCTCGTCCCTGGTCATTGTCACCTGTCAATGACGTAATATCCGCGTTATCTCTGGTTTCTGCTCGTACTTCCATAGTAACCATGGTGACAGACGTGGACAACTGCTACATCTAGCGCCACACTCACGCTGTTGTTGTTTCGTTCAAACATTGTGGATCATGGCAAGCAGACTTTGGGACAAAACGAGGATCAATATCAGCATGGCGTTTTCAAGATGCCGAGAGCTCCATGTCCGTGGCAAACTTCGACTTGCAAGTGTAGAGGTGAGCAGATGTACATGAAAATAATCAATGTTATATACCGTAAAACTTCAAATAATAGCCCGGGCTTTTATTTTCCCAAATCGCCGAACTGCACCGGCTTGTATTTGAGACAGGCGTCTATAAGAGACAGGCCTTTAATTCAGTGTTGATGTTGTTCATTGAGTGTAGCACATCCATAGAATTTAGGCTGACAGACAGAAAGCATGACAGTAAGAGTTTACCACATTATATTACGTTTTATTTATAATTCGAATGTGTTTAACAAATCAGTTCATGTAAGAATTACATTATATTGCGCCGTGTCACGTCTAGGACAACTCGAGGTAACGATATCACACACCGGTCGCACACTTGCTCAGTTTATGGCCAGCAATATTTTTTATGTTTAAGGACATTATGGAGTTAATATAATGTCTGTACTGTACTATGTTATGATTGTACTGTACAATTAAATACAATCGTTGCTAAGTCTGCAGTCTGAACACTTTACCTCAGAGCGTCCGTTAAGTGAATGAATAGATAATATCATAATACCTCGAGTTGTCATTGACGCAGCGTGGCGCTTCTCGTCTTGTGTGCGAGATTATTGGCAGCATAAAGCAAACATTCATTACTATCATCTTCACCGCGATACACCTCAACTACAAGTTCATTGGCGAATTCCTCCTTGTCGCTCCCGTCCACTTCTCCCTCTCCGCCTTGCTTGCACTAACAGCTCCCGCCCAGATGCGCACGGCTCTCTTGCGTGCGCAATCTGCACCATAGAACTGGTTTAAAAAGATGATCTGACAGGTTTTAGAAGATTAAATACAAACCGAAACAAAAAAACCGACCAGGCCTCTATTTGAGACCGGCGTTTATTTACCCAAACCTGTCGTCACACCGGGCGTTTAAAAGAGACAGGCGTCTATTTGGGACTCGGCTATTATTTGAAGTTTTACGGTAGCTCAAAATGATGAAATGTTAGAATATGATCCGTATGTTATTCTAATGTTGATTTAGCTTACTGCTAGTCTCATACAGATAAACTAACACATAGAATAACATTATAACTAATTCAACACATTCAAATGCAGTTTAGTGTGATAGTGTAGACCAAGTGAAACAACGCTGCGTTACCTCACAAGTTTCATTTGTCTAATAAACTGGCCTGTGTGTGTGAGTATTATTCAGCACTTGCGGGTAAGTTAGTTCGGTAGAATGAAATGTCCTCATTCCTTTATATCCGCGGGACTCGCGTGTATGGAATGCCAAAGCTGTCAATATTAAAAATAAATAAATACATATATAAATATACAAATAAATGTAAAAAAGAAAAATAATAAATATATATATAAATAAATATACATAGAAAAGCAAAAAAAAAAGAAAATAAATAATTATTTATACATTTATTTCCTTATTTATGTATTTATTATTTTTTTTCCATATTTATTTATTTATTATTTTATTTATTTATACATTTATTTATTTATACATTTATTTATTTTTACATTTATTTATTTATACATTTATGTATTTCTACATTTATTTATTTATTCATTTATTTCTTCCTACATTTCTTCCTGCGTAGGGTAATGAGGAGGGGGTGGTTTACCTCAGACATAGCAATCGAGCTCAGAGTAAGCGAAGGGTTGAGGCCACAGTGACACCCTGTGGCGAAATACAATAAGTATAGCTCACTGACGTTGATGCGGTCTGTGACTGCGAGGTATATGGTCAAAATCCTAAATCTTACTGTCTGTGTGACATGGATAGGCTACTCTTTATTCCGGACATGGCCGTTGAACATCGTTTGTCTGGATTTGTAAAATGTCCTCCTGGGCTAACAAACATGAAACAGGGACTCTGAAACGGAAGCGCTTGATATTTTCCATTTTTCGGTCAGAACTCACGGAAAGGAAGCAGGGCACATATAGGCTACAGTGAAGTCGACGCAAGCATATTGACCAATGCTTTTGAAACGAGACCATTGCATTTTAAATATAATTTTCCGACGTGTGTTATTCATATCAGACAAACACAGTGGAAGTAACTATAAAGTTTACTCTTCTCACAGTTCACCGACCACTTTCTTGCATTTCTTTTTCGGGAGAAACTGATGACTCACAGACACAGCCACAGGATTCTCTGCGGCGCAAAGATCTCGTTATAGTAACTTGTTAGATCAAGATCAAGATTAGTTATAAAGGTTTTTAAATGACCAAACACACTCACATACACATTTTTGAGAATCGGAATATTAGATAGTTGATGAAATGGTAAGCAAGTTTGTGAATATTTTGAATGAAAAAGGGAAAAGGAAATAAAAGCGATACATCAGAGTTATTGTGGCTGCGGTGTGTCACGTGACAAATATGACGCGTCGCCATGGAAACATTAAAGGAGAACGTTCTAAAATTACAGTCGCCTTGAAAAAAAACTCACTATGGGAGTCAGTATTAAAATTAAGCGTGAAAGGGTTAATATATGCATAATAAATGACGCTGGCTTATCTTTTTTACTAAGCAAGTTATCAGTGTGTATTGTTCATTGATGGTATAAAGTTAAGCCCTCTTAACAATTTCACATGCCCCCTCAGTCATTTCATCCTGCAGCCGAGCCTGCCCAGGACATTTTACAAATCCAGACAAACGATGTTCAACGGCCATGTCCGGAATAAAGAGTAGCCTATCCATGTCACACAGTAAGATTTAGGATTTTGACCATATACCTCGCAGTCACATCAACGTCAGTGAGCTATACTTATTGTATTTCGCCACAGGGTGTCACTGTGGCCTCAACCCTTCGCTTACTCTGAGCTCGATTGCTATGTCTGAGGTAAACCACCCCCTCCTCATTACCCTACGCAGGAAGAAATGTAGGAAGAAATAAATGAAGAAATAAATAAATGTAGAAATACATAAATGTATAAATAAATAAATGTAAAAATAAATAAATGTATAAATAAATAAATGTATAAATGAATAAATGTATAAATAAATAAAATAATAAATAAATAAATATGGGAAAAAATAAATAAATACATAAATAAGGAAATAAATGTATAAATAATTATTTATTTTCGTTTTTTTGTTTTTCTATGTATATTTATTTATATATATATATTTATTTATTTTTCTTTTTTACATTTATTTGTATATTTATTTATGTATTTATTTATTTTTAATATTGACAGCTTTGGCATTCCATACGCGTGTGGCGCTGATATCTGTCTCTCATAAGCAATCGTGACCTGCTTCATACCACAGTCAAGTTAAAAACATCAATGTATTCACTCATCCATAAACATTATTAGATTCTTCGGCATGATGGCAAGTTCCATAATTCCGCTAATGCATCATCAACATACACCTTTGTTATTGTAAGAGGTTAGCATCCCCTAGCGGCTAAAAATAAATAAATACATATTGTAGCTTTTTACAGCTAAGGGTCGTGGATGATAGGCATTTGTTTACATTTACATTTGTTGTAATGTGTTACTAGGGCCCTATAATTTCCGCGATCACGGAATCGCGGACGGAATCGCGGAATTGGCAAATTAACGCGGAATCTAGTGTCAACGCGGTTCTCTCTCACTTGCTCTTGCTCTCTCTCACTCCCTCGCGCTTATTAATCTAAATCAATTGAGAATTGACACAATGGTAAAAGATCGGAAGAACGTTTCACGTGGAGCATTCGGATATTTTTTTTTCCTGAATTAGGCTACCGCTGGGTGTGAATTGTGCAAAAAAAAACTTTTTTACCTTGCCTTCTCTGAAAAGCGTTCCGTCCATTCAGCTGACATAAATAACACTTTCGATAAACTAAACAAAACCTATCCAATCATGAAATGTTTTCTGTGTTGACAAATCTTGTGCGATGTCCTAACTGCCGGGATAATCACACAACGCATACAAATCTGCTAATGATACGTCCGATTCGCGAACTAATGACTCCTTTGAACCGATTCAATTTAATGAATAGTTAAAACAACTGATCTGTCTGAATCGGTTCGGTGTATAACAAAATCGGTAACACTTTACAATAAGGTTCCATTTATTAAACTCTAGTTAACTAGATCAGTTAACATTACTATTAATAAACTGCACTTCTACAGCATTTATTAATCTTTCTTTATTAATGTTAATTTCACCATTTAGTAGCCTACATTATTTAAATGAAAAGTTGTATTTGTTAACATTAGTTAGCCTAATGTACTGTGTGAAGTAACATAATAAAAATACATGGTTAGGGTTAACTAAGATTAGCAAAGATTAATAAATACATAAAATGTATTTATGTAAATGTATTAATAAAAACACTCTTTTTACAACTAAAATAACAGTAAAGGGTAAAAAAAACCTGAATTCCCAAAAATTAAAACGGAAAAAACGGAATTTGCAAAAATTAAAACGGAAAAAACGGAATTTTGGAAAAAATAAAACGGAATTTGGGAAAAAATAAAACGGATTTTATAGGGCCCTATGTTACCATGTGCCTGCGTGAGTAACGCCATCTCATGTACTGTTCATGTTTTGTAATTTCAGGTAAGAAATAATTTAAAATACATGCACAAACTGTTGTATGAGGTGAAGGAGTAAGGTATAAGTTAAATATGCTGACCAGTTGATAACTGACAAGGTGCTCATAGAAAAGATGAATGAAGCATCTAGCGTTGAGTATGAAAGACAAGCGAAGCTAAGGAAAAACAGCAACAAAGTCACCAAGGTCAGTGATATAGAAGCTGAACTGGGAATGCTGCAGAAAAACAGCGGTACAGGAGGAGCTCATGCTGGTGTCCAAAACACCTCCATCCAAGTGGTTAAGAGTAAAGTTCGAAAAACAACGTCTTATAGTCAGAAGGACACTGAACTATATGAACTAATGAAACCATCTGAGGGACAGATGGTTGACTGTCCCTCCACGGTGGAAAGCAAAGAAGGGGTGCAGAGAATGTAAAGAGAATAATGTGGGAGACCAGTGCGTGCACTGCTTCAAGTGTGGACAGGCAGGACATCTCTCTATAGGTTGCAGAGGCCTAAGAAAGCCATCAGATCAAATGGAGCATGTGGATTTGGCAGTACAAACTGTGCCACCTCCAAACCAGGCGGAGGGGAATAGTAACATGGAGGAGCTCCTTCACCAGAGGATTAAACAGCTGGAGGCAACAGAGGCAACCTCGCAGCAGATGATGGCCAGCAGGGGGGAGAATTCCACCTACGAAAGTCACCTTTCTTTCCAGTGTCATTTAAAGTTATTGAATCTAATTAGGAAGAAATGCATTATCAACTGCTTCATAGATGGAGTGGCAACCAAAGCATTGTGGGATATGGGATCACAAATATGCCTGATTAATGAGGAATGGAGAGTGAGCCACCTTCCGCACACCACAGTATGCAGCATGGAAGAAATCTTGGGCTGTGGAACGTTGGTAGGAAAAGCAGTTAACCAAACATCAATTCCTTTCATAGGTTGGGTGGAAGTAAAGTTTCAGCTGGGAGAAGAGGAGGCACAACAGCTTGAATTACTGGTGCCCATGCTCGTTTCACATGACTCTGGAGTGGCAGGAGAGCCAATTGTCAGCTATAATGTCATTGAACAGCTGCTCAAAATTGGTGTGGAGCACCAACTGCCAGTCAGCTCGGCAACGGTGAACAAAGCTTTTTCACTGGACTGCAAGAAATTGTTGAGAAGTGTTAATTCAACTTGTGCAGAACAACAGAAGTGATTCATCAGAAGGGATGGTGAGAGCAGATCGACTCAGGACAGTGATACCAGCAGGTCACACAAAGTGTGTAAAGTGTAGAGTGCAAACAGTCCCTTTTCCCTTGAAACAGGAAGTTGTCTTTGAGCCGACAGAGAGCCGGAGGTGGCCAGATGGACTGATTGTTGCAGAGACCATTATCCAGCGGCAAAATGGAAGCTGGTCCCGAGTTACTATTCCTGTTACAAATGACAACAGTTCAACAATCACCAATGACAGCAATGACAACCACCCTCCTCCCTTGCATGGTGCTTGGGTATGTCCAACAAGTGAAGGCAGTATACCTAGTGGAAGCCAGACCAGCTCAGATATCATCTGAGCAGCTGAATTCTAGTGAAAAGAGAGAGAACAGTTTTGAGTAGAAGCAACTCAAGCTCAGGAGGACACAGATGGGTGGGACCCACCAGTGTCTCTGACACACTTGACACCAGACCAGCAGGTTCAAGTGCGGCGAGTGCGAGAAGGGTGTGATGTATTCTCGAAAGACGACGATGATGTAGGCTGTATTCCCTTCTTGCAACTCAAAATCTGACTGAGTGATTCCACTCCCTGGGGGCTGTATGAGTGGATTACGATTCCCTTTTGCCTATCTTCAGCTCCAGCAGAGTTTCAGCGTAGCATGGAGGAGTGCCTGACTGGGCTTCGGGATGAGATTTGTCAGCCTTACCTCGATGACAATCTGGTCCACAGTCATACATTTAAAGACCACTTGAATGATCTCCGGAAGGTGTTGTATCGCTGTCAAAAGTGAATCTGACACCGGGAAAGTGTGAAGTGTTCCAAAACAGAGTGATTTTTTTTTTGGGAAGATTGTGTCGAAAGAAGGATTTACCATGGATCCTGCCGAACTAGCACCAGTACAGGCATTGAATGATAGAAGACCTTCGACAGTTGGGGAACTGAGGAAAGTCTTGGGGTTCATCTCGTATTATCGAACATCTATTCTTAACTTCTCAAGAATTGCCAAGCCCCTGTACTGCCTCTTGTCGGTTGAGGATGGACCTGAAAAGGGGAACAAACTGAAAAACAAGGGGAAGTCACAAGGGAAAAACAAGACCTTGGGCCAGTTGTCCTCCAGTCATCCAATTACTTGGACACCATAACACCAAGACGTTTGTGGAACATGTTGCCAGGAAATATAAAGATGATCAGAAGTTTAGGAGGTTTTAAGCAGGCACTGAAAAAATGGCTCAGATGCCAATCTTAGTATGACAATTTTTTACCGTTTTGTCTTGATGGTTCTATTTAATATATATATATGGATGTGATGATTGATGCTTGATTTGCTGCCATTTGCTCTGTCCCCCAAGCTGGTTGTAATTGGCTTTGGCTCAAGAACTCTAACAGCCCCTGAGAGAAATTATCACCTTCATTCCGGGCAGCTAGAGTTCCTCGCTCTGAAATGGGCGATATGTGAAAGGTTTCGGGAGTATTTATATTATGCGCCAGCATTAGTTGTCTATACAGACAATAATCCCTTAACATACGTGATGACAACAGCCAAGTTGAATGTTACAACACACCACTGGGTGGATGAATTAGCAGAGTTTGAGTTTACAATTAAGTACCATCCAGGGAAAAGCAATGGAGATGCTGACGGCCTCTCCAGAATGCCACTTGATATGGAAAAGTTCATGTATGCCTGTTCATAGGAAGTACAGCCCAAGGTGATATCCAGCATCACACAGGAGCTAAGTCTGCAAACCCAAGGTCAAGATCCTTGGATGTGTCCACTAAGTATTGCTACCCTGGTTGCTGAAGGAATTCAGGAGCACTCAGCATCCCCCGTCAGTGAGTTATCCAAAGAGCAACTGAGGGAAGCCCAGGAAGAAGATTTGGTGCTGGGAAAGGTTCGAGAGTATGTGACAAAGGGCCAGTGGCCAAATCTGAAGGGCCAGCCGGTGCACAAAGACTTCAGGATCATGGCCAGGGAGAAGAACAAGTTGTGTGTACACTACATTACAAAAGTGTGCAGCCTAAAAAGGAATAGGCCAGACAAATCAACCAGAGCTCCCCTGAACAGTGTGGTAACAACATACCCTTTTGAGATGGTATCTATCGACTTCTTACACCTGTAGAGTTGTAAAGGGGGGTACGAGTATATTCTAGTGGTAATGGACCACTTTATGCGGTTCACCCAAGCATATGCGTGTACTAACAAAGCTGCCAAAACCGTGGCTGAGAAGGTCTTTGGGGACTAAGTTCTGAAGATCAGTTTCCCTACTAAGCTGCACCATGACCAGGGTAAAGAATTTGAGAACAAATTGTTTGCACAACTGGAAGGATACTGTGGGATACAGGGTTCATGCACTACCCCATATCATCCTCAAGGGAACGGCCAGGTTGAGCGCTTTAATAGAACGCTACTAGCCATGTTGAGAAACTTGACAGATAAGGCTAAGAGTGACTGGAAAAGCTCCCTGGCAAAAGTAGTCCATGCGTACAACTGTACACGCAACGAGGCGACTGGCTTTGCACCGTATTAGTTGCTGTTTGGCAGGAATCCAAGGCTTCCTATTGACATCATATTTGGCCTGCCACCGGGTGACCAAGACCCTTCCCCCAGCGAGTATGCAAAGAAATGGAGGCTCCGTATGGATGATGCTTACAGAATCGCATCCCAAGCAGCACAAGATGAGAGAAAGAGAGCAAAAGGCTACTATGACAGGAAAGTGTATGGAGGGGAATTAGAAACAGGACAGAGAGTGTTGGTGAAAAATTCCACAGAAATGGGTGGAAAGTTAAGGTCTTATTGGGAGGATCAAGTAGTATTCACAGTAGTTAAGGGATAAGTTACTGTGGGTAGTGAATTTTTACTTAAACAGCAGTTATGCAAATGTAGTATTCACAGGGTGATAGTACAAAGAGTGGGTCTGAATAATGTTAGAGATAAAAGGAATTCCAACCTTTAAGTCCGGACACAGTTCCCACATAAGTGGCGGAGAAAAGGTAGCATATATGTGCACGCAATCTACTACCGATTCGTGGCGTCAAATGGAGATATAAGCCATTGGTTACTCTGGAGCAAGACAGTAAAGGTGTCCAGATAAAAGACTGACTCCAATCTAGAACTGTAGTAGTGTATCTGTTGAAGACATGGGGACTCATCAGGTGGTGCAAAATGTTGGGTCGACATTCAGATTTGTGGGGGAGAGAGTAGGATGGTGAAGAATGTAGTGTATAATATGAGACCACCTGTTAGTGTTATTCCTTGAGTGTGTTACACTAGCGGGCTAATGGTTTTTAAGAGAAGTAAAAGTTTAAGGTAAGAATTTGTTTATCCATTTATAACTTCTGTTATAACATGATATTCCTAATATAATTGAAAAGATATAGATAAAAGATTTTCAGACCAAAGAGAACAAAATATACAAGTTTTCTGAAGTTATGTGATAGCTTTGGATGAACAAAAATTTAAAGTCACATTGTGAAATTTTATTTATTCACTGAAAATGTGTCCCATACTGCAGCTTGTAAATTTCAATTGTGGTTGTGTTCGGATTAAAAAATAAATAAAAATGGCACCTCGTGTGCCAGTTTTGACGTCATCAATACAAAAACACCACTGGCTCTCTGTTGCAATAAACATGATGTGCCAGTTTCAAATATGAGGGGTGGAGAAAATTGAGAGCAGCAAAAAATTACAGCATTCCCAACTGACATGGGAATAAATTACAGATTTTTTTTTTACATCATCTATTCCTGCAAATAATACATTAAAAAAAATACTTAATGTAATTATTTATATGAAATAAAAAACCTTTTCAAATAATGACATCCATGTTGACAAAATATTGTTTTTATTTGTCTTTATTATGCAAGTATGGTCCATACACATTCAGCAGCAATTCAACACACTGGAGAGGAGATACTTCCGAGAGAGGATACAGCATCCTACATGATTGCATTTGAACTGGTAATCACATACACTCACAATTACAAACTAAGGCCACTTCTCTGAACAGAAGACTGTAAGTTTCACATACAACAGCGGCACATCTTTTGTTGTCAACAAGGAAGTCACAAACGTACACTTATCTATATTTTCATATACAGCACATGTAACCGACTCGACATAAACATGTTGAGTTATTACTATGTTCATTCCGAGATATTGTACTGTGCATTTCCAATGAGACTGGATAAACGGAAATGCCACATCTCTCATTTCCATCGTTTCGTTTGACCTCTCTTCTCTGCTGCACAGTATTTTGGTAAACATTTCTCTCCTCCACTCTTTATCTCTTTGTATTTCTCTTTTTCTCTGTTCCCCCTTTACTGGGCCGCAGAGGCCTCGGTTTTACCCCCAGTCGTCACCAACTGTATGAGGCTGCCTGAGGCTGGCCGGCCTGACCCAGTGGCCCAGCTGTAGAAGGTTCTGGAACAGAGAGAGAAAGAGAGACAGGTGTAAAATGATGGTGGTGAAGGATGGATAGTGAGTGAGAGAGAGAGCGAGATAATGAGAACACAGATGGGAGGAGGGAGACAGAGAGAGGAAATTAAGAACCGAATGGCAAGCCTTGTCTACGCTAAAACATTTGGGAGAAACTGTTGACAATTTAACTCATTGTAGCAACTGAAGTAAGACTACATATTAATTGCCTCTAACACAAAGACCATTTATACTCCATCTCTCGTGTGCTTCTCTAATACAGCCGGGTTTTCTGCGGCTCCTCTGGGATTATGGAGTTGCATCAAATCCTCATCCTAATCTGTGCTGACTGGCAGGAGAGATTTGGCTACACAACTGAGCCAGATATTCGAAAAAAGTGCTAAGGGGCCGTTCACACAGAACACTTTTTTCCATTCCACTGCATGTTTTTCCTATGTTTTTTTTCTCCTTTTTCTTCTATGCATTAGATGGATGTGTTTGACAGTTGCGGTCACATCATTTGTAGCATCTTGCATATGACACAGCATTCTAAAAACGCGTTACTCAAGTTATAAGTTCAACTTTTAATTTTAAAAAACTCTCTAGACCAGTTTTTTTTTATTTATTTTTTATTTCCACTGCCCTGCATCTCACATTTATTAACCACACAAATGTGTTCTGTGTGAATGGCCCCTATATCTCAAAACAGGTAGATCATTTCTCAATCGTTTTCGTGAAATCTTTTGAGAGGCATTTCAATTCCATTGAATATAAATACATGAATTTCTCTAAAAGGTCTGTGCTTGGGTTGATGCTTGACATTATTCACTTAAATTCTGTTGTAATTCAATATTCAAACAGGATGTGTTTGCTTCTAAGAGGCTTTTACAATTGCCTGTGGGTTTTTTGGTTAATATTACTGAATCAAATCAAATGTAACATGTGAGGAAGGTTTTTAAGAATTGATTTAAAACATTTCTATCTTATGGGAGCGAGATTTTGTGTTGAAATCAAATCTGGGATAACAATAATTCTAGGTGGATTACATGAGACCTTCATGAAATAATTCATAACAATGGATTGTGGATTAATAAAGTGTATTTTCACAATATTCAGATTCCTGAATAACATGAAGCAGACATCAGGTGTCTTTTGAAAGAACATTACTGCCCTCTTCTGGTGAGAAATAGACGCTTTTTAGTTTATCCCATTGTTGGAGACTGTCCTTGCTGCTGTAGAGCCATGATGTACTGCATTAAATCCAATATGTAGTGGATGCTTCCTTTTTATTTCCCAAACCTGTTTGGCGCAAACAACTGATTCTAAAATTGTCATTACTCCTGTCTATCACAGAGCTGATTGCCTACACTGTAAAAAATTTGCTGTAGTTTTGCAGCTGTTTGCCAGTAACTTACTGTAGATTTAAATTTATGTTATTTACTGGCAACAGTTTGTTCAAAGTTAAATGAACATTAAACATTAACAAGTCTTTGTCTTTAAAGAATAAAATTATAAAATAAGAATCTAATGCAAAGCATTCTGGGAACCAGAAATCTTCATCAACCTTTTTCTATTTCTTTCCTTCAGATTTTGGTTCCCAGAATGCTTTGCATGAGGATGTTATTTTAGTTTTATTCTGTAAAGATAAAGACTTGTTAATGTTTAATGTTCATTTAATTTTGAACAAATTGTTGCCAGTAAATAACATCAATTTAAATCTACAGTAAGTTACTGGCAAGTAGCTGCCAGTAATACTGTAATTTCTACAGATTTTTCTAACAGTGTATAATAGATACTAACCCCTAAACCTACCCTGCACCCTAACCTTAAACTGTCCACGTATTGGATTCAATGCAGTACGTCATTGCACTACAGGCTGCAGCAAGGACATATTGTATATCTGAGGCTTTTTTTATTTTCCAAACAGGTCTAATCTGCGATTTATCACATTATCAGCAAACGTATGAAATCCGGTGCTCAGTGGACATGGGAAAAGTGCACTCACTCTGCGATGTATTCCAGCGATGTCCAGCTCCCAAAATCTGCATCAGGCATGAATTTTCTGTTCATTGGTGTATCCAAGGTAACCCTGGAGGATGATGTCATAATGTTGTTATCTTGGTGGAAGATGAGACTGTGGAACAGAGCTTGCAGCGATAGCTTAAACTAGCCTGGCCTTTTGATAACACTCACACCTCATACAGTTAATGCAAACAGACAACAGTCAAATGTGTACCACGCAGATCTCTGAGAGTGCAGCAGAGATAACAGCAGACGTTCACACACACAGAAACAGAGCATTCATTGATATTATCTATGAACATGAATTAATGAATACTTAAATACAGGCCTTGAATATACTGTTTCACTGTGGAAGTTAAGTGAAATGAGTTTCACATTGACTAATGAGATCACTATTGCACCAATACATTACTGTTCAAAGGTTTGTGGTCAGCAAGTAAAAAAAAAGAGAAAGAAATTCATACTTTTATTCATCAATATTTAAAAATATATATATTTATAAAGATTTCTATTTCAAATAAATGCTGTTATTTTCTATTCATCAATGAATCCTAAAATAATGTATCATGGCTTCCACAAAAAAATGAAGCAGTGCAACTGTTTTCAGCATTGATAATAATGAGAAATATATGATTTCTGAAGAATCATGCACTTAAGACTAGAGTAATGTAAAAAAAAAGAAAAAATTAAAATAGAATCGAATTTAAATTGAAATAATATTATAATAATAATATCACTGTTTTTATAGTAGTTTAGTCAAATAAATGCAGCCTTAGTGAGCATAAGAGACTTTAAAAATCGTACAGACTGCAAACTTTTGTAAAATTTGAGTTAAAAGTAGCCTAAAACACTATTTTAAGCAATGCTCAATATTTTATATTTCTACTAAAACAGACAGATCAGTGTATATAGAGAGATATGATGATTGACAGATGCTCTTACGGAAGAATAGCCACAGCTCCAGCTCCAGCTGGAAGACCGCTGTTCTCGCCAGCCAGACTTTTGCACAACTGATGGACAGCAGCCTTGGCCATGCCGTACCCAATCATTCCTGCATCCAGAGAGAAATGCAAAGAAGTGAATGGAGAACAGAGCCCTCTTCACATGCTTTGTGCTACAGCTCTCGCTCCATACAGCAGACTATGAGACACAATGCATGCGCACTCAGCACTTGAGAGCATGCCAACTACACAATTTGCCTAACTTTGTCTCACAGGCAACAGCTGTTGCTTTGAGGTTAGGTCAATAATAATTTGGTTGGATGCCTCAAGCAGAGAATAAAATGGATTTTGCAATATAAAGCAAGCAAATTGAATTTGATTCCTCCTACACAGTCAGACTATTTTCTTCTCACCAATGAAGCATATGTGCATTAATACCAGTGTATTTTAGGGTTCACATCATGAGGAATTAAATTTGATTTCCCAATGTATTTTAACTCAAAACGTCAGTTCAAAAACACCATCTATTGGAAAAAACAGCTAATTTGAAAATTTCAAAACCACAAAATGTTAAAATATGACTACCCATATATCACAGTGAGGTAATAATAATAATAATAATAATAATAGGAAGAGATATATGAGACAGGGCACCAACACAGAAGTCTTAAAGGCACATTAAAAAAGAGTTCAGTTTAATTGTAAGGTGTCAATGAGAGGGTGAAAATAGCATTTATGAATTATTTTCCCATTGTCTGTTCTAGTGCCTTTTTTTTCTTCTTATCTTCCGGAGGGAGGGTGGTGGAAAGAAAAATAGGAATATTGTTTTCAACACATTTTTCAGTAAATACTTTTGTAGCACAAAAAAATGTATTACATCATGGATAGATGGATGGATTATAGATTATTAATGAGAATACTCTGGTTGTTTTCAAAGTAGAGAGCTTGTCTTACCAGCTCCTCCTCTCTAGATGTTTGTTGGCTTGGCATCTGGATTCAATAACCAGCATTCTTGATGTAATAAGGGGGTTAAATCCTACTTTTTTCCAAGAATCAAAAAATGTTTCACCCTCAAACCCAAAATGCATAATAGCTGTTCCAGTAATAAAAAAAAAACCTTTAAACCCACAGAGCCAATAAGAAAGAGGGGTGGAGAAGCTCCATATATATACTTTCTTTTCAATATTATAGAAAAAAAGAAAAAGAAAATGAGAGAGAGAGAATTCAGTGTTTTGTGAAAGTTTCAGTCACACTGCATGACCCTTCATGACTGAATGAACATTACGGGTCACAATTTAATCACATGTTCTGTCTCTCGGCTTTGGCTTAAATTCTCTTTGGTATGTCTGATATCCAGACTGAACTTTGGCTTTGAGGTCAGTCAAACCCAGCACACAGGACTTTGCAGCTATTTAGGCTTTTGAACAGATTTTATGCATTATAAAGCATTTAAAGTCAATGATTAAAAACATTTTTTATAGAATATAACAAAAACAAAATGATAAGATCACCTAAAATTCATTTAAAATGCAACATTACATGTTCTGAGGGTTTGGGGTTGGAGATATGTTTTTTAGTTCCCATGTTATATTTAATTTTCCATTTAAATTGAATATTACTATTAGGATGTGGTTTCATTCCATTCTTAAGTAATTGAACGTTTTGTTTTTGCATAAATCATTTAATGTGTAATTACAAAGAATTTTATTTAGCAAAATTGCAAATACAAGTATTTAAACACAAAAAAACATTACTTAGTTACTCTTTAGCTACTTAACCAATACTACAGCTGGCATTAGTATCTATCATAACAACTGTCTCACTTTTCAAAACAGCAATCAGAGAACCAGTGTTTCAGCTTGTGGCGTGACTAGCACATGACACTGATCTTGCACGCTTGTAAGAGCTGACAGCCCCATCAGAAATGTTCACCAGACCTTGCTCCTGTCTCTTTGAACAAGGTACATCAAAACGCTCTAACTAGAGGTGCCCTTCATGTTATATCAAAGCAGTGTTCATCGCTGCAGGGCATTTCCTGTCGAAATCAGTTCTGTGTGCTTAAGGAATTCAAACTCCTAAACACAGTCCACATGTGTTCCCATCTCCAAAAAACCTGCTGACTCATTTACCCTCCCAGGCCTCTCAGCCAATCAGAGCAGTCTGCTGATGTTGGAGGTTTTGAATAGGCTGGAGGCGACCTCTGTTGTGTGCTTTATTGAGTTTTGTCACTAAAGGAATGAACCTAACGTTTCACATCTGGGGCACTGAAACGATTTGGGATGTGAGGCAATATGTAAAACTAACCAAGTACAATGGATGTGACAGCCACTCAAAACTATATACACTTCCAAAGGCAGTGAAAAATCCTTGGTGTTATAAATGAATGCTATTACTGACTTCACCCACCTAAGGGAAAACCTCATGAAGACTGAAGCGTTTTCCTACATAAACAATATTATTTAGCCACTTTGGGGTATAAATGTACCTTTACACAATAAACATCCAATTTTGAAGTATCCTCAGGTAAACCTGTGCTGAAAACACATTTATAAGATGGATTACACATCTCAGGAGTGTAAGGATGGATGTTACTACTGTACCTGGAGTGCCATCCAGTGATGCCTTTGCTCCAGAGAGAGTCAGCAGGCCTCCTGGTTTCAGATGGAGAGATGCAAGATGACTGGAAATGGTTGAGGTCCAGACACTCTGTTTCCACATCATATCAGTGTTCTTGTACAAGTCTAAAATGAGTAAGAGAGAGAGAGAGAGAAAAAGTTGATACTACTCCAGCAAAATCAATTAAATCATGAACTGATTGAAATGTACTATTAAAAAACAAAACAAATTATGAGGAGTTAAAAGTAACTTAAAGGAGAACTCCGGTCAATTTTAACATTGAGCTCATTTTATTGTACATTTGGAGTGCTGTCAATACAGAGAACAACGACAAAAATCGGTGTTGCCTACACCGATTTATTCTATTTTTAAAATTTGCACCCTGTTGACTTCAATGGGAGAAGTACTAAACCTGCTTTTAGGCTCTTAACATCCTTGATGTGTCATTACAAGTGCACAGAAAATGTGAGTGATTCCTTCTGAGTATCTACACCCTCTTTGGAACACGACTGTCAGTCATTCATAAAATTTTAAAAATGCCCCTTCTGTTTCATGCTCATTTATTCATTTTTAGCTAATTTGATAATGTTTTCAGCAACCAATAAGAGTGCAGCACTCTCAGCTATGTTTAACACATTTCTTCCATGTTTAACTGAATTCCACAGAAAATGTAATAAATAACTGTGAATACATTAATAAATTTAATGAAATAAAAAGAAGTACTATAAATAAATAAAGCACGCAAAAGCTGTCTGGGATGAAAAATAAGATGCCCTCACCTTTTGAGCTGCAATTTCCTCCAGCCCATCCTCCAGCCACACAAAGAATGGCATCAACCTTGTGTTCCCCCAGCACTGTGGCTACATCAGACGTCACCTGCATCAAAGACCATACTCTACTAGGTTCTGGCTCAATAGTAAGTGCTTACAATTTAGTGGAAACAACAGTGCAAACTTAATGAAGAACTCTGACATAATATATAAGGCTTTTTCACACTACACTACTGTACAAGGCCCATTTTAACCCTGCACGATACACACTCGCAATATTTAAACGGTCATGAAACTTCATAACAATTTTTTTTTTTTAGATAAGAAGAGATATATATAGACTATATATATATATATATATATATATATATATATATATTCCTATATATAAAGACTGCACATCACTGAAAAGCACTCATAAATTTGATTAAAGTCAGCATGATATGGAAGTTGCGCTAGTTTTTCCTTCCCTATTGTGATGCAATTGCAAATGAAAAAGCATCTCAAACAAGAAAAAATGTACGGCGGGAGTTGATTTTGTCCATCAAGAATTGATTGGATCATTGTGCTATTGTTATTGCATCAGAGAAGAGAAGAGATGTCATGTCAGTGAAAGATGGAGGGGAAGTTATTTTGATTAAAGATTACGAGGACACACGAATAAAAAACAAAATTATGACGTGCACAGAAAATCATTTAGAATTAATAATGCAATATTTCATAAAAAATTAAGAATTGTCAGTTTTGATTTCAGGTTATGATTCAGAGCTGATAGAATGTTACAGGGAGTTTTTCAAAAACAGACAATCTATCATAATCTGTCTCAGTAAATACTAAATTAAATATTCCTGTGCTTTGCACAGTCCCAGAAACTTTCATGTTATGTCCAAGGAAAACAATGCAGAACATCGGAGGTGAACCCATTATCTGGAGTGATGAGGTTGAAGCTTTATAATGGCCCAGGGTTAACAATTTCAAGAATGAAAGTGCAATAGTGTTACAAGACCACAAAATGAGGGACACAATGCTGTGCCATAAGGAGGACAGCTCCAACGGTGTGCCATTTAACTGACACTATTATTAACAGCAAGTCAATGGCAGACACAATAAGGCCGATAATGAGAAAAGATTGCTTGTCCAGAACACTGGGGATGTCATGGCAAGGCAGGAAATTACTTTGGCAGTGTAAATCGAAAGTAGATGACAGCATGACAGGCCATTTAATAAGCCCTATGTGCTGACAGACACAAGCACATGTGACGTCAAGACATTGGCTCCACCCACCTGAGCGGCTTGATCGGTGAATGACTCGCAGAGCTTCACCAGGACGTTTGCGTTCGCTTCTTCATTCGCTACTATGTCAATACTGGCAACCCACTTTAATATAAAAGAAACACGTTAACAATGCATGCTATTAAAATGAGTAGTCTATGCAAGTATAATAATGCAAAAGCAAAATCCCTATTACAGTCGCATCAACAGGTGTCAGTTTGAGAACACGCACCAACTCACAGTGACTCGGCTCCTATATAGAATCAAAATAAAGAATCGTTTCCACTCACCCAGCCTTTCGACCTAAAATAATTCACACACGCCGAGCCGAGAGCTCCTTTTCCTCCGTAAACAAGGACACGGTTCGCTGCAGCCATGGCTTTTCTTCGCTGTGTTAGACGCTTCAGCAAAGATGATGAGTATCCTCTCAGCGCAGAGAGAGAGAGAGAGAGAGAGAGAGAGAGAGAGAGAGAGAGAGGGAGAGGGTGGGATACACACGCGCTTGTGTAGCGGTTAATGATTGGTTCAAACCGGTGTTCCGCCCTAAACTCCACAGTAAATGCAAGCCATCTTTAAAAGAGATGAGGCTTAAACTCGGTAAAGTAAAGAAAATAAAGACTGTTTGTTGATTAATATCAACTCACATGAGAAAATCAGTATGACTTAGTAAGGCCTAATTTAATATGTCAGGGTGGATATTTTTTTTTAAAGCAGATTTCTAGATAGGCTACATCTTCGATTTTCACTATTATTACACTATATAACAACAACAACAACAACACAAATCTTTTGTGACAACACACGCTTTTCAGCTAAACTGTAGTTACAACAATTATGAAACACAAATTAATTTCCAAAAATATAAAAAGGTAACATAAAGATATTAAATAAATGTTTTGTAATTAATACATTTTATAAAATGTATATCACAAGCCTGACATTTACGAAAAATAAATCTTTTAGGCCTAATCTATTATTATTATTATTATTATTTTTAAATCACTGCTAGAGAAAACAAGCAAAAACATCCCAGTGTGACAAGTACCGGACTCCTAAAAGCTTTATGTTAATTAAAATCTTTTAACATAACAGTTTAGGCTACATAATAGTTTTATTGTTTTAAATACGACCGTATTTGAATCACGGCAATATACAAACTGAACCAACACTATTGCTAATAACAAGCATGTAGACACAATAAAGTACAAAGTCCTCCCATCTCTTTTGCCAAGTCATGGTGATAACTTTTGCAAGCCTTGTTGCGGGGCTGCAAGCAGATCCAATGCATGTACCTCATTGGTAATTGTGGAATGGATGGGCGTGTCAAAGTACCCGAAGAACAAAGAAAAAGATATAGCATATAGGCCAAAGATGATGAAGAAAAACCTGTTGATAATGTTAGAAAGCCAGTGAGTGATATGTTGTATAGCTTAATTGTGCAAGGTTACTTTGTAAATTTTTACCACAAGAGAGCAGCATACTCCTGTGAAGAACCAGAGATGATGTGAAAGCACTTCCCATGTTCTCTTGGAAAGAGCAGGGGCGTTGCAAGTGGGGGAAAGGGGACTGACAACAGGGGGTCCAGAGCCATGGGGCTAGAGGACCTATACGATTTCTACCGAGATGTTGCATATTATGTAGAGCAGTATGTTATCTAATAAGCATATAATATAAGCACTATACATTATGCATTGTAGCTGTAAGTCTAATTATGCTTTACAGATGGACAGATGTTCTATACATCTTCAAAAGAGAACCTCAGCAGTATATTGTAATGGATGGCTTTTGGTTTCATACTCAAACACTGGGGTCTCAACAGGCTGTGGAGCAGAGTTATTAACCCCAAAGGGAAGTTTCATTGTTTGAATCTATACTCTCTATACATTCAATATTCACCAAAGAGTTTCTTCAGGCTCTGCAGGTCCCCTGAGTGAGTGATGAATACATTAGCTGAATACATTGTGTTTTTGAGAATGACAACAACAACAACAACAACAACAACAACAGTGCTGGAAACACTGAAAATCACTGCTACCACCACAATGGTTCTTGCTAAACATGCTTTGAAATTTTAGTAAAAAATACACATATTTTTGTGCACTTTTTTAGTGATGTCTGCAATACATTAAAGGTAAATGTCAGGGTTATGTTCAAGTCTGTTTAGTTTCATTGTGTTTTGGTGTGCGTCTCAATCAGCTCCATATTCAGTAGTCAGGGCACTGCAAGGATTCATCAATTTTAAGGGGTGTCTTCCAGTGCACTGAAACATTTGCTCCCTAAAAAGTCTCACAATGCACCGTGAAAACCAGGAAGCATCAATGCTATGTTACCTTGATAGAAGTTCTGAAGTGCAAATAGAGTCATCAGTGTCCCAATATGTAGTGAGCCAGGGTCCTTACCAGTGCCTGAATTCGTGAACACGATACTGATTCATGACCTTGTGGGAGCTAATTGACACGTTGAACCTGTTCTTAGTTCTGTTGATTACTCTGTGTATTTAAACCCATTGTTTCTTCTGTTCATGTTTTCATGTCGTTTATTTGGGAGTTTTTTGTGTCAACATGAGTTTTATTCCTGTATTATCCTGTGTGTTTTCCAAGTAAAGACTTTGTTATAGAATTTCCTGTGTCATGTGCAATTATTACAGCCACCCAAATCAATATAGTAAATGAGAGAAAGATGAGTTTTAATTAAAGGTGCTGTAGGCCTATGTAACTTTTTTACTCTACTAAAGCATAAAAATACCATAATATCTTTGCAGATATTTAGGAAAAATGCTAAGTTCACATACTGAAAACACTTCTACAGCCAATTATTTTACTTATTATTTTACACGTTCCAAGTTGTCAGTCTGGTTTTGTTTTGGTCTTTTGTGATCTCGGCTTGCCAACAGCCAGTTCACCCAATAGTATTTCGACACCCCAGGATGCCAGTTAGCAGGAAACACAGCATATTGCAGCCTTGGAAATGAGCAAACAAACTGGGTCAGGGATTGCAGATTCCAGACAACCTAAAAAGCCTCTGTATCCATCTAAAAATCTCTATGAACGAGATCATATTAAAACGCGGATAAATCAACTCATTAATTTACAGTCTCCTTGGTTTTCATTGTCAATTGCACTTGCTCCTGTTGTGTCCTCAAACTGGCAACCCTCATGAGCATCGAGCCTGAGGAGGAGGGGGTGGGAGAAACAACGGTCTCCGATATTTTGAAATTGGACTGCAGTACCGATTTCGACCACTTTGGGCCCTATTTTAACGATCTATGCGGATGGTCTAAAGCGCACGGCACAAGTTCACTTAGGGCGTGTCCGAATCCACTGTTGCTAGTTTAACGACGGGAAAAATGGTCTGCGTGCCAGGCGCATGGTCTAAAAAGGGTTGCCCCTATTCCCATGAGTAATGGGTGTGTTTTGTGATTTACGTACGTTAAACCAATCAGAGTCTCATCTCCCATTCCCTTGGTGACTAAACCCCTGGTCAGAGCCTGACTCCACCCACTGGCAATATTTGAAAAATGCTGGAAAAGTGGGCAGACCCCAGCGGAGATAGAGGGGACGAACCGAGGGCGGGGCTGAGCGGGGGGTGTGCACCTGAGACCCGCAGTGACGGATTAATTGACAGCTGCTGTCATACTCTAAAATGGAGAGTGACTTACAGGGTTGCAAGACGACGTAAAGTACATGCATCTGATGAGTTTTATCGAGTTGATGTCAGTAGCGCGCGCTCTCTGTAGGCATATTCATATTTTGCCACTATGTGAAAAAATCCAGCAAAATACGCCGGTGCGTTTGCCGACCCCAGAGGATTAACTTTAGCCTAACCATAAATTGTGATTAAAATATATAATGATCACTCACATTAAGACGCAGCTGCGGTGGTGGAGTCCAGGAGGAGCAGAGTTTGGCACTCGCTTTTCAGCGCCCATTTCCACCTCTATTGCGTTGGAGAAGCAATCTCTCATAAAATGCAGGTTGCACACTTGAGCTCTAGATGGGAACTCACGGTCTTCCAGGCCATGTGCATGCAACCACTGGCGCCTAATTTCCAAGTCTGCTGGAAAGCTATGCAGTCCAGCAGTGCTGTTGCAACCAGCAAACACTACACCTACGTACCCTACTGACCACTGTACTTAATACAGATAAATGTACGCTAACTTGAAGCTATCCTAACTGATGCAATGCTATGCGTGGAAGCTCGTACCAAGGGCATGGTGAGCTGGAATCTGCTTATGTCACGCAGTACCGCTTATATCACGCAGTACCGCAAACATCCAATAGGAAAATTCAACTGCAGTAGCCACCGTTCAACCTGAAGAGGGCAGCACTCAGACGTTTTTATACATGGATTTCTCGGCGACGTCATCACTGCTTGCGCACGCAACCAAGAGGCAAAAGACCCGCGCTCTTTCGTACCGGAATAAAGGGTTCGGCTAGTAGCATAGTGGTGGTGTTGTTGCTAAGTCAAAATGCCAAGGAGTTGTAGCCAGTGCTGGGTGCCTGATGTTCAACATTCCTATGGGGAAGCATGGTTTTGCCAAAAAATGCCTTAAAATCATAAGGCTTGGCTTTAATGCCTTGCCTTTGACTAGGGAGCACATCCTCAACACGCAAAAATCCGGTGCAGCATCAAAGTATTTGACGAGCTGCACATGACCATATAGCACGTAGTAGCCTATGCATCAAGGGATTTGTATGCTCTAATCATTTCTCTTGTATACTTGGTGTCTGAATAAGATATTTATATCAGGCCATACAATTGCTGGCCACTTCTTGTCATCCACAATCTAAAGATCGTCATGTATTGCATAGATCCGGCAAGATCTCACCATTGCTGAGAGTACGTTTTTTTAATATAAGTTAGGCTAATCGCCACGGTCGGAGGTACTAAGGGTTCCCACATAATCCATCATCAAATCTTTGATTTACAGTAAAGTAACGTTGTATGTGTAATGAAATTTTACAGGTCGTAACGTAAACAAGGCTATAACTTATATAAAAGCAAAGCTCTATAGATGCTGCACTCCTAACATTGGCTATTACATTACTACATTGCTATAGTCTAACGTTAACATGATAAGTCGCCTTTGGCTAAGCCACACCCTAGAATGTAGATTGACCAATCACAGCGCAGCCAAGAACGAACTCCGACAGAGGTCCGACACTTTTTCACAGCGCTCCATTGACTTTAAAGGAGAACTCGGCAACTCTAGCGAACTCTAGTCACTTCTTCGCTGATTTTCCCTTTTGTTGTCGCATGTTTTCCCCACGAGCTCCCCCTACAGCTGTGGGGGGGCGTATATTTCACAACACGGTCGTAAAAAACTCACTTGCGGCGGCCTCCTCCCCCTCTCTACCGCTGCTCATGTGCGTTTGTTTTCTTCTTCTTCTTCTTGAATTTTATTGGCGGTTGACAAACAACAAAATGGTGTATTTCCGCCACCAACTGGTATGGAGTGTGGATCAAGACGACTTCTTTTAAATTCTCTCCCACAAATTAGATTCCTCAAGAAACTGAAGAATAAAAATATGTGCGTTTGTTTTGATCGGAGCAAGCCAACTGTATCGTGTGGAGCTATGTCTACCGAGGTGGGTAATCTGGTAATACATCATACATGCGTGTGTGTTTATGTTGAATTGCCGTAAAGCGATTCGTGTTTCGCACTCGTTCTCGTTCTCGTTCTCGCTCTCGCTTCTCACGAGACTTCCAATTTCTATTTTGCCGGGACGGTAGTCCCCAAGTTGCAAGGTTGGTTTTCCGCCTGGGAACGCTGGGGGGAGTGGGGAAAGTCACCAATATCACCAGAACAGGTTGTTTAACCATCCAAATGATTTCTAGACAGTTTTATTAAGTTAAAAAAGTTACCAAGTTCTCCTTTAACGCAGGCGTCTCATATTTTTGGTCTCGGCAGGCTATTACCGTCGTAGTTTTATCAAAAATATGGTTAAACGTTGTGCCTGGGGCATTTGTAACACAGATACGCGTTTCCCAGAGAGGTTGGAGGGGGGTGTCCGTTTTTTTCCCTTCCCAAAACCGAAGTCAAATCCTGACAAGTGTCGTCTTTGGATTAAACTGTGTGTGTGGACGTCCTCACAGTCAGCTAAACCCCTCAAGGATCAACAAGCGCACTTTTGTGTGCTCTAAGGTAAATTTAGCTTTTAACTATACTAGTTAAACAGTTTTAGGTTATGATTTCGGTTCTCTACCTAATTAATGAAGAATCGAGGTGCTAGCAAGCAAGCTTAGCGATAGTTTAGTTATCACGTAAGTTAAGTCAGGATTGTATGTTTTGACTAGCAGCTGGATGTTAGCTAACTTTGTTATTCAATATACAAACACATAACGTTAACGTTATCCTATCTTGAATAACAAAGTATCTTGAATAACAAAGTTAGCTAAAACAAACAGCATAAAACTGTCTAACTAGTATAACTTCACAGTAAGGTTAATAGCAAAATTTACCTTAGAGCACACAAAAGTGCGCTTGTTGATCCTTGAGGGGTTTATCTGACTGTGAGGACGTCCACACACACAGTTTAATCCAAAGACGACACTTGTCAGGATTTGACTTCGGTTTTGGGAAGGGAAAAAAACGGACACCCCCCTCCAACCTCTCTGGGAAACGCGTATCTGTGTTACAAATGCCCCAGGCACAACGTTTAACCATATTTTTGATAAAACTACGACGGTAATAGCCTGCCGAGACCAAAAATATGAGACGCCTGCGTTAAAGTCAATGGAGCGCTGTGAAAAAGTGTCGGACCTCTGTCGGAGCTCGTTCTTGGCTGCGCTGTGATTGGTCAATCTACATTCTAGGGTGTGGCTTAGCCAAAGGCGAATTCATGCATCACAGTATGTCTGGATTTTAATTCGTAAACAGTTGGACGTTTTACATAATGTTATATTAATATAATATAAACACAAACAAACAGATCCAACTCTGAAATTGCAGTTTATTATTGAGTCAGCAAAATTACAAACAATGCGAAATCTACGTTAATTACAATGTTCTTTTACAGAACTCGGCATAACAGCTTGCGGTTTTCTGCCTCTTGGATGCGCGCGCATCCGGTATTGTTTGTATACAAGAAACCCGTGTATACCATATATTGTAGAATTAAAACACTTTATACTCAAATGTCAAAAAAGTTACTCGAATCAATGAACAGCACTAATAAAGCCCCATTCTTACAGATCATTAACTAAAAAAGTTTGTTTAGGGTTTAGTTACCCTTTAAATGCCAGTTGCGCTCGCGCCGTGGCAGATTCGCTATTTACATGACGGAATTTGATAGTGGAAAGACAGAACGCGTCTCCAGAGCAAAACGTAACTGCTCGTGCTGTGCGAGGTAAAAGTGGGCAAGCAGACCATTTACGGGACAAGCCGGATTCCACCAAATGTACAACCCCAAATCAGAAAAAGATGTGACACTGAACAAATTGTGAATAAAAAAGGAATGGAATAATTTACAAATCTCATAAACTTATATTTTATTCACAATAGAATATAGATAACATATCAAATGTTGAAAGTAAGACATTTTGAAATGTCATGCCAAATATTGGCTCATTTTGGATTTCATGAGAGCTACACATTCCAAAAAAGTTGGGACAGGTAGCAATAAGAGGCCGGAAAAGTTAAATGTACATATAAGGAACAGCTGGAGAACCAATTTGCAACTTATTAGGTCAATTGGCAACATGATTGGGTATAAAAAGAGCCTCTCAGAGTGGCAGTGTCTCTCAGAAGTCAAGATGGGCAGAGGATCACCAATTCCCCCAATGCTGCGTCGAAAAATAGTGGAGCAATATCAGAAAGGAGTTTCTCAGAGAAAAATTGCAAAGAGTTTGAAGTTATCATCATCTACAGTGCATAATATCATCCAAAGATTCAGAGAATCTGGAACAATCTCTGTGCGTGAGGGTCAAGGCTGGAAAACCATACTGGATGCCTGTGATCTTCGGGCCCTTAGACGGCACTGCATCACATACAGGAATGCTACTGTAATGGAAATCACAACATGGGCTCAGGAATACTTCCAGAAAACATTGTCGGTGAACACAATCCACCGTGCCATTCGCCGTTGCCAGCTGAAACTCTATAGGTCAAAAAAGAAGCCATACCTAAACAGGATCCAGAAGTGCAGGCGTTTTCTCTGGGCCAAGGCTCATTAAAAATGGACTGTGGCAAAGTGGAAAACTGTTCTGTGGTCAGACAAATCAAAATTTGAAGTTCTTTTTGGAAAAATGGGACGCCATGTCATCCAGACTAAAGAGGACAAGGACAACCCAAGTTGTTATCAGCGCTCAGTTCAGACGCCTGCATCTCTGATGGTATGGGGTTGCATGAGTGCATGTGGCATGGGCAGCTTACACATCTGGAAAGGCACCATCAATGCTGAAAGTTCTAGAAAAACATATGCTCCCATCCAGATGTCGTCTCTTTAAGGGAAGACCTTGCATTTTCCAACATGACAATGCCAGACCATATACTGCATCAATTACAATATCATGGCTGCGTAGAAGGATCCGGGTACTGAAATGGCCAGCCTGCAGTCCAGATCTTTCACCCATAGAAAACATTTGGCGCATCATAAAGAGGAAGATGCGACAAATAAGACCTAAGACAGATAAGCAACTAGAAGCTTGTATTATACAAGAATGGGACAACATTCCTATTCCTAAACTTGAGCAACTTGTCTCCTCAGTCCCCAGACGTTTGCAGACTGTTATAAAAAGAAGAGGGGATGCCACACAGTGGTAAACATGGCCATTTCCCAACTTTTTTGAGATGTGTTGATGCCATGAAATTTAAAATCAACTTATTTTTCCCTTAAAATTATACATTTTCTCAGTTTAAGCATTTGATATGTCATCTATGTTGTATTTTGAATAAAATATTGAAATTTGAAACTTCCACATCATTACATTCTGATTTTATTCACAATTTGTACAGTGTCCAACTTTTTCTGATTTGGGGTTGTACACAATAATAATCTTTTACATTGTAATCCTTTTATTTTAAATATTTGGCATGTTTGTGTGCTGCTGTGCGTCCCTGTGTGTTTAATAAGCAGAGTGTACGCGCATTGTGGACCTGCCTATAGGCGCACATTACTAACGGTAATTACTACAAATGGGCGCAAATGCATTTGCTAACAACGTGGCGCAGGACATGAAAATGATAACTGCGTCAGACTAAAACTAGCAAAAAACACTTGCGTCACGCTTGGCGTTGCATTGCGCCCGGTGTAAGATAGGGCCTAGGTGTAATTCTTATATAGGCTACATCACTTTTAAATTGTCAGTATGTAATTAAGAGCAATTAAAAACATACAGGGTCATCACTTAAGCCCAATACAGTCTAAAAATCAAACTAGCTTAGAAATAAGTTTCTAAATTAAATTCCTGTTATTGTGTGTGGCCACGTTAGTACTTTCTGCTGCAGGAGATGATCATCTATGCTCATGGTCAGAATTTTTATAAGTGAAATGTTATGAAGAAAAGCCATGGGATTGGATTTGCTTGTCTTAGTCATATCTATGGCCGTCTTCATTTGTCTTATTGCATTAACAGGCTCATTGCTTGCTGTCATGGCTGATAATAAGATGTCATGGCTGACAGTCATGCCACTGTGGGCCTTACGATTATGAAATTTGATGAATTCAGTCTAGCCTACGCCCACTGAAAATCATTTTTTTTAATCAAAGGCTGTGTAGATGGATTTTATTAAATATTCTATCCATCAAACCTTAAACAATACCTGAAATTATTTTCTGTTTATAAAACAATACATACAATGCATTCAGAAAATATTCAGACCCCTTAAAAATGTATAAATCACATATAAATGTCTTCAGAATTTCAAGTGACCTTGAAAAGTGTAAAAGTTAATTTCTTTACAGACAAGGAAAAAACAGGCCAGAGGTCAAAGCGTTCAAAGTACACATGGTGCTGTGCAGTTCTTTTTTTTCGGATCCTCTTATCTTTTTAGTGAGTGGGGTTTAACCCTGTAAGACCCAAATATAGAAAAAAAAGACCTGTCAGATATTGTTGTAGGAGGCCTCTGATGCAAATCATGAAGGATTTTAAGAAATATATATGTTTTAGTAAGTTTTTAAGGAAATGTTGTAATATCGAAACGTTACAACGCCTGTTTGGGAGCAGAATTTCAGCATTTGCACTCACACTGTCAGAACAAATATACAGAACAACTAAGGGCTCATTTGAAGTGTGGATTGCTTACATATCACCATAACAGCTGTTACTAGTAAATATCATGAATAATAATAATATTCACCCAACAGTCATATTTTTATGAATTAGAATTGATTAAAAATAAACATAAAATATAAATATTAAATACAAAACAGATTGAAATCTGTCAAAGAAACAGTGTCCAGTGTTCACTTGCAATGGTAGTCCCAAAAGCAGTTCCTTTCCTTTGAAAAGCAGAGACGGAGATTGCACATCCTTCAGAGCGTATTCGAATATCCTTTTTTTGCAGTGACTGCAGCGTCCTTTCATTGTCTTCACTGGGAAAATCTGTTGGTGGTTCACATGACCTCTTGGCTGGGACCTCATTTGGTGGACCCCCATTACCTAAGGATGGTCTTCTCTGAGCAGTCACAGGTTTCTGAGGTGTCACTGTTATAGATGTCAAGGGGCTCCTACTGGCTGAAGATGGCCGCCCTCTCCTTGGTGTGGTAACGGCTTTGTTTGTCTGAATTAGATTAGAAAATAATCAATTTGTATTGTATGTATTATATTATATGTATTTGGCTGCAAATGAGTCCAACAAATCCACACCGCCCATGTATTTGTTGTATGCACCCACAATGTAAGGTCTCTCAACTTCAGTGTTTGATGGCTTTGTTCCAGCGTTGAATCTTTTGCACAGGTTCTGTGCCAGCAAAGGATGACACAAGTGTGACTGCCCTGTTGTCATACCATTTGACAGCATAGATGTTGAGGTTTGCCTTTACTCTGATGTCAAAGCTTCCTCTCCCCTTTTTCTTAAAGATCTTCTCATCTTCAAGGTTACAGTTGGGTAAGAGCACTTGCCTGACTGTTTCCACATAATGAATTCCACGATCAAGGAGCTGAACTACTAATAGGACACAGGTGAAGAAGTTGTCGGCGTGGACCTTGCAGTTCTGACCTTCTGGAAGTGTGGAGGCAATCATCATCACAACATCACAACATCACATGAGATTCCAAGTTCAGATTTGGCTCTTTTTCCATCAACACTGCCTTGGTACACATCAAAGCCACAGAGCATGCCAGAGATTCCATTTCTTACCCACAATTTAAAGCCCCATGCGAGGTTTGCCTCGCATATACTGCTTAATGCAACTGAATTTCCCTTGAAAGGAATCATCATCTCATCTTCAGAGTTGTGATCTTCGGGTACCACCTGCAGAGATTTCTCTCTGAATGAATCACTTTTCTCTCCACATCACTCGAATCATTGGTGTCCGATTCCATTTCAACATCACTCTCTCCATTTTGGACAGCAGCAATAACATCATGGGGAGAGGAAGCTTTGTAGGAACCTCATGCAGATGTCATTCTGAAATGAAAATAATAGTTGCAAGAGTTAGAGTACGTTCAAGTATACATCATTTAAATATAAATTAATCCACTGCAACCACTGCACTAAAACACTGCAACCAGACATAATTTATTAATTTAGAATGATTCAAATCTGATCTAAACTGAAAATTATAACAAATAACACATTTAGAAATTGTGAATCATCAAATACATTATATTTCTGTAAGTATTTCTCCTATATGTGAACATTTGAGAAGTGCAATGCCTCCATGTAATGTGCAAGGTGCACATGCTATTTTGACTACCATTCTCTCCCAACGTTGTAAAATTACAACAAAGACGAGCTAAAAATCTAATTTGATGCATGCATTCCACAATAACCAAGTATTTACACAAACTAGACATTCTAACAATCAAAAAGAAGGGTTAAAAAGAATCTGGCCCTGAGACTTTTTCTGGAGAATTACAGTACTAGGGGTCTCTTCTGAAGCACACTTTTAAAAATAACTTTACATTTAATTGACACGCCATGACACTTGAGCAAAACATTCCTCAACAAGCAAAAACATTTTCCAGACTTTCATGCGGCGAGCATAATCGACAGCCTATCTGATGAGCTCTCTATAGCATGCACAAGGTTGTTAGATTACAATGAACTCTCTGACTTGAAGACCGGAAATCTCTCGCTGTGTGCAATCTTAATGGGGCATGAAGGCAAAGAAAGAGGGAAACAATAAAAACAAGATATTTGTCCTCTGCTACATCTTAAGAGAAACACTGGCCCATTGCACCCCTGCTGTTTGCTGGTGTACAGAGCTCAGAACTTCAAAGAACATCTGCTCCTTGAGTAAACAGTGAGAAGATTATGAACTTTACTCTTTATTCACCTTTGAATTGTGTATAGTGGAATGATGTGTGGACTGTTGATGATAAGCAATCTGATAATCCTCAGAGGACCTCATGACATCTTTTAGTCCATGTCTGTTATAGCTTTGAAGCTATATAAGGCAGTGTACTCCTAACAATTCTAAAATGATCAAAATGTAATAACTATTCTGGCGTACTGCAATTCATAATTTTCACTTCATGATTTTCAATTAATGATTTCTAAAAAAGTCCATATAGCCGAAAGTGACAGAACATTTTATCCTCCTATCTGACATTGTCCATGCTGAACACCTCCCTTTATCTCATGCAGGCAGAGTGTTCATTAAATTCATAAGTGTCATGGAAGAGGTTGGTCAAATGAGGCCGGAGGTTGGACTGATTTAATGAGTCTGCTGGTGCTGGCGAACGGTGAGATGAGGTAGAGAGAGTCTGAACATGAGCTGATTCATTTAGTGCCCACCGTCACTCATTTTAATGGGGATTAAATAAGACTGATAGGCAAAGGGCATCACAGTGGGAAAGCTGTTATTTATGATAATTTTCTCCTTCCCACAGGACTGCGAATGCTACAAGGCTAATAATAATAAAAAATAATATATACTTATAATTGTTTATTATTATTATTAGCCTTGCAGCATTCGAAAAGAGGGATACAATAACAATTTACTTAGGCAAACTAGTAAGAGCTGTGCATGTACCTCACTCCCCTGGCCTCAAGAGAAATGATGGCGACTGACCACTGCGGGCTTTAGCGTCCTTGTTAGCCAGAGGCGGACAGAGTACACAGCTTCATTACTTGAGTAAAAGTACAGATACCCCTTGCTAAATTTTACTCAAGTACAAGTAAAAGTACTACAGTCAGATGTCTACTTAAGTAAAAGTACTTGTTTTTAAAAGTACTTGAGTATCAAGAGTACAAGAGTACATTTTCTAAATATTGCATTACTACTGCCACAGTGCTTACATTGGTAAACACAGCAAACACTTGAAGCGAAAACTATCATTAACTTGTTCAGAAAATTTAAATAGTCTGGCAAGGTGGGGCCACGAGTTGGCATATTCCCGGGATGGACCTGCTGCGTCTTCATCCATTGTTTCGTCCATGGTTTCGTCTCTTATCTAAATCTGGCCATGGAGTTGACTTTGGCGGAAAGCTGAAGGTGATTGCTGATAGGCTGTCCCAATCAGTGGCGCCTGCACAATCCAATCACGTTTGAGAGGGAAACAACAAATTGAGGGTTTCCGAGATTTTTCTTTTTTCCTTTTTTTTTTTTTTTTTTTGAGGAAGTAACGGGTACTCACGGTTATGGATAGAAATGTAGCGGAGTAAAGAGTACAGTATTTGCCTCTCAAATGTACTTGAGTAAAGTCATGAGTACTCCCCAAAAATGATACTCGAGTAAAGTACAGATCCCTCAAAATTGTACTTAAGTACTGTACTCAAGTAAATGTACTCGGTTACGGCTCTGTTGTTAGCATGCCTGCCTCCCATGCCAAAGACGAGCAACTCCGATATCATACACTATGGCCTGGTTTCACAGACAGGGCTTAGATTAAGTCAGGATTAGGCTTTAGTTCAATTAGGACATTTAAGTAGCTTTTATAAAATTTGAAGATATGTCAGTACAAGTTGCTTTCAGTAAAAACAGCTCAGACATAAATTTTAGTCTGGGACTACTAGCCTGTCTGTGAAACTGGGGGGAAGTTGTGTGGGGTGAGGATAAATTTAGTGCGATCTGCTGTGGCATCACAATCATGGTGCATTGTGGTCTATGGATCTGCCTGAAGTGTACACGTTGAGTAGACTTGCTCCCTCGGTCAAAGACGAGGGGTTGAGGGTCTGTCCAAATAAACTTACCTCGTCCAATTGACAAAGTTGAACGCACTTCAAAATGGCGGTGAAGATTCCCCAGAGGGGAAGTGCTCAGGGAAGTTTGTGAGTGTATGTCAAAAAGTGCAGTTAAACGCAGCCTAGGACTGCTGTCTTTAGTGCCCTTGTTAGAGTGCCCGTCTCCCATGATGGAAACGCCGGTTCGAATCCCGCTTAGGGTGATGTGAGTAGAACCGCAGGTGTTGCATCTGCTACTTGCAAACAAGCAAAAATAAATCTTATCACACTCATGTCCATATTACAAAAGTTTGATACTTTCTAGGCTAATTATGAGCAATAGTAATCATGATTTTGCCAAGGCAGTTGAGGATTGCTATAGCATGCAGCACTAACAAGAGGCAGCTATTATATTTCAGTGAAACAGGCTAGCCAGGATCTCCACACAGACCAGCGAGTTGAGCACAGAGCGAGAAGAATCTGGCAGGCAATTATGGATGACATTCTGTGATGTTTGCTTAGTACACACATCTGAAGGTGGCTCTTCCCTGGAGAAAGGTTAGAAAAGCAGCTTAAACTTACTCCATCACTCCTTATATATGTTTGCTGTTGTGGATGCCACTGACCTTGATTATAAACATGTCAGAGAGTTCATCAAGTGTTCATTACTTTTCTAATGCCTATGATCTTCTTTTGGCTCAATTTCAGTTATTAAATAAGATATGGTAAATATCAATCATAATTACCCGACCATAACTTCCCCTTCATTAGATGGTCCACTGGAGCTTCACAGACCACATCAAGGGCTTCAAGCTCCAGCTTCTTCAATTCTTTCAACCTGAAGAGACAGAAACATCTCTCTCCTTCAGCTGGCCTGAACTGAGTATAGAGCTTTGAATGGCCTGTGATGGACAGATAAAGGGACCTGTCTTGCTTCTCTCAAATAATCTTTTACTCCTTGAAAATTCTGCTGCAGTCATGGTTTTGATCACACCTGTGGATTGTGTGGTACAGAGACCACTGTATACATTTTAGTATCACACTGTTGAATTTCACAGCTGTAACACAGCTCCAACACACACACACACGCACGCACGCACGCGCACGCGCACGCACGCACACACACACACACACACACACACACACAATAATTTTTGCTGGTTTGGTGGCTCTTGCTGAACTTTGATGATGTTTTTCATCTTATGATGTTGAATGAGCTCTAAAGGCAGATCTATATATCATGATGCCCTGTCCTTCTTCTTAGCACAGCACTTTGAAGCCTGAGTTGTGAGATTTTTCAAAAGGCCCATCATACCAAGAGTGCTTGGATGTCTTTAATTAATGGAGATGTCTCAATCAATCCCTCTGTTCTCTGCCTTGATCCTCTCTGCCATTCACATTTGAATGCAGAACTGATATGACATGCGTTGAAAGCCCTTTTTGGTTTTGATTGTTCCATGTAGGCTAACTTTGCTTCTTCATGTTTAGAAGTTAAATGCTCATTTCCATTTTCTTATTATGGGTACATGTCTGAAATGAATCACCATCATTAACATGATTAAAAGGACAAACAATAATCAAAATGATTCATATTTTCAGCTCAAACAACCAACTTCTTGAAGCTTATAAGCAGTTAAACTAATTTTTTCGAGATCAAAAATCAAAATCATATCAGCTATCAAAGACTTTGTCTATATAACATTGTCAGATTTAACTGTTACTTCTGATACATTTTTCTCAATTCTTCCTCATGATAATTATAATAATAGGTCTTGAAACAAACATTTCATATAATTTAGTATAATTTTCAAAATATAAGTAGTCTTAGAAGTTGTCATAATGTGAATTACTACACAACATTTTTATGAATCTTCAGTAAAAACAAAACAAAAATTGTATTAACAGTAATGCATTTACAGTGTAGAATGTAGAAGTCTATTGAGCAAGGCATTCTGGAGGATGGAAAAGCAGAAATGTGCAGCTTGTCAATGCACTTACAGCATATTAAGCTTTATTAAGTCTTACTTTAGCTATGAATCTATGGTATAACATAGAGCTGTGGATCAACTCATCAGCTGATTAGACACTGCATGACCTTGAGCTGGGTGTTTTTTGCAATATAGGAGACAACCAAGTGCAAGGACAGTTTGGAAATGTTTTGCCCCACAGATTTTTCAGGTATTTTTATAGACTGTGGCACGCACGAGTTGAAAATGTTTTCTGTGTAATGTCATTGAAGCTCTCACATTATTTTATGCTGACTGGTCAGTCCTTTTTTAATTTCCAGTAGAGCAAATATTCCATGTTTCTGATTAAACCTGATTAAAAGCAATTACCACACATTTACAAAAATCCATTCGATAATAAACAAATTAGGCAATAAGAGGACAGCTTTAGCATATTTCTAGCACCACTGTGACACTAACTTCATAAAATGTATGAGAATACATGGAACTTATTTGCATATATTAACATATTTACCATTGTAAAGATCATATTTAATAAACATTTTCTATAGCTCTTGATTTTAAGATAAAAATATTAGAAAATACACTTGAATATGAGAAATAGTATTGTAAAAAAACTATTACTGTACAGAAGAAATTGCAAAATCCATTTGTTGCAAGCAATTGTATTAGTTTTTTGAGCTTTTATGAAAAAAAAAAGATTATTTATATTCATAATTTAATGAATTGATTTTACTGAAATACTATCAAGATGACTGGTAATCACAAAAAACTTCCTGCAAAGATGCAAAAAAACAAAACAAAAACAAAATGCATGCACACACACACACGCACGCACGCACGCACGCACGCACGCACGCACGCACACACACACACACACACACACACACACACACACACAATAATAGCTGTTATCAGGAGATCATCTGAAAGGGCAGAAGTGTTTTTGAAAAATGAGACTTGTAATGATCCCGCTGAATAATGGCAGGTGCACCCCAGGAACTGACATCTAGAAGTGACTTGTTTACCACACAACTTCTGCAATAACGGCCCCATAAAACATCCTCTCAAACCAACCTTGCTGTCATATTCATAGCGTTTAAGATCCTTCTCTGTTTCGTAATAAATTCTTGGCCCTCCTTTTAGTACTGAGTGAGACAAAGAAGTGCTTATAAATGTTCGCTCATCACATCCATGTTGCTCGGTGTAACCTTGAGTACTGCCATGTAATTCCTTTCCCTACACGCCATTTTATTGATTTCTGTAAAGCCAGATTCTTCATATGCACCCCGCCCTGTATCATTTACCCCGGGCCTTTAAGGTCTTTCAGTGCTAAAATTGCATTTCTGAAAGAAATGGGTTCCATCCGTTCCTTCGCATTCACGATCAGCAATAGAAAGTGGTGTGGTATAGAAATGTAGGGAGATCAGTGTGAGATGTGTCGGCTCATAAGGACACAGCTCAACTCCGTGCTTTGGGTTCAAGATGATTTGTATACTTATCAAAGGCCAGTGTTTTCCAAGACAGACAGACAGACAGACTCACTCACTCACTATAAATAAATATAATTTCACTCACCTAGCCTACAACTTGAAGCAAAAATCACCCTTCTGTCCTTTAATAACGTCTCTCTGTGTTAAAAGAGCACGTTTGGCCGTTTAGTGAAGCTGATTGCTGTAGCCTATATCTTAGCTTAGCCTAGGTGTGGGGTCTTGCTTCATTTTTAATTTGTAGCCGTTGTCCGAATGGTAGTTTGATCATTTTGTTTGAGATCAAATATTCAATATCTTTAATCTCCATAAGTAGTTGGTACATCAGTGGTAGCAGTTCAAACTTGAACAAGTCATTTACGTCTCGTTGATGATTGGTTGATATACCAAGGGAGGCTAGCCGACTCTGCCATGTTACTTTTCTCAACACTCCTAATCGCTGAAAGCGAAATACTTGATGGTGACTGGCTAATCATTTTTTACCAACGGAGGCACAAGTGTCTGGCTATGGATTTGTCTCCCCCTCCCCTTCTCTATGCGTTTCGCAGATTTGGCACATTCGGGGAAGAGTGCGGTGGTTTCACAAACAGAGGTGAAATTATAAATAATATAATACACATTCTGAGACATGAAATGAATAACTGTGAATTTTATTAACATTAAATCATCCTTTTCCTATTTTAACCTCAACATTTTGGGTAGGCTGCGTCTTCCTTGCCTCCCCTGACAGGCCGCCACTGCAAGTTTTGTCAGAATAATGCATCTGAAATTGCACTCCCTACTGAAAAATCCAGCATTTCTCATCACCAGCTTAAGGTAGGGTTTTTTTTGCATGCTGGGACCAAATTGGGAAGCTGTGGACCAGCTACACCATCTAAGTTTTGCTTGAGAACAGCATGACTGGTCCACCAGTTAAACCAGCACGTTACCAGTTCTAGCGTGCTCAAACCATCCTGGAGTTCATTGTTATGCTGGATTTTTCAGCAGGGCGGTACCATTTAAGCAACTTCAAAAAACTTTAATGGGTAAAGCAAAGACACTAAGGACTGAAAAAGAAATGCTTGATCTCATTAGCATGTTCTGATGAAGTTCAGATTGTGAAGGATTGTCCAGATGCATTCTGCACAGGCTCAAGTGCAGTAATTATCACTGGTGTGACCTGAGGGTTTGGCCATTGTCTCTTGTTATTGCGGTTTTGATGAGATCAAACATATGCTTCCTGCCGGGCTGTTCAACACTAATCTACAGCATGTATTACCTTTATATGACAGGAGAATTAGATAAAGACAATCGGGAAAAGGTCTCCTGGAATAAAAAGTCTTTATAGAGGCACTAACTGTCAGTAATGTGCACTATTATACAAGTACGTTGTTCCATCTGTCGTATTGCATTTTATATAAAAAGGCACTTGTACTTTTCTCCCTGTGTTCAGGGATGTCAGGAATAAAATGTTAATGTCATATGTTTGATGTTCTGATGTTTACAAGACACATAGTGTTCTCCTTCTGTCTCCGTACTCAGTGTGCAATTATTATACCATAAATAACACCTACCTGATGTTCCTTTTACAACAATGACTATCACAGCACATGTAAAAACATGTTTAATGGCATGTCTAAGGCATCTCTCAGAAGAAAACTATATAAAACATACAATATTTGCAAAAATCTTCTTTATCTTCATTCCACATGCGCTGCCTCATTCAGTGTTAATTTAAATATTTTGTGTTTGTTAAGAATGTTCTTTAAATTTAGTCAAGATTTTGTCTTGTAATATTCATTTTGGTCATTCAGTTAGAAATTAATATATATAAATGTAATAATATATTATATATTATTAACTAACATTTATTAACTTAACTATGACCACACAACTTCTGCTATTAACCTTTGCCTTTAATAAACTCTTAATTAATAATACTGTAGTTTGTAAGTTGTTAAATTTAGGTATTGGGAGGATTAAGGGATTTTGAATATGGATTTGCAGAATATGGCATTAATATATGCTTTATAAGTACTAATAAACAGCCAATATCCTAGGAATATGCATGCTAATAAGCAACTTAGTCAGAATTGGACCCTAAAGTGTTACCATAAAAAAGTATTAATTTAAACATATCAAACACAACATTTATTTTGTGGATATACTGTAGCTGATAAATCTCATGTAAGGATGTGTTTTAATGAGCTAATTAACACACTGGCAAAGCATTGACAAAATAAACAAAACCCTTATTCAACCAATATTTTCATCAATAATTTAGCTGGCTAGACCAACACTGCTCTCGATATTAGTTGTGACAAGCGTTGAGAAGACATCTTGAACATTAAAAATTTTCAAAGAACAAGCTCTTAGCGAGCACTGGCTGTTTCTGTGATTAGAGACAGAGGGGTAAATGCTCTTCACATCACCATCTGCTCATCAAATCTTTCCTCCCTCACCACTCTTCTGCCTGGCTGTTCCTCATCGTCTAAACAGAGCTCAGGCCTGGGATGATTGCCACCGGTCAGTGCTTCTTCTAGCGCCTGGATTTAGCCAAGGTCCCGTCTCAGCTGCCTAAACCTCAGAGCGTCTCTGCACTAATTGCACTAAATGATGTATGATGTTTCACATTAAGGGTACAATGCATTTCCTGCAATTTCTTGCTAAAGACACCATAAAGGAAGTATTGCTACAGCTATATAGATAAGGTGGAGAAAGATTATATATATATATATATATATATATATATATATATATATATATATATATATATATACACAGTACTGTGCAAAAGTCTGAGGCATGTTAATCCCACCCCCCCACCCCACCCCTTCCTGGAAAGCTACCTGAAAAAATATGCCAAGTATACCTGGACAGAAGCCGTTTTAAACACAAAGGGTCTTTACCAAATATTGATTTGAATTCGTTAATAGAAGTCAAATCATAAATAAATTCAATTGGGGGGGGGGGGGGTATTAAACGGACAGTATGGTATTTTTCGCCACTAGGGGTCGCTAACCTATTTACAATAACAAAGGCGTAGTTTGATGACGCAACATTTGCTAAGAATTACGGATCTTGTCGTCAACGTCAAGCCGACCGATCTAATACTGTTTATGGATGACTGAATACATCGATGCTTTTATCATGAATGTGATATATAGCAGTTCGGGATTGCTAAGAGACAGCTATCAGCTCCAAACGCGACGCGAGCCCCGCTGATATAAAAGGAATATGGACATTTCATTCTACCGAACTACACACAGAATTACTACTCCCAGGTCAGTTTATTAGACAAATTAAACTTGTGAGGTAACGCAGCGCTGTTTCACTTGGTCTAACATTACACTATCACACTAAACTGCATTTGAATGTGTTGAAATGTATGTGTTAGTTTGTCTGTATGAGACTAGCAGTAAGCTAGATCAACATTAGAATAACATACAGATCATATTCTGACATTTTATCATTGTTGAACTATATAACATTGATTAGTTTTATGTATTAGTTTCTCGTTTATATACTGTCTATGGGAGCTCTCGGCATCTCGAAAACACCGCGCTGATATTGATTCTCGTTTTAGTTCTCCTTTTTTATCCAAAGTCTGCTTGCCATGGTCCATAATGTTTGAACGAAACAACAACAACAGCGTGCAAATAGACATTGCGAACTACACTGTCCACGTCTGTCGCTTTGGTTACTATCAGATGGCTCTGGTTGCTATGGCAGCACGAGCGGAAACAGGGACAACGCAGATATGACGGCATTGACTGCGACAAAACGGAAATAAAGAAACGTGCCGTGTCTTCGAATTAAATTACAAATTTCTCCTGGTTTGAAAGTTGTTGGAAACAGTCTGGATAATGTAAGTACACAACTAAAAAAAATATATAACATAGATATAGTGATTTTTGCTATTTTTAAAGCAAAAAAGTTACATATTGTGCCTTTAACATGTCTAAGACTTTTGCACAGTACTGTATATAAAGTGGTTAATATACTGTATACTTTTAACAATATGAATTGTTTCAAAGCAGCTGTACAGAGATAATAGGAAATTACCGTAACAGATTGTTTAGGCTTTACAACAGGATAAAGTTAGGATAAAGTTATTATCCAGCTAAAGTTAGTTTTGATAAATTGATTCACTTCTGTTGCGAAGATCATTAGTTACTATCTTAGGGGCCGCTAACACGACACCGTTCTAACAGGAAGAACGCACTCCCTGAAATAGGTTTGAAGGTGCAAACAATTATCAATCTCTGCAAACCTCAAAAACACAAACCCGTTTTATTAAAAACGTTTTATCTGTACAGAGGTCAAGGGAAGGGAAGGGAAGGGAAGGAGGCCTTCACATGGGAGGGACTGGTTGACACTTCAGGACTGTGTTTATCGTGTCCAGGCGCAGGCAGGGCTGCCGCTCTAGGTGAAAAACAATTGTGCCGCCCCTAGGGCTGGTCCAAATACCATTTTTTGAGCTTTGAAGCTTCGGTTGTAATGAACATTGAATATTCGAAGCTTCGGAGAGAGGGTGCTGAACATATTCGTCTCTCTAATAAAGGCAGTATTCTCTCTGTGTCTGTCTGTTCGTTTGCATTTTGATTATTTCGAGAACTGTTCATCCAATCGACTTCACAAGGGAGTGCAGTGTCGCATTATAGACACGCGAGAAGCAACACATTCAGAATTAATACACTTTACAGCGCAAGCACCTCAACGGACACTGCACTAGTGATATTACGCGCGCGCACACACACAGGTCTGTTATCTTAAGCAATACTTTTAAGGTAGTCTAAAATTTTTCTGACTAACAAATTACTGACACAGTAAAGGGTAGATTTAAATAAAGAAAAACTAAATTTAAATAAAGAAAAACAAAATTTAAATAAAGAAAACAAAAAACAAAATTTAAATAAAGAAAACAAAAAAACAAAATTTAAATAAAGAAAAAACTACATTTAAATAAAGAAAAACGGAATTAAATTAAAAACGAGATTAATTTAGATTGATAATAACGGGTAAAAAGGCTAATAGCCTACATTTTGCTTCTATTATTTCCACAATGTCAAAGCAACGCTGCTTAACCCAAAATACAAGCTCAGGCATGCACTTCTGTCCATACAAACTCCGCTGTTCTGCGAACACTTTAATAGGCCAAGAGGAAGCAAATATATACAAATACACTATATAATTTGGCTGTTAAAAGTATAACATTTAAAGCCACTTGAATTAACGAAATGACTCAAATAAAGATTTGTTCATTTTGATGAACGAGATCGAATAAGAGAGTCAGTAAAATGCTCCGAACTTCCCATCACTCACTCATGACTCGTGAGAGCAGGGGGCGGGGTGGGGTGGGGCAGCGGCAGCTCAGCAAATCATATAGCCTATTTTGTGAATTGTTCATTCCCGATTGGCACACATTTTGCCGCCCTTACAAAAGTGCCGCTCTAGGCAATTGCCTAGTTCGCTTATATGGACGCGCTGGCCCTGGGAGCAGGTCCTTTATCAGATCTGGATACGGCCTGGATCCGGTGGACTGCAGTAAACCTCGGATAAACAGAGAGACTAATATTAGCATAGACGCCATCCTTCTTATGATGTAACAAGTACATCAGGTTTAATGGGGAGTGTTCCATATTGTGTAGGTGCAACAGGGAAAAATGACTCACCGTGGGACAACATATATTTATTTACTTGATATTTTGATGGTTTTATTTTGGTCCATCTACATCTACACTGATATGATGACGATACTATGTTGAAATTGCTGAACACCACAATATGGAACACAACCTTGTTTTTTACAATGTAAATTCAAACATAAAAATGGCTGAAGACAACTATAACAGAAATAAATCACAACCACAATTATGTAAATTTGACATTAGCCTACTTCACCTTTGACTTTTAACTCCACTGCAACATCCACTTGTTCTGGCCAGAACAGCAACTGTCTGCCGGAGACGTTGGTGTCCGTGCCGGAGATGGTAGTGTCCGTGCGGATGTCCGTGCCAGAGACTTTGGTGTCCGTTCCGGCGATGGTGGTGTCCGTGCCGGAGATATTGGTGTCCGTGCCTGAGACGGTGGTGTCTGTGTCGGAGACTTTGGTGTCCGTGCCGGTGACGTTGGTGCCCGTGCCGGAGACGGTGGTGTCTGTGTCGGAGACTTTTGTGTCCTTGCCGGTGTCCGGTGTCAGAATAAGCTAATCAAAGACTTGAAGATAGTTAACTCCACATCAGCTACTGTACATAAATTCATCAGCTAACCAATCAGAAATGTCCTGTTGCATCTACACGTTGTCACTTCTTCTTAAGTCTCTCCATCTTTGTCCGACTCCGGATTGAACATAAAAGGTTTTTGGAAATTTTCAGTGCATGTCTGTGTGAAGTAACCGGAGCTGCTAACACACAAAAGCTCTTGAAGCTCTGCCCTCTGTGCTGGGAGCAGCAGCTCATTTGCATTTAAAGGGACACACACAAAACTTATTTCAGTTCAATTTTTTAATGCAATATTTAGATTTTATTTGATCTCAGCTGTACTTCTGCTGACTCAGGGGCAGTACGAACAGAATACGCTTCTTTTCCTTTGATTTATATGTAAACACGTGCTGCTAGATGGACATGTTTGACCGTTGCACCCTGTCGCCCTCTGTCTCAACTTTTGCAGAGTCTCATGCATGACAGTGTTCTAAAAATGTGGTGCTCAAATTAAAATATATTGTGTCTCATTTTTTCTTTCCACTGACCCGTTTATTTAACGTATTTAACTGCAAACACATGTTCTGTGTGAATAGTCCCTTATCGAGCACCTTGGCCCATCCTGATGAATCTAAGAGTCAACTATGCAAGTAGTTTTTTTAATAAAAAGATCTTTTCTTAGAGCTAATCATAACAGTGGTCATTACACATAAGTCTTACAGGGACACTAACACAAGCAGTCCATTTAATTTCAAAATGCAAAAAGAGGCGTAAAAATAAATAATGAATTTGGTGCAACACATCTTGAAGAGTTTCTTCAGGAATGAAATTTAAAAAAATGCTTAAAATTTACAGAATATGGCCACTTTTTGTCAATACTAGTATTGTAGCCAAAACCATAAACTGTAAAAAAATAAAGTCCAAAGCAGATATGACATAATGTCCTAAGTGCATTCAGATGAGGTCGCTTATCTACAGAGGCGTGATGGGGACTAAAAGTGATAGCAGAGCAGAAGAGAACAGAAAGAAGAATGAACACACCTCTGAGCTTTCACTCCTGCTGTGAGTAAGAAGCTGTTTCAGGAATTGAAGTCCAGATTTTGTTTTTTTAGAGACTGTCTTCACCTGGATGACTGCAGTGATGTGCTGCGACACTCACAGAGGCTGTAGATGGTCACGCCTGAAAACACTTCATTCTCTTCTTGTCTGTGGAAACGTGTAACCTACTGAGAGCTTTAAACCTGATATTAACCCACACACACTTACTAGAATGATCTTTGGATGGTTGTTGCATTGTTTGTTGATATTTAATGGGTAAATGAGGCCTGTCTCTCTTATAGAATATACCCCCAAAAGAGGACTAAATAGGCTCCATTTCTCTTTCCCTTCATCTCCCATCTGCTTTCCTCAGCAGGCTGTTTGTACCTGCTGCGACATCCTTTATTAAGCTTTATAGCAACTGCCTATCGAGAAGGGAAGTCATTGCATGATCAGAACTCGGATGTTTTGCTGCCTGGCTGTGACTGCAACTGTCTATTCTCATTTTCTGAGCAGTTCAGTTAATCAAACACCACCATCCACTATTTGAGCCAGAAACAAAGAAGGGTTGTGCGACAGATAGATAAAGAGAGAGGGTGAGAGAGTTCAGGCATATCCATGGCCACCTGTTCTCTAATTCTCCAAGTCATTAAAATTACATCATGTAAATGAGCGCATTCCAGCAGCATCAGTAAGCCCCTGTTTGATTAATTTTATAGTGTCGTATCCTTATTTATAATCATGTTAAAAACTAATAGCTAACACCTACATTTTCACCATAAGCATGATTCACTCTCACATTCCTCATGAATCGCCATGGACGAAGTGAAAGCTTTAGGGAACAAATGGCTTGACATCTGATCAATGAAGTTTATTGGTATGATATAAAGTAGGTTCTTGGAGCTTTTGGTGCCGCATTATACAAGGTTTACGGGAGACACAAGTTCTTTTCCAGTGGGAGCAGGCGGCATTGAAAACTGCCACTTTGCTATACACGACTGCTAGTTGCACAAATTATATGGTAAATACTTTTTTTTTTTCGTGTCTACCACGTTTTATTAAACAACCAGGTGATTGGTCTAACAACATGGAGAAGAACACAATACTCAATACCTGTTGCCAGTTCATGATCTCTATCGCATTCAAATACAGTGAGATTGGAGCTTTCAAACACCCACCATGAAAGTATAACAGTAGTCCACTTTGACTTGTTATATTGAATCAGATTTCAAGGTTTTCATTGAATATTGAACTTTTGTTGCTTTTTTGTTGTCATTTTGTAGCTTGACAGCCTACTCATTCACGACACTTTCATGATATTCAAGAGAATGGCCAGGAGGATTAAAAAGATGGAAAAATAAAAAGTCTTACAGGTTTGGATCAACATGAAGTTGAGTAAATAATCAGAATTTTTCATTTTTTGGTGAACAATCCCTTTATAACATTTTTCTTCATTCTTAACATTACCGAACCCAACAAGATGAGACTGTTGGACAGCTGGAAGAGGAGCTGGACACGAGTCATGACAAGAAGGAAATGCAGCTTCTCTTTTCCTGGCATCTGTTTTCTGCTGTGCCACATTCAATTCCAGAAGGGAATTAGCCTGTCGATAAGAAGCCATTACTGCTAACTCTGTGGAAATGCACCTTGCATTCAATTGTCTCTTTCGCCATTTATTTGAAATCTTATCTTTCCTCTCTCACCTCAGCGCATCCAACTGCAGTCATATCAATGGATGCTGTTTATGCAGGATGCAACATAGCAGAGAGAGAGAGAGAGAGAGAGAGAGAGAGAGAGAGAGGAGACTTAAAGACAGATGTCAAGGGCAAGGAAAACAGTTCATGGTAGTGTAAATGAAATCTGCTTCAATCATTTTGTAATTTTCTTGCATGAAATGTATAGTTCAAAAAATACACGTGTATATGTGTGTGCATATATTTGTCCTGGTGAAGATATTTGGTTTTTAGTTTTCTTTTTAGTATAACAATGCAATATGTAAGATCCCTGTTATTTCTACAAGGGCTATGAAAACATAGAGCTCCAATAGCACATGGGTTTGTCTGTATGAAATCTGTGTTGTTGTTGTTTTAGTCGGTGTCTAGGTTAAATGGAAAGGAAAAGCAGAGAACAAGTGTAAGACAGTGAGAAGAGATGACAAATGGGCCTGCAGCCTCTCAGTGAAGCTGACTTTGACTGCAGTGCTGCCCTTTGCTCAAGAGACACCTCTCAGATGAGGAGCGATGACTCATGGGAAGACCATTATAGAGCAGCACTAAGTCTCTGGTTAAGAGGAACAATTATAACAGCAGTCCAAACACAAGCAGTCATATCCAATCATTTCAGACCATTTCTTGTTCTTCTTGTCAGATCAAGGTAATAGACAAGCCTTAGAAGAAATCACAAAGCTCCTTTCACCAACTGCTTGATAATCACAAAATTATAGTATTAGTAGCTACTAACACAGTACCTTCATTTGGACAAATTAGGCAGCACTGCATATAAACTTTGTGGAGAAGGCAATCCATTTAGGTCTGTAATAGATTAAATTACCAAATCAATTTTACTTAGCCTACCTTTGAAATGTTGCAACACTCTGCCTCTGCTTAATCTTCAACGTCACGGCGAAATAAAACATATTCTACCTGGGTTGTGGATGTGAGTTTGCAGCATGACTGCTTTGAATATGATGCAATAAAACACGAAATAATGGCAAGAAACATTTTCCTAAGAAATCTTCATGGGCTGCACTCAAAAGAAACACAACAAAATGTAATTCGATACATGAAGATATTACTCTCAAGAGTCAAAAAAGTGTGACACAACGTCCAATAAATAACAAGTTAATAGGCTATTAAGTAACTTACAGTCAGAGTATTTACTGTTTTTGCTCCTCCAATAGTAGTAGTGTTTCGTTCCGGAATGAGTCACTGAGTCATTTATAAAGGCAATCATGTTTGTTCCTGAATGAACCAGTGTTCATTTGAATTCGTTGAATGAGGAATCGTTTGAATAAATTATTAATTGACTCACTCATAAAGACAGCCACTTTTCGCCACCTATTGGCGGAGAGTCACTTAACATTTGTAATTTTTTAATGATACTATCATTCACCGATAACACAAATAGTCTTTATAAAGGATCGTATTTCAAGGGAGTTTTGGTAAAGAATACAAAGTTGCTGTTTTTTCCCCTTAATGGTTACTGTTCAAATTCAACTTATTTCATTTTACATACAGTACTTACTGTACCAATGCTACTCCAGAACATCCCCCTAACTGCCGAAGAAGAAAGATTTCATTTATCTTCAGCCATCCAGTGGCCCTGGGAGAAGTCCTAAGATAGCCATTAAACTTAATAACTGTCAATGTGTGGAAGCTTTTATTCATTATTAGCCTTCATGAACCCACCCACAGGTCCCAGAACAGCTCAAAACTCCGTAATTGTCTTCAACCTTGTCTCTGTGTACAGCAGGATGAAATTAGCATATAGCTTCCTCTGTGTTTTACCACGTCTTACTCATGACTACACTATCTCTTAAATCAACCTCTTGATGATGGAGGAGATCCAATAGAGAGCTGCCTATGAAGATCCTGAGGTTGTGAACTGCAGATTAGAAGGGCACAAGTCTTCCTTTTTAAAGATAACAAGTTATGACTGTAAATAGAAGAGGTCCTGTAAGTCCAGAAAATGAAGCCTCCAGAGACAAGTAACATTAAAGTTTTACAGCCAGGTTTAGAGTCTTTCCAGAATGCACATAATGCAGGAATCAAGCCATTAAAGTATATATATAAAAAATAACGCAATTTTCAATTTTCTCTACAAAAGACAGAATTGTGTTTTTCTGCTTTCTGAGTTCTATTGATATTGCTCCACAATGGCTCTTTCAATCCTCTGTTAATTAGTATTCTGCTCTTTCTTGACTTCTGGAGTCTGACCAAAGAGACAAATAGTCAATCGATCTGATGTACCAAATGGCAAAATAAATGCGGCTCTGGCCCCGGCCTCCATGCGTCACAGCTGACAGTTTAGCTTGTAGATTTATTTCAGAGACAAGCTGATAAAACCCTTCAAATCACACTTATCTGGGTCATTTCACAAACAACAAACAATTGGATGGCCACTTTGTAAAATTAAGTTAATTTTACGGCTCAAGTGACTGCATAATGTTTTCACACAATCACTAACCTATACATAGCAACATGGTGAGAGGGATCTCCAGAAGACTTGAGGGATAACGTTAATAAAAATACCATAATACCATAAGTATTATCTGTTTCTTTTTTTGCAAAATGTCTTAGGCTGCTCTTTTCCATACCCTGAAAGGGATTTTTACTGTCGAGTTCCAGTAATGACAATAGAAGCATAATAGTCCATTCAACTTCTACACTATTCCAAGTTTTCAGAAGCCAAGAAACAGATAATATACTTAGATAATACTTATTATCTAATACGAAAACATTTTACTCTCTCACACACACACACACACAGTGTGAGAGAGAGAGAGAGAGAGAGAGTAAAACGTTTTTGTATGTTTAGCCTTGAATGACTTCTGTAATTCTGTAAAATAATTAAATGGGGAACTGGAGTGAGTGTTATTTTTTTATAATTTTTTTTTTGTGTTGATTCGAGTGATGCAATTCATATCAAGAACATCAGAATTGATCAGTCAGGCACTTGTGCTTCTAGTTGCTCTTATCAGTCTCTGTTTTGTCTGAGAAATGAGAGAATGGCAGGGCTAACAGCATTAGTAACATTTTTTAGAGAGAATTTACTAGAGACTCTATTTGCCTTCTTTTGCATCTTTCTTTCTGGAATTTAAAAACGGACTGTGTTTGAAATACATGTTCTGTGGCTCAATGAGTGCATAAGCATTCAGCACAGGAATATTTGTGTTTTACTACCTACTTCTCTATGATTCTGCTAAGGTAAGATATCTTGCAATCAGAAGAGGCTGACAGAAGGAGGAAAAGTAATAAGAAGCGGAGGGAGAGCGAGAGTCTGACGGACTCAAGCCTCTCATGAGGAAATGGATCTAAAGGATTGGCCTGAAAACATTGATTCGGTGCAGTCTTAATCTCAGAGCAGCGAAAGAGGGGAAAAAAGAGAGATGGCTGGAGAAAGAAACTATGGCCTTTGAGCAAAACCTGGATGAATGAAAAGCTTCATAGCCAGAGAGAACAGGGAGTCAGAGACTGCAGCAATGCATACTATAGCAGTAGCCTTCCAAGAGGCTCTCGTTTCCTTTATGAAAAGCCTCCAAAAGTGATGACTGGTTTAGCAGCTGAATTTTAAACGCAATAGTAGTTCTCAAACCAGTGGAGAACTTTACGAAAGAGAATGTGAGAAAATCTGTAGGACTTGACTCCAGTACATTGTGGACCAATCAATAAAACAAATCAAATCTACAAATCAGTTACAACAAAGTGTGGAATGATTTAAAGATTGATTGATTGATTTTATTCATTTATTTATATTTGAAATGTTATTATAATTATTTCTTTTATACGAAAACATGGCTAAACAATGATTTTTGGATTTTTTTTTTTGTTATTATAAAAATAAACTAATTACACTTTAGTTTATGGAAGTGTATATACCCTCAACATAGTTGCATGCAGTAGCAGACTATACCATAATAAAGTGCTTTTTAATATGGTTTTACAGCAGAATGTGTCACTAGAACTACATTAGCCTACCCATCATGCTCACATGTACTGTACCACAACAATTCCTGCAAAGCATTCACACCCTAAATATAAAGAATAAAGGGTTTCAATTATGGCTGTCAATTTAACGTGTTTATTTGGTGTGATTAGTTATGGAAAAAATAGCGTGTTACAATCATTAATGCTTTTAATGCGGACTTATAGCCTATGCCTTCTTACATTGCATGCAGTTTAGTAATGAACATTACGTTAGTTGCAGTTAGTAAAATTCAAGATATGAATTGTATGTATAGGGTTTTGTCTTATATTTATATCATATGATATAGTTTAGCAATACCACAATAAAAATGTTATGGCCACACTGTATCCTTAAATCAAAATATTTCTTTCTAAAGCTGTGTTTTGTCATTTCTATTCAATGCTTTTCTCATCTGTAAATGATCTGTTGGGGAGAAGTTTCTCAGCCAAAATTGAAGTGTGATCATTTTGCGATTAATTCGACTAATTAAACATTTGAATCGCTTGACAGCGTTTGTTCCAATATAAGTGCACATTATAAAAGTGTCTTCCAAATGCATAGTTAAAAATATAGGCCTAAATATTTTTCTCCTAACACGAGCATGCTTTCAATAGTTTTTCAGTAGGCTATTTATCAGTAAAGGAATTCAATAAATAAGAAAGCAGCAATGTGCATTAAAATGTAAATCGGATATCATAGTGCAAGTTTAATAAGTTAACACATTACTTTATTTGGAACGTGTCACACTCACCACTGGACACCAACACATGTGTTAATACAGAGCAGGTGAGCTTCACCATCTCTTGACTTTCAACCGTGTGTGTGTGTGTGTGTGTGTGTGTGTGTGTTCAGTAAACAGCTTAACCATAGCCTGAGGTATAAATATTTCCACAGGGTCCCTGTGTTTGTTTAGTGTGATTTTTTTGATTTTTCATATTCTCTTTCACACCTTCGCCTGCTCCTATGAGATGCCCTGCTGCTCTCTGATGTTCACTCTGGGATCTTTGATTGGGTCAGACATATAAAAACATTGGAAATGTTTGGCACGGCTTTCTGTGAACCAGTGCAAATGGCATCTGCCATCTGTGCTGGATTTCCCAACAAAAGGATGAATTTGCCTCACAAACAAGGCTGCAAAATACCAGTAAATCAGAGTATTATAGGAACTAAGAGCATTAACAAGTGGGAGGTTCGGAAATGTGTTCCTGGCAGACACGTGGCTACCCAGACGGTCACAGGAATCACACCTGTGTGTGTGCACACATGTGCGCGTGGGTCTCTGTGGGACTGGCTCTACGATCTGGGCTCCTGCCTGATGGCTGCTTCGGAACCTTCAAATCCCTCTTTTCTCCTGCCAAACAGTGGAGCATCTCGACAGCTGCAGGCGTGCCGGAAAGTCCAGTGGTGGAGAAATGTCTGAGGTCAGGTTAGCTGATGGGCGACTCATCCTGTAGAGAGTGCCAAGACACTGCAGCTGCCCAGAGCTCGGTTCAGAGATAAAGGTCTTTTTCAGCTATAGCTTTTGATTAATGTAAATTGTGGTGAAAAGTTTTGAAATGCTATATGTTAAATTATTTCAATATTTATTTATGGGCAGTCATGTCATCTGCAAAATGTAAATGAATCATGTATAACTATTGTAAATTAATAATTACACATATGTAAATGAATAATATATGCCAGAGTGTTATGGAGCTGCAACGCAAAACACACACACACACACACACACACACACACACACACACACACACACACACACACACACACACACACACACACACACACACACGCACACACACACACACACACACACACACACACACACAGCCGTTCAAAAGTTTGGGGTCGGTAAGATTTAAAAAAATGTTTTAGAAAGGTCTCTTATGCTCACTAAAAAAATAAAAATAATTTTGTGAAATATTACAAATTGAACTTTTTTTCTATTTTATTACATTTTAAAATTAAATTTATTTCTGTGGTGGCAAAGTTTAATTTTCAGCATCATTAGACTTCGGTGTCACATGATCCTTCAGAAATCATTCTAACATGCTGATTTGCTGCTCAAAAAACACATCTTATTATATCAATGTTGAAAACAGTTTGTCACATGTGTTAAGCACATAACTGTCATTAATCATATATAATACCAACAATTAAGCAGGAGAAGTCAGGAGCAAAACTATAGAACGCTAGTAGCCACATGAACGCAAACGAGAACTGACCAGAAGAATCTAAAACACATGGCTTAGGGTTAACGGAAACTAAATGAACAATAGGTGAATCAGTAACTAACCGGCACACACTAGGAAGTCAACACACAATGACAGGGAAAAGGCGGTATTACAGAAATCAAGGTTATCTTACCGTCAAACATACCCTGAACTCTCGGTTGATTAACCCAAACCTTGCTTCCTCGAGGTAGGCCTATGCTGGTTCCAAAAAGTTCAGCCAACCTAGAGTATGTTCACAGTTAACACACAAGACATTCTCAACAGTCACCATCGAAATGGACATTAAGAAAAAGTGTTCCATACTGCTTATTTCTTCTTCTTTTATTAAATGGCTATTTACATACATGTGCATATCGCCACCTATGTAGTGGTTGTGCAATAAAAAAAAAAAAAAAAAATACATTTTGTTTAATAATCTTTAATCACTGTGAATAAGAATATTACATTTTTGAAGTGTCAAAGTGGTTATTGCTAGGCTAGGTTATTGCATAGCTGTCAATGTAAGGATAGAAATCTCTCAGATTTCATTAAAAAACGAAAGTCTCACAGGTTTGGAATGACAGGGGGGTGAGTAAATGATGACAGAATTTTCAGTTTTGGGTTAACTAAATCTTTAACAAGAAAGAACAGCACCAAATTGAAATATAAATCTTATAAGATTATAAGCATCTTTACTGTCACTTTGATCAATTTGATGAAGCTCTTTTAATCTTAGTGATCCCACAGTTTTGTACAGTAGTGTATATACATTATTAGTATAGCCTAAATATTATTTAATTTGATTAAGGTGGGACAAGACATATAAGATTCCTCTTCTTATTCTCCATTACATGTGCATCAAGACACCCTTTCTTGTTATTCACGTAGAAATCTTCATAAAATATCTTAAATTGAATTTGAAGAGCCTTCTCACAGGAAAGGGGAAAATGTATTTCATGCTTCAGTGGCTTGCTGAATTACAAATTACAATTTACATGGCTGTTCTGTAACTCATGGTGCTCTTATTCAATTAATGTGGCAAGTGTCATTATTGGAATGTATTGTCATTTTCCCTCTTGAGATTTTTTTCTGAAGATTTTCTCAATTTTGCTAAGATGAAGTGGGAAACCTATGCAATATAACTATCACTGAGGACATGTATTTACTGAAGAATCTTTTTATGATGCTGTAGGTCATGGACACACTTCATGGTTTATTCATTCAGTCTGTCTGGTTTCTTCTTAAGCAAGTTGCCAACTCTCTAACTAGAAACTTGACTATGAATTATGAATTATTACGAATTATATTCTTAGTAGTTTTTCCAGTGTAATCCAAAAGCCAATTGTAGGAAGGCTTGTATTGTTGAAAAAGTTGTCTTTCCTAATGACTTATGAATATAAAATATATACAGTGTATGCTTAATTTGTAGCATCAATGACTTTAAAGCGGTGAAGTGTGAACAGTTCAAACCAAACATCTTGGAATAAGATAGGTGTAATCATGATCTAACATTCTGCAGCAAAGAGATCTGATATTGTTAATATCCAAAGACAGGTAAAGGGACAATAATTATATATGCATACATAATAAGTAAAAATAAGTTAATTAAAAAGGCTTCCAAACAAATCATACCAGGTCTTGACCATATCATTAACATCTGCTTATGAATTACTGTGACATTTCGAGCAATCTGATATTTCTGTAGAACTACAGTTTACCAATCAAGCAAATAATTACCACTTATGATGAATGTTGAAGACACATGTGGCTGGCACTCAATTTCCACACTGAAATGAGCCCCCTGAATTAAAGCAAAGCCCTGTTGTACTTTGATCTCTCAATAATTCATTGTCTCATCTATGAAGCACAAAATAATTGTACTTCAGAGGAGAGATTAGAGAGTGCCAGGCAACACTAGTCAGGAGGTTAATTCCAGTCCGAACCATCACGTCCAATGCTTTGCTCCTTGATGATGATGCATGTGTCTCCGATGGAGAACCTCTCTCTTGGTGACATTAGTATTCAAGATTAGAATGGGGCGTGTGTGTATTGGTGAATGTGTGTGCATCGATGTGCAATATCGAAGGGAGAAAAAAATGGACAAGTTCAGCTCCAGTTCAAGGGCAAAGTAGCCTATAGAGAAAATGGCAGTTAAGGCATTATCAGTCAATCACACCATAAACACATCATGTAGAGAGATGTAAATTTTAAGTGTGCTGCATTTTACTATATATATTAATGCTTCTGCTAAGAAAAAAAACAATTCATTACAATGCACAAATCAACAATAAGACAAACACAGCTACAATATTAAATTAATATAAATACTGTATTCTTCTGGGGTCATTTTTTTCTTTGTGTCTGACCAATCAGGACCAACAAAGAGCTGTGTAATTAGTACATCTTCTTATTTCTTTTTAGAATTTGGAATGAAATGACCTGTTAGGACCTGGTTTACACGGAAAGCGAGAGACAGCAAAAGACGTGAACAAACTATTAGTTTATCGCATGTTTACGTAGAAAAACAATGGAAAAGCAGAGCAGTGGAATGCAAAAAAACACGCTCTGAGTCGCCCCGTATGGGCTCGTCAGGTTTCATAAGGGGCCAATCACACAACATATTTTTGCAGTTAAAAACGTAAAATGCAGGGCAGTGGAATGGAAAGAAATGGAGGGAGAAAGGCATTTTTTTAAAGTAAAAAAACATGACAGTCTAGCACATAAATAGAAAAACAATGGAAAGCAGCCCAATAGAATGCAAAAAGATTCACTCATATGATCGTGTGTGTGTGTCCATTGCCATTTGTGAGTGGAGTAAATGATCTGCACATTTTTTTATTAATTTTCATTCAAGATAGACTATTATTTTCTCTCATTAGTAAAAAGGTGGTGATATGAATTCAGTCACAACACGCTCCCAACAGACTGGCACACTTACAAATGACTGGTTTGCAACAAAGTGCACCAATTAGTGCGTTTCTGATACTACGGGAGAAACATAAACTCAGTATTTGTCACTAGTTAGCTTGTTATAGTCGTTAATGATGAATTACATCCAACTTTATGCATTATACTTTTTTTGTTTTTGCATGAAGCTCTCCCAGGTGTTTTTGTCAGTTAGCCTACTAAACTAATCAGATTTGAAAGTCAAATCGCAGTGCAGATTTTATAGGGTTCCTCTACCTCTCCTTCTCTTCAATTCTTCTTCTTCTATTTTTCTTGTATTGCCAATATACTAAAATACAGGACGCAAGCTCAATCTCTGTATGCATAGTGAATGTAAAGGCCTATATATTGTGACATTAACAACTTTACATGTTATTGAAACTTTTTACGACCTTTAGTTTGGGAGCTAAGAGATATAATGTTGAATCATTCCAGCATTGAGTCTAATTATGGCATCTTTAGCTCTCAGTATGTGCAGCGTGGGTGTAGGAGCCACTCAGTGTATCTGTGTTTTCCGAACCCACTCGCTCCAGTGCATTGGAATTGCTTTCCTGAGTCACCTGTGTATCTGCGCAGCCGTCTGAACTGTAAAAACCTGTTTATTTGAGGGCTGCACTCGGCTAGATTGCATTTCTCCCCTTAGTATCCTGAGCCTATCACCAAGCATATAAAAAAAAAAAAAAAAAACTTTTGTTACTTGTATTTGCGGTTTTTTGTATGATATTCTGGATGCTACTTTATTGGGCAATAAATGAACTTCTGGTAAACTGGGATCCTGGCCTGTAAACAAACAAATAACAAATACAAATTACATACAAAGTGTTGCCAAAGGTCAGAGACCACTTTTAAAATTGGTTCTGTTTAGCATTTTTTCTAATTTAATACATTTTGTAGATATTGTATAGATAACATTGCTCATATATTTCTTATTGAGACAAGAAAACAACATACTAACAAGTTTACATGATCAATGTCTCAAATCTGTTGCTTTGATTAGTGACCTGGCACAGAATTGTACACATTTTTCTTATTCATTTTATTTTATGTCTCTTTGTTTCATTTTGTACAAACTTTCTGTTTATTTCCACTTTTAAATTAGATTTTGGAGCTTAGATTGGACTTTTGGACCAAGCTGGTAATTATATGATCAGTGCTGCATATAAGCTTTGCTTGCATAACAGCATTACTCCTGATTCAAAGCTCATTCCCACAAGATTTTTATACATGACATTTTCCTTAAATATTCATCCAACATGTCGGTTCCAATATTATTTGTGCTTCTTTATGTATCTATGTATATCTATTCGCTCTGGCTAAACGTGGCGACTCTACACGTGAGGGAAAGGAGATATGCGTCTGTCTGGCAGTGTATTCAGTCTCATAAGTGACAGGATGAGGAACATTTCTCTAATGATGGCACTTTGGCACAGATCCCAGGCTCATATGGATGAAGTGGCCTCACTCGCTCACTCTCTCATGCTTTCTGAGCTCGTACACTCCTGGTCCTTTTGATTTGTGACTCAATTAGCTTGCTTCTGTTCACAGCCATGTTCAGAGATGAATGATGGCGCTAACATGCTAGCTGCAGCAATCTCTGTACGTTCCCACCCCCTTGTCAGCAACATATGAAAAATGGGTGGAACATGTGATTTGTAATTATGAGAAAGCTCCTGAAATAAAATGGAGGGGTGGTAGCTGATATATAGCAGAGACGTTGCGGGTGTCGGTGAGGTAGTTAGCGCCGTGTTAGCACGTCCTTCAGCAAGGTCCTTTGTGAATGAGTCCTTTCAACTTCACAAAAGTCTAATTAAGACTCCTCTGCAGACCAAATGAGCAAAGCCATTATGGATAGTGATTATTTAGCCTTCAGTATCACTTCTGGCAGGTGTTTTATTGCTCAAGCTCAGACAGGTATGCTAGGCTAATGACCGTGACATTGACGTGACATTGATGCTAATACATTAGCGCACCTTCGCCTATACTTGTAGTGCAACAACAGCCTTGTTTGGAATGAACTTCATGAATGTTCAGATTTTAATTCTATCTTTTGACTGTTAATTCTGTCTATTTTCATGCCATAAACAGGTTTATTGTGCACACATTCTGCAATATTAGTTTTGGAAGGAAAGATTCTACTAAAAATGGAAATAGTACATTCAAACCTCAGGTGTTCTGATATAACTCGAGACCACTGACACATTTACATTGTTCCAGACGGCGTTTTGACAGGCTGAGCTGCTGTCTTGAGCTCTGAGGCTTTGTAGTCTGGTAAACAAAACCTGTTAGCAGGAGAGTGTTTGTGTGCAACTTCACTGGTGTTTGTTCACCCGTGTCTTGGGGCAGCGGTGGTGTAACCTTACTGATGACAGTCAGTGCAATGTGATGATGTGATTTCAAAGGACAATGTGTGTATGTTTCTCACTCTCTTACACACATATGCTAATTTTTTCTATATATCCTAAACATTTGTTAACAACATGTATTCTTTACCTCAATGAGCTCTTTGTTTCTGCCCTGAATTAATACACTGTTATATTAATTCATTGTTACACCAGTCATTTATGTACATTTCTGAATGTACATTTCTGAAATACATAACTTGGACAAGGTCACTTCTGATAACAGATCACTCTAAATTGTAATGTAGACACAAGCATTTTCTGTATGCTAAAAGCGCTACACAAACAAATTTGGATTGAATTGAATAAGATAGGGAGAAGCCAGTCAGCTTGAACTAATAAAAGTACTATTGTACACAAACATTTGCAGAGGTGGGACCAAGTCAAGTAAGTCTAGAGTCTTTGCATTCAAGTCTCGAGTCAAGTCTCGAGTCAAGTCCCAAGTCAAGTGCCGAGTCAAGACAGGCAAGTCCAGATCAAGTTGCAAGTCCTCAAGTTTAAGCTTCAAGTCTTAAACAAGTCATTAGTGCTTTTTGCACAAATTTCTCAGTGTTAATACTACAGTAAATTAAATGTATACTAATTTATCTCAGGAAGGCTTTTAAAATTATGTCCATGACTTAGCAGTTCAATTTCATAATTGCAATAAAATTTTCACAAAGGGCATCCATCTATCTCAGTTCAATTTAGGGATTGTTCTTCCGTGTGACAAAATAAGGAAAAGGCAGTGAAAAAAAAAAAAAATTTATAGCTACACATTTTGTATGTGTATGTGAGAGAATGTGTCTATGAGTGTATAAGCCATTATTTGGAACGTAAAATAAACACAGATGCATAAGAAATATCTGCTACCATACCACACTTTACAAGTGAGAGAGGAAACATGCAACATGGATGCAGACAAACTCATGTAGACAGTCTCACAAAAGATCAAATTGAACAAAAGTCTGTTAGACATTTGTGCACGATGGGGCCGTAGTATGATGCCTCCATGGCTGAAAACACGCTCCACTGGAGCACTATAGAGGCAGGCACTGCCAAGACCCTGATGGCCACTTGGAATAGTGCAGGAAGGGTGTTCCGGTTTATAGCCCAGAACAAAAGGCCGTTCTATCCTTCAGATATGTCAATGCAGTGACTTAGCTGATGTGCTGGAGTTGTCCCAATGTCTATCCTCTGTCTCTTATGATATGTTGCAAACAGCCCCATAACGACGTATCAAGCATCACGTGTCATTTTTTGGGGCTATATGTTCCTTTCATATTTACAACACATAAATCCATCCATTTGTCCAGAAAGACATGAAAGTGAGTGGCTGGTGAACAGGGAGAAGATTTTATAGTTACCTATAGGCTAAAATGTGTGTTTGATGTAAAAAAAAAAAAAAAACATGTCTCAAAATTATATTTGAAAGGTTTATTATTTCCGCTTACTTAGACATCAGTGTTTTTTTGTGTTTTTTTTTAAATGGTTCGCTAGTACTTGTGTATTTAAATGCCTAAAAAAAAAAAACAACAACATTATTTGGTTGAAACCTGTCTGAATCTGTAATAAAAAAGTACACAAGCATTCAAAACTGCTGTCAGTTAAATGAGTTTTGATGGATGTAAAGGGATAGTTCACTCTAAAATGTAAATTAAGTCATAAATTACTGTGGTTCTAATACCGTATGCCCTTCTTTCTTTTATGGACCAAAAAAGGAGAATTAAAAAAAATATCCCGCTCTGACTTGTCCATGTAATGGCAGTAAATGGCAGAAGCACACGAACACACAAATCGCATAGCCGTGCACAGAAGACCAATGGCCAAGGTCAGGATTTTCGTTAAATAATATATTAAGGGCCAGATTAACTAATAGCGTGCGCCAGCGCGAATCCTCTTTTGATGTTAAAAAACTACTGTCAGGATTTTCTAAAGACACACAATGAAAAATTAGCGCTGAAAAGGAATGGACAGGGTTATTTTTGCGACTGATTATTACATATGCATTTGTAGTAGGAGTTTCCCTTCAGAGGCAAAATTTATGGGAGAGTATTTAAATGAATCATGCAAGGTTATTTACTAAGGTTTGCGCTAGTCAATTTACTGCTAAATGCTCCATTATTTAATGGTAAATAAAAGCATGTCTCTAATTTGCCATTAATAAACCAGCCTCTAATTTGAGCCGCTCTCGGTAAATTGGTCTTTATGGAAATGATCCGGCTGCATCTGTGTTTTTTAATTTGCACGTTGTAAATAGATCACGCGCAGAACTTTCAGAAGCTTTCTGCACTTTTTTGGAATTGCGCTTTTTTGCCCAGTTTAGTAAATCTGGCCCATAATTTCATATCGTCTACCCCCATAATACTTAGAATATATTACATGTGTCGCATTCTGTGATACTTTTGCATCTTTTCCGGCAAAACAATCAGCAAAGCTTAATGCTGATCTCTATAGAGCATCACAGTCCCGCCCACAGCCCGAGAGCGCTTAGGTGCCGGAAGTAAATTTCCCATTCATTTCTCCCATTGACGTTTTGGAAAATCCGTATCTAAAGAGTTTTAGAGCATGTCTGAGGATAACCAGCTACGGCTGAACTCATAAACATACAACATATCATTTCGAGTGAAAAAACGAAGAGAAAATCCAAAAAGAGTCAAAGGTACAAGACTGTGTACATAATTAATTTCCGAGCGAAGGAACTACTCATCCCATAAACCACCGCGCCTCACTGAAATCGACTGGAGCCACAACCGCAAAAGAGCCTGCCTTTTGAGCGACTTCCAAATCTGACGACGGCCACGCAAACTTTTTCCTCCAGTGCGGTCATTTATCGTAGTGGATGTGCAGTTAATAGCAGTTCTTTCAGTAGTAATCGTGTAAATAAAAGTGTTTTATATAGATATTGTGTATTGAATTATATTTATCATCGTGTATTTTATATTGTGTGCGTGTGCGAAAGCAGTTAACGATAACTATACAATTATTTGTAATGTCTAGCATGTTGTGTTGTGTGTGGACGTGTTTATGAAACTACTGGTAGCCGGGTCACGCTCTTAGACCAACCACCTGCGAGGGTGGGAGGAAAATGAAAAGACTGGCTGGGAGTCGGATAGCAAGGCTGGTGGACCACGGCTCACGGGTGCAGATCTGGCGGTCCGCGGCGTTCTACTCATCAGTTTCAGCGGCCCTCGTTTTTAAGTCTACCATGTATGGTTACGTTTTTATGGCTTATACCCCAACTGTCAATGGAGAAATTGTATTGAATTCTTACTTCCAGCACCGGCTGTGGGCGGGACTATGATGCTCTATTCACTGCCATTATATGGACGAGTGAGAGCGGGACTTTTTTTGTTTTTTTTTGGCCCTTAAAAGAAAGAAGGGCATACAGCATTAGAACAACACCAGGGTGAGTAATTTATGATTTAATTTTCAGTTTAGGGTGAACAATCCCTTTAAAGATGCTCTATGTACTTTTTTGACTGTACTAAAGCATAAAATACCATAATATGTTTGCAGATATTTAGGAAACATGCTAAGTTCACATACTAATTTCTCTGAAAAACAATGCTACAGAAAGCTATTTCACTTTGAAATGTGCGTTCCGTGTCGGAATGTATGTTTTTGTTTTGTCTGTGTGATTCTGTTATTTTGACACCCTGGGTTGCCAGTTGGCGGAAAACACAGCGTATTGCAGTTATGGAAGCCAGCAAACGAACTGGGTCGGTGATCGCAGATTCTACCCGATCTAAAAAGCCGTGGCATCCATCTAAAAATCTCGGGAGCATATTAAAATGTGAAAAAAAATCAATTGCTCCCATTGCGTTCTCAATCTGGCAACCCACGTGAGAGTGTCAAGTCTGAGGAGGCAGGGGAAACAACTCTCTCCAGTATTTTGAGTTTGGACTGCAGTACCCACTTCATTCGCTAGCTGTCAATATTACTTACTGCACCTTTAAGTTTGTGTATTTGTGACTACGATGTTAAGGTCTGTTCACACTATAAAATGTTTTAATTCTATGAGAATAGTGAAATTCACACCACAACTCTAAGGACACAGAGGAATGATATCATTTTAATCATTGTTGATAACAGATCATTTTCTGTAATAAACCAAAAGTCAATGGAAAAATCCTTTTGTTGAGGGAACCATGGTGATGCTAACTTCCGGGTTGACCTACAAAAATCTGTCATCACAGCAGCACTCCATTTAAAGCTGCTGACGATATAGCTGTACCACAGCATGCATTCATAATAAACTGAACATTATCATCCACTGGTGTGGACACTAATATGTGACCTTGGACCACAAAACCAGTCACATGAAATTGACATCATCTGAATGCTGAATAAATAAGCTTTCCATTGATGTATGGTTTGTTAGGATATGACAATATTTGAAAATCTGGAATCTGAAAGTGCAAAAAAATCGAAACATTGAGAAAATTGCCTTTAAAGTTGTCCATTTATGTTTGTGATTGTGCTGCATTCACTCAAAAAATAAATGTTTTATATCTTTACGGTATGAAGTTTACAAAATATCTTCATGGAACATGATTTTACTTAATATCCTAATGATATTTGGCATAAAAGAAAAATCTATCATTTTGACCCAATGCAATGGATTGTTGGCTATTGCTACAAATAAACCCGTGCAACTTACGACTGGTTTTGTGATCCAGGGTCTCATCTTTATAGTTATTGTTCTTTGTGTGAATGGACCTTTATGAAACTCACCATCTTTGATATTTACTGTCACTACGGTTACAGACACTATTCACAGATATCTTGAAAAGGCGCTTGACTTGAGTTATTCATTATTTCAGACAGTATTTAAGTTGCTCCGACAAGCTGTTGTATGAATAGGACCATTTGAGGGTCACATCTGACAATAACACTAACACATTCCAAACAGTGACTGTGTGAATGTAGCTAGAGAGCTGAAAAGAAGTGATACAGAGCAGGAATCAACCTCTGCTACCTCTTCATCATTAAATCTCTTGAAATCTGAGCTAGCATCAAGGATGGATTACGACTGAGGCCAACGGGGCTAATGCCCTGGGACCTCTGACCACAGAGGCCTGACACCTGGAAACAAGGCATTGCAGAGTGGTACAATTGATGCTGACAGAGAAATAGTGCTTAAATGTGTGGCAGTAACCTAATAAAATACAATAAGTGATCAATTAAGTATCAAAGATGATGAAAAGATGAAATAGAACAGTTACATAACACAATGAAAAAAAAATGCTTGTTGGTATCTCTGAAGCTTCAAATCCCGGTTGAGTACATTTAGCAATTTTAATTAACTAGCGTAGGCGCAATTAGTTGCATTTCATTTTGTGATTTTGCTGACTTAATTAACTTGACCTGTACTCTTTGCCGCTATTAACTAAAATTCATTCCTTTGACACTTTTGGCCTCGAGGTGAGGAGCAGCAGAAGTGGGATGGGTCAGCCAATATGGTAATAGAAGTACAGCACAGAGACCTGCTCGCACAATTCCCTTTTATTGAGAAGGGCATTTTGATAATTTTCACAAAAATGTCATGGCCCCATGTTGGTTGTACGAATATCTGAACATGCAATATATCAAAAGAAAGAACAGAGCTTCTGCTTTTAAACAATAGCAAAAAACAAAAACAAAAACAAAAACCTTTTATTCTTGCTACAATCATTCTTATTTTTTATTAACATTTGAATATGGGTAATTTCATTAAAAGCAATATTTTAAACAAAAGGTGAGAAAATAGTTTTTAAAGACTACAACATGCATAAGCAAAGCTTTTATCGCTTTTTTCGGCTCCTTTTTTTTGTCTGTGTTTTCAGAAAATGTGTCATAGTGCCCCCTACTGTATAACAGTGAAAACACGCAAAGTTGGAAAATTCCGTCAATGGCGAAGAAGGAGTTAAAGTCGTGTGGTTTCAGATTGGCTGTGAATGTTTTTATCGGTCATCAGCTGGAAAAATCGTTCTAAAGTGATTCCCAACGATATCGTGCTTTTTCGTTATCATTACTGCTGTGGTGTAGCCTGGCAAGCCAGACCAACATCACGATGTTAGGTCTGGCAACTCACCATAGACACGGCTCAATCCGAGGGGCGGGATAAACGGCTGTCTTTCAAATTCACTCCGCACGCAATAGGACAGTGCTTCAACCAACCAGAGCGTTTTCCCAACAGCGGAGCTTACGTTAGTTGATAGATTCAACTTTTGAATCTGGCCGGCAAAACTACGAACACATCTTCCTTTTTTAAGAATGACTTAAGTGACGTTCTTTGTTCTTTTCTCAAAGAGAAACTTAACTCCAAGTCCTCCAGAGTCGCGGCCAAAGCCGATTCGAAAGACTGTTCGCCAGCAGCAGCAGCTCTTCTTTGTTTTCAAGTAGCAGGGAACCATCACAACTCTGTCGTCATTATGTTAAGCCCGCCCCGCCTACTCTATACACGATATGATTGGAATGACCCAATTTAGGTTTTTACAGCTCCGAAAGTCAACGGAGAGTTGCTAGACTACCCTGGCTGCAAAATACATTTTGTTGCCGCTAGGGTGCGTCTAGATTTCTAGGCTAGCTGTGGTGTGGAATTAGAATGATTATTAAAGCTTTATAGTTAACAGGCCTTTAAGGTCCCCAACTTACACGCCTTTGAAAAAAGCATGCATTTTTGGGCCGTTGGACATTGTGAACATGAATGATGATGATCAGACTCAGAAAAGGAAGGAGATGAACATATTAAACTGTGCCCACTAAATTATCCCCAAATCTCTCTAAAAATGGTGGGTGTGCGGACTATAATGAGAGAAGGAGAGAATGGAAGAAAGATAAATGACCGACAATAGATAATTGCAGTGCGCCTTGGTCTCGTTCATGCAGCAACTTGTGCATTCATTTGGTATTATGAGCGAGATTGAAAAAGAAGACTATTAACATAATGGATCAGATTCAGAGTCAGAGAGGAGGGAAGGAATACAGAAAAAAAATAAAGAAAGTCAGTGGTGGAAGGAGGGAGTGGAAAGGAGGACAGTAAAATAAACTGAAAGCTAAAGCTTTTCTGACAGTCATTGCCCCAGATGTATTTGTTCCCAAAGTCGAGTTTGCAAGTGTTTTTACTGAATCCTGTCAAAAAATCAACTGAGTTCTTGTTACAAGGTGCTCATTATTTGTGTGGAATAGCATGCTTCGAGCTTCATAAAGTGAGTTTTAATAAATGAAGATTGACTGTGTAACGGAGCATGATGTATAATTGAATTGTAAATTATGACATTCTGCAAGATAAATAACATTTGCGCTTTGAATGAATCACTTTCATACTGAATCCATCAATTTGTCGATGCACTAATGCATAAATTAATGGAGATTGGGATTTTAATTAATTTTCCGGTCTATTCAACTCATATTGCCAAGACAAAATAATACTCAAAACCTTTTTTTTTTCAAAGTTATAGGCTTTATTTAACTGCCAAAATGTCAAGCATGTTTCTACATAAATAACAACCACGAGAATCAACGTACATGGCTACATGGAGCTTAGGAAATCTCTGGATGTGACATCACAATGTAATTGGTCATTTGTGGAACAAAGACAGTGCAGTTCTTTTGTCTTGAAAATAAGTGAGGGGAAACGAATCAACCTGAACCGTTTGAACCGTTCGATGATTTCGGCTAGCTATAGTTTTGCATGTGAGCGTAGACCAACCTGCTATTTACAGAACGCAAGTAAAATGAAAAGTCACTGAAAAACAAAACAGTCATGGTTACTCGGGGAATAAGGAAAATACAGTCAATAAAAAGCCATTTCATATACATTTTAACAAAATATACAAAATCTAAACTAAAACATGGAAACATAAATGTTACTAATTTGGGGGGGAAAGCTCAATTCATGCAGCCCATTGGCTGGCGTGTCAATTAAAATGCATAGACTGTCCATTGAGGAAACAATTCAACGTTGTGAGCACATGCTTGTGCTTCCTACTGACACTAAAAGATTCCTTTGTTAGTGCTCTTGTAGCATTGTGACTCTCAAACTCTTAAATAAATGTTTCCCAGCTATATAACCCTTGCAATGCATAAATTATGTCTAACATCACACCACACAACGCACCAGTTACTGAAAGCAGACTCTTATGGCAGTGGCTGTGACTGCTGAGTCAACTAAAACTTGATTCTTTATGTGCCCTTGAAACTCTACATCATCTCTTACTAAGATTATACAGGATCATACCCGTCCCTATGTACGTTATGTTTTCTATTGTATAACAGACTCATTCTCATTTGTTCACTGATCTAACCAGTGTTGGTTTTCATGTAGGTTTTAATTGGGGCTTCAACACAAAGACTTCACACAATTCTCGGTGTCGTGTCATCATTCTTACACCCAAACTTTTCATGAAGATTTACAGTTGTCAAACACATCATTACCGATATCTCAATATCCACAGTAGGTGACAGTTTCTCAGCATGATGCTGTTTTAATAAGCCAGATATGCCTCGGGGTCTGTGGGAGTTATAAACAGGTGAAATTTAAGTGTAGCTCTCGTTTTCACTCTGTGTGTGAGAAAGCCAAGGAGGGTTTAATCCACAGGCTCGGGGGGAATTATTATGTTAGCTTTCTTTTTTAGCGAGTATTCCCTCAAGGCACTGGAAAAACTGGGCCGAATGCGCTTCGTATATGTATTAAGTGATAGCGGGGAAATGAGGAAATATTATTCTTAAAAGATGGGTCTGTATCAGTTGAGTTGATCCATTTGATCAGTTGAACAATTCTCACCTTCAAACGAAGTGATTCCCGCTGATACCAATGCTAGTTAGACACCACCTAATATTTTTGGAGAAACTTCTTATTAGCTATTTGACTCGAAACCTGGCTAACTTATCAGAAACAAGCATTTCCCAAGTTCTCTTTTCCAATGCAGGGTTTTGAACAGTCAATTTAGTTTTTAGTTCCAAACTTTGAGACTTTTTTATTCTCAATAAATTAAACAGAGATCAAATTCAGTGCAACCTGTTTGTTTGTTTCCCTCTCAAGCCCCTTTAAGACAGCCTACGCCTCTCCCACCCACACCACAGTATTTCCCAGTGGAACATCAGTGATCTCACAGTTGAGTTTATCCAGCCGCCCATCCAGTATAAACAGGGAGCTTTGAGACGGGGTCATGAGATACTGTCCGAACAGCCCGCTGCCAGTCATGACCCTGTTCTGGCGGTTCCAAGGCCACTGCGCCGATGGCGTGGGCAGCTTTAGGCTCTTGATCATTTTGACGTTACCGGTGCTGAGCTCCACAAAAAGAGCATCTGTCTGCCGACCCGAGCTGCCGAACACGTTATACTGGTTATCCTCGGTGAACGAGGGCATGAAGGCCAGATCGGACAGGTGCAGGTTGGTGTGAATGTCAAAGGGTTGGCCGATCTCGCCCCGCACGGACACGGGCTGCAAGCGCATTAGCCCGTCACGGTCATCTACACTCACTAAATAGTGGCCATCAGGAGAGACATAAGGCGTGCCGCTCACATCCCCATTAGGACCGATGACATTGTCTGTTACGCTATCGATGATTAATTGTGGCCGTACCGCACCTGTTGAGTCCGGCCAACAGTTGACGAAGTAGTATCCGCCCAGGTGTGTGTAGGCGAGGGACTGTGGGATGCAATCGTACTGCTGCAGACTTATGTTTTTCACAGAGGAGGTGGTTTCCAAGTCGATCTTATGAAGAGATGGTTCATTCTTGTGGAGGATAATACCAAACCTATTAACGAGAGAACATGTATTAGACGATATCAGAAAACATGGTTTCTGTCATACAAAACATTATCTATATGTGACCCTGGATCACAAAACCAGTCACAAGTCGCACGGGTATATCTGTGGCAATAGCCAACAATACATTGTATGGGTCAAAATGATTGATTTTTCTTTTTGCCCGAAAATCATTAGGATATTAAGTAAAGATCATGTTCCATGAAGATATTTTGTAAATTTCCTGCTGTAAATATATAATTTATTTTTTTATTTTTTTGCAGCCTCAGATTCCAGATTTTCAAATATTGTCCTATCCTAACAAAGCATACGTCAACGGAAAGCTTATTTATTCAGCTTTCAGGTGATGTATAAATCTCAATGTCCAAAAATGTACCCTTGTGACTGGTTTTGTGGTCCAGGGTCACATATATGCATTTAGTTGAGGTCTATTTCATTATATTTAATAAAGTAACTTTCCTTTTATGGACCATCATTTTTCAAGTCTTTACAATTCAGTCAAACATTAATAAATAATAATATAATTCAATTTCAATGTCAATAATTGTTTTATTTATTCTATAATATATTATTTAATTATAAATTATAATGTATACTAAATATTTATCTGAATTCAATGTGGCGGACACAGCGTGGTGCTCTATTACAAAGTTAAAACCTGTTTTAATAGTATATTCGAATAAGCTGGGGGACAAAATTCTACCTGAATAAATAGGTATAATTAGTCAAAATTAAAGAAGAAATCAGTTTTGTTTTGTTGTAAAATTTTTCATGTAATGTGTTATCATGTCTTAAATTTCTTTGCAAATTGCAAATCAGTAAATTCCTCTTCCAGCCATTCCAATTCAACACTCTCAAGGTCAGTTCAACTCATGATTTGAAAGGAAGCCAATCCAAAAATTTTGACTTTTGCCAACCCTGAAGCTCTGTAATTGTTAAGGATCTATATCGATAAATAAAAGATCCAATCCCAGGTTAAAGTGTGCCTGGAACTGGATCTAACTCCATTGCTCACTTGAGTAATGTTACCCTGAGGGCACTGGGCTTGCAATTAATGAAGTGCAAGTTCCTTTGGATAAGAAGAGGCTGCCACACCGAAAGTAACAAACAAAGCTTCTGAGTGAATAAACCCAGAGTGCAGGTTCAAGTCTAATGAGGAAGATCCAAAAGCTTTAGGGGAAAAAAAAGAATTCAATGTCACATCTCTATTCATCAGTCTACGCTAAATATCCTCTGCCAGATGCCTGGGTTTCATAATTTATTTCAATTAAAAAATTAATCAGCCACACTTTGTCTTATCCATTGAGAAATCCAAAGAGCCCGATAATTGGCTATAAAAAAATCTCAGAAGAACAAAGAACAAATGAAGTTGGTGAGTAAAATGACGGATCTGACAAAGCTCAATTAAATCTGCATGCTCTTCAATCAGTTCTAGTGCAGACTTCAAACCCTGACATCCATCTTCTTATACGCACTTGAGAATGTAAGTCTGGCCAAAAGGCCACGTCTGCCACGGACCGACGGCACAGATTATCACTGCTCGTGATGAGCTCTATCAATTGGCAGCCGGTGTCTGTTCATTAGTTACAGGCCAGGCTGTGACGATATGCTCTGGGCTTAATTTCTAAATTATGAAGTCCAGAAAGAAGGCCTGGCGACGGATCCGGCAACTGGGGGGTGAGATCACGGAACATGAATGCAAAAGTGTGCGTTTTAATACCCAGTCAACTCTCCAAGGGTACAGTAAATAAGATTATTTTGCTAGCAAGAAAAATTCCCTCCTGATGAGCTATTTGTGCCTCCATTTATGTTAATATATATTTAATATTTTAGTTTTTGACACGCTAGAATAAAGGTTTTCAGTTTTTACCTTTTCAATGTGTTACATTTTGATGAATTGCACTTTGGGGGGAGATGTGTTTCCAAAACACATCTACTGTATGTGTCAAAATTTTGCATGCACATTTATGACCCTTAATGAGAAAAAAGTCACAAAATTTAAAGAAGAAATAAATTGTTTAACCAGTGTTCCAAGCTGTGACCTAATTTACATGCGATTTTCCGAACTTGCACAAAGTTTCTTTTGCTTCATGGAAAACAGAAAACACCAACATGAAAAGTACATTCAAACTCATTTTGTGCACGACATGTGCACTGTATTGCACTGTTGTCGAACTTGGCTGTGATGTTAATGGGGTTGGTAAAATGCTTTTAGAATCAGCATTCAGCTTTGTTAAAACAGATGTATGTTTGATGCGACCCACGGGGAAACCTAAATCACTCAATGACGATTACAAACAGGTTTTCTAGTGCTATATATATATACAAACATTTCTACAGGGGTATGTGATGATGAATCCCTTAGTACACCAGAAGAGTATCTGTATAGTGTGTTTCAAATACATCTTTTTGAGTTGGCGCATACAGCTCTGTCTCAGGGATATATCTGCAGCCACAAGAATAAAGCTGTTTTCATTACTCTATAAAGTTACTAGCCTCTACCCATGCAGTCAATATACAGGACAGCTTTGTAATATGATAATAAAAAACGCAAATGGGTGGTTTTGTGGCATTGTGTATACTTTGTGATTTCCATGGGTTTGTTTATGCACTGTAAGGCAATTTTAAAAGCACTTTCCTGTCGTAAATCAATGCTGTTCTCCACATGCACCTTGGGCATCCCTAACAACCTTTCCTATGAACAAACAAAACACACTCACATATTTTATTCTATTTACTCTATTTACTCACTCATCGCGGTACATGCATTTATACAAATGCATTTAATATTAATTTGACAAAACCCTTTATATGTGTAAAATATGTAACTAGCATTAGCAAAGGGCTTACTGAATAATTAAAAGGACAGAAAATAAACAAATAAAGTTATGTATTTTTTTTTTTTTTTACTGTTGAAGCGTAAACATATTTGCCCACAGGCTGGTTGCAGATAAAAGCATGACAGAAAGTCAATGAATGCTGTGAATGGGATTCCTGTAGGCTGTTATTTTCCCAGTGTGAAGGTGTGTAAATGCTGAAATAATTTGACAACCTGACTAAAATGTCACATGCATTCTCTCCCTTGTACAAATCCCTCCTCAACAGTTCACTGCCACAGGTGATGTCAAAGCATATGAGGCATTTCAAATGAGAAACGAATGAAGTAATTATTGGATCACGGATCACCAAACATTCCTCCTTACATCAGTGTTTTGTACAAATGACATCGACACTGTTTACCAGCCACGGATCTCATTATGTCAGCATATTTTCAAAAATCAATATCCTCCTGAGGATTACGTGAGTAAATTCATATAAATTTACAAGGAACATTGAGCTCTCGGGTTGATCTATTTATTATTCATGGGTATTCATGCGTACAGTGTGGTTCTAGCACGCGTTTAGGTTTAGATAAACACTGACATATATAAAATCAACATGCAAACCACTTCTAAAACATAAACCTTTTTGCATGTGTGACTTTAAGGACGTACACGTTTATGAATCATTTGAGATTAAACGTACAGTATGTAATTTTTTTCGCCACTACGGGTCGCTAATCTCTTGCAATAACAAAGGCGTAGTTTGATGACGCAACATTTTGCTAAGAATCATGGATCTTGTCGTCAACGGCAAGCCGACCGATCTAATAATGTTTATGGATGAGTAAATACATTGATGTTTTTATCATGACTGTGATATGAAGCAGGTCGGGATTGCTAAGAGACAGCAATCAGCTCCACACGCGACGCGAGTCCCACGGATATAAAAGGAATATGCACATTTCATTCTACCGAACTACACGCAAGTGCAGAATTACTTCTCACAGGTCAGTTTATTAGACAAATTAAACTTGTGAGGTAACGCAGCGCTGTTTCACTTGGTCTAACATTACACTATCACACAAAAATGCATTTGAATGTGTTGAAATGTATGTTATTCTGTGTTAGTTTGTCTGTATGAGACTAGCAGTAAGCTAGATCAACATTAGAATAACATACAGATCATATTCTAACATTTTATCATTGCTGAACTATATAACATTGATTAGTTTTATGTAAATGTGCTCACCTGTTTAATAAAGTACATGTAGGAGCGGTCGAAGTCTCGGACGTGGAGCTCTCGTTTATATACTGTCTATGGGAGCTCTCGGCATCTCGGAAACACCGCGCTGATATTGATTCTCGTTTTAGTTCTCCTTTTTTATCCAAAGTCTGCTTGCCATGGTCCATAATGTTTGAACGAAACAACAACAGCGTGCAGATAGACATTAGGAACAACACAGTTGTCCACGTCTGTCGCCTTGGTTACTATCAGAGGGCTTTGGTTACTATGGCAATACGAGAAAAACCAGGGAGAACGCGGATATGACACTAAACATTTTGAGTTCCAATCATGTGACACTGAAGACTAGAGTAATGATGCTGAAAATTCAGCTTTGCCATAACAGGAATAAATAATATTTTAAAATATATTAAAATAGTTATTACAAATATCATAAGATTACCTTTTTACTGCATTATTGATCAAATTAATGCAGCCTTGGTAATATATTTACTTAATTTGACAGTTTAATTGTGTTCGATGTGATTTCTGAAGACTGGTTGATGCCATTGTGACAACAGATCAGTACACACATCAAACATGGTGTTTCTCATATTTCATACTCTGTCAAGCTTTGATTCAAATTAAAGAGCACTAATTAATTAGCTAAGCACTTATCAGTAAAGAAACACTATAAAAAAGATCTTAAAACCAAATTCAGAGGATTTGTAGCTCTCAAAAGTTGTGCGTAAAAGGGATTTAGATGTTTCAAATGCTGTCAATAATTGTGTACACTCTACATACAAATACCTATGAGACATGTCTGGTCTTGATCTGTGAGTCTGTTCTTTTACATAATCACCCTCTCAATCTTGATCTTATTCCCTTTAGATCAGTGATGTAATTCGTCAAACAGGTTACATAACAGCGTTTCCAAAGAAACACAACTTAACTATTCAAAAGCTAATGTCATGTGCTAAATCCAAATTTTTGCCATGCAGGCGAAGATCAGAGGGCGACAGTACTTTACACTGGAGTTAACCTCCATTTCAGTATAGAGCGCTGATGTTGCACTCCGTTGACTCGGAGCACTGAAACACATTACTCCATCAGAGAGCAGACAGCACTGTTAAATGTCACCAGTCTATTGGGGCAAAGCGCCAAAAAAGCGTACATACCCTCAGCTGACCGTCCTGCAGTTTATTCAAGAAAAACGAGACTGACACGCACTGAACTCCGGTGACAGGAACTGAATTGTAGTGCGGATGTAGCACTAGCACAGTATTACTGCTAGTAAATATTAGGGTGAAATCAAACCGCTGGATTCAGTGACCAGAGTGTGTATTTTTTGTGCTTGTGTGTGGTATGTGTGTAAGCCGTATTATCTCAGACACCGAAAGGATTGAAAATTTAACTGGTCTTTGTGCATTACGCTGTATCCTCTGGATGAACTCTCTTTTGTGGGACTAAGATCATGTTTTTTAACAAAAGCTGGTCTATAGCTGTTGTAATGAACTACAGTACATGTTCATTCCCCAACACCTTCATACAGCAGAAAACACTAAACTAAGAGATACAGACAATTTCAGTGACAAAACAACATTTGAAAGTACTCTGCATAGATGAGTAAACAAATTGGATTCTGACTGGTATGCTTATTTGGTGGATATCCTTATTAAAATGTGAATATGCTTTCATTTGATTAGATTGTAAAGAAACTGTCAATCAAATTTCCTCTTTGGGGCCCCATTAATAGTTCTTGTTTGATCGGGCCTTTAATCGATGGTATATGCCTTTGGTGAAGCCAGTTGTATTATTTCGGCATTTTTAAATAACCCAGCCCGTTCTCATCCCAAGGCGTCATATACTGACGCTTTTGACATTTCGTCTACATCGAATGCACATGGCACCCTTTAGCGTCAATATGAGACGCAGATAGATATGGGCCAGAAGGCGCCTCCTAGCGGTCTAACCCTAACCCTACCCCAGACCTAAACCTACCCATAACCGAACAAAGCTCTGTGTGTGTCATATTGACGCTAAAGGGTGCCATGTGCGTTCGATGTAGAGGAAATGTCAAAAGCGTCAGTATATGACGCCCTAGGATGAGAATGCGTTGAATAACCATGTTTAACAGTAGAATTCCTGGTGAAAAACCACATTACCGATGATTCTGCAGAGAAATCTCTACCAATCAGAGAATCGCATTGAGCAAATTGCACCAACAGAGCTCTTTAGTACCCGCCAACTCCCATGAAGCACTGAAACGACGTTTCCCTATGCCCTCAAACTACTTTATATATTCACAGTTCTGGGTATTAACTGATTACATGTAATCAGATTCCAAACATTTAGTAGATTTTATTGCATTTTGAAATGCTCAAAACCAGATTACAGTTACTTTTTTATGGACTACATGATTACTTATTATTCACACAATGGCAGTAAATTATTCATAATTTCTTTCTCTTTGTTTATATGAATATGGCACACAATAATCCCATTCAAATTTAAGAGATAAATGAGTCAAACGTTAAAAGTAATCAAAAAGTATTCAGAATACATTCCATATTATATAACTGCATATATAAGCTGTTTCACAGTCAGTTACCTTCGCCTATTTGAATTGTTTTCAAATACTTTTCTCTGTAAAATCAAAGTTTGGAATGTTGTGATTCACTTATATCTGGTTGGTTTGCCTTATAGCTTATGACTCTTTAACAAAGACTTTTTTTAAATCCCTATATAAAAAAATTGGAAAAATACTTCTGAAAACAAAGCCACTGAAAAAGTGGGCTTGAACTGTTGCACTCTAAAGTGTTCTGCTCACTTGCTGTGTATGTAGGCAGCAGACAGCAATGTTTCAGAACAGAGCGTACGATTTCTTCACGACCGTCACATTTGTAATTTTCATGGGAACATTTTACATTGTTTGACACTGTGTTCTCATCATTAGCATTGACTTGCTCTCTTGACGAAGAGAACAAGTAAATCTATCTAGTGTTTGGAATTGAGACATTTATTTTTATATATTAGCACGACATGATAGCGTATGTAAACATCCATCTGCCAACAGAGAACAGTAAGAGGATCAGGGCATGCTTGGTAATCTTCAACTCAGATTTTAATCAATTCAAATGAGATTTCCATATCCACACAACATCTCCTGGTCTGTTTATCCAGGGTTTAAACCCTCGACTACCTCTAAATGTACTTCCCCATGTGAGTGACTATGAATGCACAAAATGGTTTATTAAGATCTAAATGTCAGTCCCTGAATGCAATTTACACACTATCCAGAGCTAGAGCTGTTTTCTCTGGAGTTATAATCACAGTCAGTACGTGTTTATACATTGCTCATATAGGCTATACATGGTGGATGACTCGCTCTCTTTTACCTGATGTGATTGATGGTGAGGCTGATGGGAGGAATGAAGAAATCCTCCACCCTGTCGAAGCGATGGCCAACTGGTTTGGTGTGAATGGTGTGATGGGACATGCTCTCACTGGCCTGGCTGATCACCTGAAGCATAGAAGAGTCACACATTCAACAGGAACATGAGTTTTGCAATCTCATAAGGGCTTTCATGCGCACTAACACACACAAGAATTCCCTTTGTCGTGAGGAGCTCAATGTATTCTGTCTGTGATTAACCAAAGCTATGGATTATGAGGGACAGGCTTTGCCAATTATGCGATATGGAACCCCACTGAGACTCCTTGCTGTGCTGGTTCAACATTACATCACTTGGGAATGCTCCAAAAATGTCAACTAAAATCATCAAAACATACCGAGCAGGGCCGAATCATATACTTGAATAATCAGATGAGAGAAAATGTTAGGCAGAATGTCCCAGTTCTCTTGTTTGAGAGCAGCTTTCAAAATCAGCCATCAAGTGGTGATTAACACTCAAAGATGATCCTAGAGTGATTTGCCTTACCTGGAGGGTTGGAAAGTTTTTCTCCAGATCTCCCCAGCTCAAGATCCACACCTGGTCATGAGACTTGTCATAGTGAAGCTTCACTGGAACCCGGTCTGTGCTTACAGTCTGTTGACAACAATAGATCAACTATTTCCATTTGCTCAGCAAAATCAGATACTGTAAAACGTTGGGTTGGGCAATTCATAGGATGAAATCTGAACTGTTAAACTGGGATGACAGGAAGAGAAATTTATATAAAATGAAGAATTAATACTTTTACTCAACAAGGATGCATTCAATTGATCAAAAGTGACAGTAAGGACTTTTACACCACTACAAAAATATATTTATTTCTGAATAAATGCTGTTCTTTTGAACTTTCTATCCATCAAAGAATCCTGAAAAAAATCACGTTTTCCACAAAAAATATTTATTTATTCAATATTTTACTGTATTTTTTATAAAATAAATGTAGCATTGGTGAGCATAAGAGACTTATTTTTATTGATAAATACACATTTAGTAATTCAATATAATATACATTTTCATACTCAACTCACTTCTAAATGGCACACAATCCAATTCAAAAAGAGCTAAACAGTATTCATCGGAGTGAAATTTTATAATTATCTCATGCTAGGCACAACTAAGACAGACGCTTCAGCATTTTTGCCCCTGGTCAGCAGAGTTTCTTTGAAAAATTGATCAATTTTCCACATTGTTTGCTTCTAAAGAGTCCCTGTGAGAATTCAATAAAATCACTGGGACTCATTATATTAATTCAAGAGGCTGATTCACACCATGTGCTAAAAGCTCGATGCTTTTTGACATTCTACAAAAGTCACAATAAAAGTTTACAAGTCCACCAAAGCAACTATCCATGACAGAGAGAACGTGTGTCGCTTCTGAAAGCACAGCTGTACGTTTTTGTTTTTGCACATGTAGAGTTTGGTTATGGGTGTGCATTTTAAACAGAGTGCTGACAGTAACAATAGCTCAGCCAGTTTGCAATTATAGCTTTGCATCCATATCCATTCTCTGTCACCTGGCTGGAAATATTCCACTGGGAAACAAATGATTCATTTTGTGCAGTGATATCCTTACTGTGCAATTTTCACACCTCATTGTGCTTACATGGATGCACACGAATATGAAAAAAAAAAAAAAAAGTAAATTTGCACATTGAGCATCGCAAAAATGATTATACACTCTCTTTTACTCTCAGTGGGCCGGAGTTTTTTTTTTCCTCAAAATGTCTCCAACTTCAGATGAGTGTTTTGTATTCATCTGGTGCAGCATTCCCTGTTAAGTTCTCTACAATGTGAGCATGTGCACAGCTTGTTTCGACAACACACGGCATTAAAAGAAACCAAGAGTGAACCAGTGTTCGTGTTTAGCTATGATGGAGGAGGCTGATTGTTGTCTTCAGCGTCAATCTCCATGTGTGCAATTATCTGTGGGAGCAGATGTGCACATTGAATTTTTATCCCAGCACATCCCTCCTCTTCTTCCGAGGATTAGATTGAATAATAGAAACTCTTCAGAACATACAAACGAGTTCTCGACGCCATCCTTAGCAGTTACAAAAAGCTGTAACTTTTGAAATTTTCAGCATAAAACGTTTTGGTTGATAAACAGTGAATGCTCTGACTTAAATGTGATTTTTAGACAAATATTGGATTCTTCTCTCTGCTTTTGAGTTTCTAAAAGATCAGGTGGCTATTTAGCACTTGCTAAACTGCATGGGGTAATGAAAACCAAACTCCCAGATGACTGAATCATGAGTGCCAGTGCATCATGAGGCATCATGGGATACCTAAGTGAGGCCTGGCATGGAGAGAATTGCTGGCACTTATCCTGGCATTCACTCTAAACAAAACCACTTTTCAGCCAGGCACATGAGCCGTTCACTGCAACTCATGTCTAGATCATAGATCAAATTGTAAAAAAAGTATCTACTTTTCAACAATTGAATTAATAATTCACTAAAAAATTTAAATTCCGTAATCATATACTCAGTTACTTCATTAAGTTTTTTAATCTAATTTTTATATGTGACCCTGGACCACAAAACCAGTCTTATGGTTAAATTTGTTTAAATTGAGATTTATACATCGTCTGAAAGCTGGATAAATAAGATTTCAATTGATGCATGGTTTGTTAGGATAGGGCAATATTTGGCGGAGATACAACTATTTAAAAATCTGGAATCTGAGGGAGCAAAAAAATCTAAATATAGAGAAAATTGCCTTTAAAGTTGTCCATTTATGTTGGTGATTGTGCTGCATCCACTCAAAACTACATTTTTGATATATTTAAGGTAGGAAATTTACAAAATATCTTCATGGATCATGATCTTTAATTAATATCATAATGATTTTTGGCATAAAAGAAAAATCAATCATTTTGACCCATACAATGTTTTGTTGGCTATTGCCACAAATATACCACTGCAACATATGACTGGTTTTGTGGTCCAGGGTCACATATGTTGGTGATGTGTTCATATGATATCACAGCAAAAGCAAATCACAACCAACCACAACAATATTGCCAATAGACAAAATCAAGTCCCGTCTTACATTTTTTCTTGTTCGAGAAGCCGCTTCACTCTGATATACATCACAATATGGTAGAAAAGAATATTGCAATTTCCCCAACTTTAAAATATGCCAACTAGAACTGTAGAAGTGTATTTAAAAAATTGTGGATTTGAGGAGTATGAATTATGCAGTACACATGCCACATTACAGACATTAAATTGCAACATTTTTCAAATTTGATCATCTGTCTACGGTATGTTCACAAGAATAATGTTTTGGTTACTGATTAACTGGCTTACCTGAACGGCCTTCTGGGATTGGATGTCTACAATGAGCAGCCTATTCAGCAACGGCTGTGTGGCGTAAATGAACTTGTCCTTCACATTGACGGCTGATGTCCACATACATTTCTGATCCTTCTCTCCCTCCAATTGTGGACAGACCTCCTCCTTCAGAAAAAAAAGAAAAAAGAAAAAAAAGGGGTAACCACACACAGAAATATTATGGTGATATTATGAATGCATCTCAAAAATGTCTCATTTCTGAGTTGAAGGTCTCTTTTCTATAGAACACTGCTGGCCTCAACAATGCTATTAAACTTTTCAATGAAGCCACATAAATGAATTAGTTAAACTGTGAAAGAAAACAGTATAAGAATCTGTGACGTCTGCCTCAGAGGAAGAGACTGATAGCGGGCAGAAATGTCATCATGAAGGCAAGCTCGGTCTAAATGTGAGTGTCTGTCAGACCTGAGGCTGAATGTGCTGTGGTTAAAGAGCTGAGAGCTGGCTTGATGGATGACCACAGAGGTTGTGCAGAAGTGGGCATCTCCTGTGGTGATGCGGCTGACTGGGCTACTCAAGGGCTGCCAACGACAATCAAGACGAAGACTCAGACGGATGTGACTGGGTTCCTCTTGCAAGACTCAAATACAGTTTTAGTTGGTGCAACAGCCACTGGCTTTTAAGGTTATTTTTAATGCTTGTAAATTACAAAGCGCACTCATGAGATCACAAAGAACGTTTTTTGCCTTGGTTTCTTATGCCCTAGTTTGTTTTAGTCACCAATTACGCTCATCTGTTGCTAGTTTAGTTCCTGGTTTTGTCCCCCGTATTTATACCACATTTAGTTGGGGGTTATTGTTATTGCTTAATGTATAGATTAGTTTGCATTGCTCCAATGTTTCTTTTGTGCTCCTGAGTGTTTTTGTTTTATTAATTTAATAAAGACTGCTGTAGATTGATCGACACATGCTCTCTCGCTTTGAAACAATGTTTAAAAGAACTGTTTTCTATGTGAACATATTTTAAAATGGATAAAATGTATTCCTGTGATGGCAAAGCTGATTTTTCAGCATCATGACTCCAATCTTCAGTGATGCTTCAGAAATCCTTCTAATATACTGATTTGGTGCTCAAGAAACATTTCCTATATTTATCAATAACCAGTAATTATCATTAATCATTGTAATATTTATTTTGTGAAAATTATTTGTATTATATATTTGTGGTGTCATTTTAACAATTAACCAACAATGTTGCACATTTGCTATTTAAGTTTATCAAAACATAGTGTTTATCAATTGTAAAATAGTGTCAGCTGCCACTATTTTAACTGGAATGATCTGTAAGATCTTCAAAATGATCAATTAATATTTTAAAAAGAGGGAAGTAAATGTGACAGTGATTTCCCACAAGCAGAACATAGGAAAAACATATCGTAATGCTCTCTAAATGTTCTTGCCCAGAGTTTGCACTGGGGCTTGCCGTTATGGCCTGGTATTTGATTGATGTCCTAATAGAGGCCTGTTGCCTCTCTGGAGGCTGGAAACTCAAGCTCTCACCGCCCAGAGCTCCAAACAAACACAGCTGTCTCATCAGCATACCCAGCTCCGATGGAAAAGCAGAACAGAGGAATGCAATCATTTAATAGCTTGTGTAAATCTAGCAGCTACCTATCAGAAGGAGCCGAGAAATGATATGCAGAGTGTAGGGATGTAAGTAATGGAGGGAGGAGCTCAACTGATGTCTGTGCTGAGAATCAAACTCCACGGGGAGTTAAAGCACTGGTCATGTCTGAAAAGAAAGTCCAGTATTGCTGTTTATACTGATATGCAACCAAGAAACAGAAGAAGAATTACGGAAAAGAAATGATGGATGGATGGATGGATGGAACAGGTAGAAGGAAGGATGGATGGGAAGGATGGATGGGTGAATGGAACGAAGGAGGGATGGAAAGCGAGAAAGAAAGAAAAAAGAAAGAAAAAGTAAGAGAAAAAGAATGGATCGAAGGATGGATGGATGGAAAGAAAGGAACGATGGATGGAGAGATGAAGGAAAGAAAGAAACAAAAAAAGAGAGAAAGAAAGGATGGGTGGATGGGTGAATGGAATGAAGGGGGGATGGAAAGAAAGAAAGAAAGAAAGAAAGAAAGAAAGAAAGAAAGAAAGAAAGAGAAAGAATGGATCAAAGGAAGGAAGGTTGGATGAATGGATAGATGGATGGAAAGAAAGGATGGATGGATGGAGAGATGGAAGGAAATAAAGAAATAAAAAGAGAGAAAGAAATGATAGGTGGATGGACGGAAGGAAGGAAGGAAGGAATGAAGGATGGATGGATAGATGGAGAGATGGAATAAAAAGAAAGAGAGAAAGAAAGAAAGAAAGAAAGAAAGAAAGAAAGAAAGAAAGAAAGAAAGAAAGAAAGAAAGAAAGAAAGAAAGAAAGAAAGAAAGAAAGAAAGGAAGGAAGGACAGAAAAAAGAGAATGAAGGAACTATGAATGGATGGATAAGAGAAGGAAAGAAAGAAAGAAAGAAAGAAAGAAAGAAAGAAAGAAAGAAAGAAAGAAAGAAAGAAAGAAAGAGAAAGAATGGATCAAAGGAAGGAAGGTTGGATGAATGGATAGATGGATGGAAAGAAAGGATGGATGGATGGAGAGATGGAAGGAAATAAAGAAATAAAAAAGAGAGAAAGAAATGATAGGTGGATGGACGGAAGAAAGGAAGGAAGGAATGAAGGATGGATGGATAGATGGAGAGATGGAATAAAAAGAAAGAGAGAAAGAAAGAAAGAAAGGAAGAAAGGATGGAAGGAAGGACAGAAAAAAGAGAATGAAGGAACTATGAATGGATGGATAAGAGAAGGAAAGAAACAAAGAAAGAGAGAAAGAAAGAAAGGAAGGATGGATGAATGAATGTATAAATGGATGGAGAGAAGGAAAGAAAGTAATAAACAAAGAAAGAAGGATAGAAAGACGGGCTGGTGGATGGAAGGAAGGAAAGAAAAGGGAAGGAATGAAGGAAGAAAGGATGGATGGATGGATGAATGGAAAGAAAGAAAGAATGGATGGGTTGAAGGAAGGATGATGGATGGAAAGAAAGGAAGGATGAATGGATGGATAGAGAGAAGGAAGGAAAGAAACAAAGAAAGAGAGAAAGAAAGGATGGGTGGATGGATGGAAGGAAAGAAAGAAAAAAGAAGGGAAGGAAGGAAGGAAGGAAGGATGGATGGATGGATGGATGGAAAGAAAGGAAGAAAGGATGAATGGATGGAGAGATGGAAGGAAAGAAAGAAACAACAAAAGAGATAAAGAAAGGAAGAAAGGATGGGTGGATTTATGGAAGGAAGGAGGGGAAGAAAAATAAAGGAAGGAAAGAAGGATGGATGGATAGATTGAAAGACAGGAAGGATGAATTAATGGATGGATGGAGAGATGGAAGAAAGAAACAAAGAAAGCGAGAAAGAAAGAAAGAAAGGAGGGGTGGATGGATGGATGGAAGGAAAGAAAAAGAGGAAGGAAGGAAAGAAAAAGAGGAAGTAATGATGGGTGGATGGATGGAAGACAGGAAAGAAAAAGAGGAAGGAAGGAAGGGTGGATGGATGCAGCACCATCCATGCTGTATGTAGCAAATGAGCTAAAGTAGCATAACTCTGGTAGCATGTAACAAACATCATGTAAAAATAAATGTACAAAAAAGCTGATATATAAAAAGCTCTCATAAACTTTGGATTAGAGCACGCAGGAGGGAAAACAGAGGGTTTCTATTGTACATTTAAAAGTACTTTAACATTTCTTTTATACGACAGCTCACCTGCAGGCCAAGAAGCTTCTCGCTGGGTTTGATGTGTCTCTGAATCTCACAGGCCACTGGCTGGATGACTTTAATACCGTCCTCATAAAACACATAGAACATGTTTCCAATCCCCAGACCTGTAGTGGGACATAAATGAGAGTGCTCAGGGCTCAGATCCCCCGAAAACAGGGTGGACCGCAGCATTAACACAGTCCAGACAAACGCTACACATTAATATTAAAACACCATGCTTACCGTCCTCTCTCCACAGGATGTTTGCCACTGTAAGAGAACACAAAGAGAACTCACATGAGAGAGGTTTGATGCACTTCACTCTCCTGAATGTTGGAAAATCCGATACACCAGAGATACGAGATGAACTCACACTTCCGGCTATAAACCTCCCACAGATTATTGCAACAACAATTGTAATTCTGGTTGGTTTTTCGAACGTAGTTTGAAGCTATGGAGAGTTGTATTTGATTTGGCCAAGTAATTATACTCTGCAACCTGAGGAGTTTATTGATTTGACTCGCTCATGTGTAATCAATACTGTGTCGGCATTATACATCGAGGTCGGCCTGCGGGGATTCATACACTCGCGCAGAGCCACCAACCACATCGTTCACACGGAGGAAACAATGTGCATAAGGGTGAAAGTCGGAGCTTATCTTTGCATTAAGCATGATTATTTCCCCATAACTGCTGTGAATGGCATTACCTTTTAAAACACTTAAACTTTGGAGATTGAGATCAATGCCTTACTAACAATGATCAAATACCTTTAAAATGGGTCTTATGGCAATCAAGCAGCTTAGCAAAGCATAACCAAAAAATATCACACAATTAACTCCAGAATAATTCCCAAAAGCATTTTAGAGCAGAATAAATAACTACAATAAAACACCTCCATTAGAAAGAAATGATCCCTGATGGCCACAGCATTTGTGCTAAAAATAACAATGATGGCCATTACCCACAAATGACAGATATGCCATTATTAATCTTTGCGCGATATTTGTCACAGAGGATCTATTGATAAATATATTAGCATGAGAGAACAGCACATTATGCCAGTAACGAGCAGATTCCCCTCCTTATTACGTTCTGCCTGTTCACTGGTGCAGTTTGTAGTGAAGATGTGACCTCTAACCGTTCCTCAGCAATCTGATTCAATCTCTCACAGACTGCGAATCAATCTCCCACAATTCACCTGTGCTACAATCCCTACGCCAAGCGATTCTCATTCTCCACTCTCACTTCATCAAGAAGACAGGGGGAGCAGAGTAACGCTTTCAAGAATAGTGATGGAGCTCGAGTTAATCTTCAAAAAAGTCCTTAGTCAACTTCTTTTTCTTTGAGTTAATGTATCTTCGCAATCTAAAAGACTTTTGTGAAAAATATTGCCACTGCATCAGCAATTGATGAGGAATGTAAAAAAAGACTCGGGGAACACGGAGCTCCGCTACAGAATGAAAGCAGAAGGGAGTGGTTTGGAAGAAATAAGCCCAGTCTTTTCCAATAACACAGTGTACTGACACAATATCACCGAGCAGGGAGAATAAAGAACTTTGGGAATAAGAGGTTCTTTCAGAGGAGTCCCTCTAAGTCTGTTTCATATTTTTGATGTTTGGAACATTATTTATCTTACATTTTAGACTCAACATGCAACCAAATACCATAGCATTTTGTATGTTTATGCTAAACTACTATTCATAACATTCTCAAAACCATAAAAAAAAAGAGAAAAGGCAAGATTTACTAAACAGGGCAAATTAGGGTAAGAGCGACCCCCCTTAACTAACATGCACTTTGACCGAAACGCTACGTTCTCGACAGCAGAGTCCCATTTCAAGCTGCCAGTGGGAGATAAAGCAGTGGTACGAGTTGACTGCCACGGTGTAACAGGTGAAGGCCAGTGTTGGACTCTAATTAGGTCTCCAACACAACGGAAAACTAATCAAGACAAATGCCTGGGGTGCGCATTTCAGCTTTGCCTCTCTGAATCATTCATGGACCTATCAAAGCATTCATGAGTTGAGAATGCAACTCTGCGTCTATCGCGGTAATGCTCTGTTATGCAAATACCCCTGGTGGTCCTGCATGATTAAAAGACCGAACATGATTTAATTATGACAATTATGAAGACTCAATAAGTGAATTTTCTATACTACTGAAGGAGTTGTTGAAGTAACCTTTACTTTCTACATAGTGTGTAGTGTGTATATGGAAAGTTTGGAAGGTCATGCTACCTTACAGATGAGTGCACTACCTTATTTTGCTGGTATTGCTTTCTTTAAACTTTAATACAAACTCCTACAGTCTTTTGGATATTGAGGTTAATGCCCTCAGGTATAGGGCAACACCTCAGAGAGTGGCTGATGCTGAAATAGACTCTGGAAAATACATTTGATGAAAGAAGGAAAAAGAAAATAGCTGCTAATTTCTGCCTTAGAGCGGCAATATGGAGTGTAAGGTTAAAAAGTCAGAGAAAACGTCTTTGCACACACAGTGTTCAAGTTGATTATTAATTACATTAAATTAATAAGAAAAAGAAAAATACGCAAGACAATGCACTAAAATTTGATCTGAATTTTTTTGAAGTCGGCATGAAACAGAAATTATACACAGTTGGTGTCAGAAAGTATCTAGTGTTTTTGAAATGGTCTCTTATGCGCACTCCTTATTTGTATATATGCATTTACTCAATGAACAAAACATTAAAAACAGTAATATTGTGAAATATTATTACATCTTTTTGAATATATTTTATTGGCAAAACTCATCATTACTCCATTCTTTAGTGTCACGTGATCCTTCAGAAATCATTCTAATATGTTGATTTGCTGCTCAACAATCATTTCTTATTATTACAAATGTTAAAAACAGTTGTGCTGCTTAAAGGGTTTGTTCACCCCAAAATAAAAACAATTCTGTCATTTACGCTCATGTCATTCCAAACCTGTAAGACTTTTGTTCATCTTCGGAACACAAATGAAGATATTTTAATAAAATCTGTGAGATTTCCATTGTCAGCCTACGCAAATACCACTTCAAAAAGTTTGTAAAGAGATTGTAAAACTAATACATATTAATTAGTTAAGCGGTTTAAATTTCATCCAGAAATAATTAAAAAGAACTTCATTTGTGTATCGAAGATGAAAGTCTTATGGGTTTGGAATGACATGAGGGTGAGGAATAACATAATTTTCATTTTTGGGTGAACTAACCCTTTGTTATTTTTGTGGAAATCATATATACTGTATATATGTTATAGAATAATTTGATGAATAGTTAAACATTTATTTGACACACAAATCTTTTATTAGATTTTCGTTAACTTAATTTAACGAATTCTTGCTGAGTAAAAGTATAAAAAAAATTCTAACTTTTTAATGGTAGTTTATATAAGCCTAAATCGTGTACAATAAGAAAATAAAATAAAAATTCTATATATATATATAGGGTCAATTTAGGTATTTCATGCCGAAAACATGCCATCTTTGTGTTGCTCAAACTCAATATTGTCATCTTTATACAAATATTATGTTTTTGTTAATGGATAGTAAATAAATATTTCATTCAAAAATGATAATTTCTCTCTTAATTTAATCACCCTCATGTCACTCCAAATCCAACGAATGGAGACCAGAGGTTTCAGACTGAGTCTATGTGACTTATATGCTTATATGTTCTAACATTTCTAAAGTAGGCTAATAAAAAAAAAAATCCCTGTGTGAGAAACAGACCACAATAGACTGAAGCCTGCTGTGTAAATGGCGGCTGAGAGTACTGAACAAATTGTTTAGAAAAGTTTTCTGAACTAGGATTTTTTTCCTTTCTGAACAACTATTCATAACAAAAATTTAAAAGGGTTAAAAGCAAGGAAATGGCCGCATACTGTTCAGCATTTCTTTAGATCAGAGCTGCCCACACTTAATTTAAAAACTCAGCCAGTGAAACACTGAATGGCAGAGGTGAGCATGATCATTGGCATATCCCAGCATGCAACAGCGAAGAGATGCCTACATTGTTTTGATGGGCCTAGTGTGTGACAGAGCAGAACACAAAATTACAGGGTGTGAAATGATAATTCTGACAAGCTCTCTATACAGTAGAGCATAAACTTTCTGATCCGAAAAAAAATCAGACAAATGGACAAAGTAACCCTCCCATTTGGCTTTTGGCACGACACTTGTTAACATATGAGAGTTTTGTGTTTGACTGAGGAAAAGTGGGTACTCAGACACATTTTGTTTCTCTCTGCATCTGTTCCTTTATTTCCATTCCCCATCTCTCACGATAACACCAGAGCAAACATGGAATCCCATAATCCAACAAGAACACAGCTGCATGAGACCGCAGAGAGATCAGCACTACTGTTGTTTGTATGTATGCAGCAGGTGGCGTTTATCCGACAGCCTTAAATACTTGTCCAGTAATTTTCCCCTTGACAAGACAGCAAAGGCATATTGTCTCTTTTCTTATAGATGATGAGCACTATCACACCTGAGCGCTTCGCATCACACCAGCCTCAAATCACTCGCCTGTTTGAATCCTCCTCCCATAGCACATATCTGCTGACATTCTCATGGCATATATATCTTCTGGGACAGGAGATGTACTCAAGTATTTGATGATAGCAGTATAACTTGCGACAGTATTTGCTGTCTTAAGTATTAATTGAATTAGGGTTTTTGCACCGATTTACAAGGGAGATTTATGGTGTGGGACAGTTATTTTAAGCGTAAAGGTGAAGTGTGTAATTTCAGTGCAACAAGCCGTACTAAAAGGAAGTGCAAAAATAATGATAATTTCCAAACTGGTTTCACAAAATAGTACTTAGTGTCTTTTATAAGGGTACAATGCAAACTCTGATTAGAAACTAAGGGAATATATATATATATATATATATATATATATATATATATATACATATACATATAAATGTACTGTACACATACACGAATGCACGCACGCATATTATATTCATATATATATATATATATATATATATATATATATATATATATTAAAATAATACTTTTATTTTAAAGGGAATATGAGATGACGAATGTACTGTAGCTACTTCAGACCAACCCATTTTAGATTTGTGTCGGGCACAAGAGTCATTTATCCTGCCGATATAATAGCAACAGCGCCCGAGATCCACCCACAAAGTTACTTGCGTTTCGCGTTTGATACTTGCGTTTCAGATCGTTAAAATAGGGCCCCAAATCTGTATTATTTCCGAAGGATCATGTGATACTGAAGACTGGAGTGATGGCTGCTGAAAATTCAGCCTTGCTATTGCACTAATAAAAAAAAAAGTATTTTTTTTTTTAAAGAAAATGTAATATTTCACAATATTACTGTTATCACTGTATTGCTGATCAAACAAATGCAGCCTTGGTGTTAAGAGACTTTTTCAAAAACATTCAAAAATCTTATCGACCCCAAACTTTAGTACAGTAGTCTATATGCAAAAATATATTACCTTTGTTTTTACTTCTGGAATCCTATTTGTTAAGCCAGACATGTTGTGCCGATTATATAAACAACAATATTTGAAAGTGACACCGGGCCAGAGTGTTCAGCAACACAGTTTGTGGAAAGTACGACAACGAAAAAATAACGAAAAAAAAAAAAAAAATCACACTTTAATACCATTTGAAACAAAATTGGAAGATAGTGTACTACCATTGTAGTGGACTTTTACCCAGTGGCCCTTGAAGATTAGAATTTTTTTTAAAGACATCCAATTTCATGATCTCTAGAGCACCGTGGCTGGGCTGAGGGATTCTGTCTGACCTTTAAATCTTGAGGAGAGAGAGGGATGGGACCAAGATCATTATCTCCCCTCTGAGTGTGGTGTGTTTTCACCCGCTGACCTGTAGAACTGCACTGACCCCAACTACTGATAGCTGACCACCAACCTCACCTTGTTTTGCCCTTTAGATGTACGATTACTTTTATCACACGCCCCCTGCAACCTTTCAGAAGCTGTAATACTTACTGTACATTCAAAAGCCAACACACAACTTTGCTATAAGTTCTAGCTATTACTGTTCTGTATCAATGGTCATCTTGTATAGCCAGGCACCAATGAAAGCTGATTTCTGTATTTTCAGGCATATAATGTACAGTATAGAAAACATATCTCCCATAAATAAGTTGGACAAATTCATTGCACAAAACTGAGGCAGCATATTAAAGGATTATTGATATCCATAAAAAAAAAGATTTTACATGTAGTGATTGGGCACAATATGGAAATGTATTTGCCAGGCTGGTGCGTTCTGTGGAAGCAGGGAGCCGTGTATCATCCCAGGCTTATGAGTTCAGACCTGCCGTTCCAGGACTAATGCAAGAGGAAATCCCAGCTGACAGTGCAGGATTGTTCCTCTCATTCACAATGAAAGCAATAGCACAGACTATCAAATCCAACTATTTAGCCTGGTTTCAACACAAGAGACGAATCAGAACTATTAAAAGAACAGTTAACCCAAAATGAAAACATTTGCTCACTTTCATGTTGATCAAAACCTGTATGACGTTCTTTCTAATAATGTCGTCAAATGCTCTTTTCTATGCAATTAATAATGTAATGAAGATGGGGCTGGAGCTTTTAAGGATGCAAAAGCACCAACTCTGTGTCCAAAGTGAAAATGTATTCTAGAATACAAATTATTTGTGACACCTATGAGAATATTCTCACATGCAGAGATCATAGTCTGCTTGAGGAGAAACTGTGTAATGAGATGGTCTAGAGCGAGTGTTGATCCAGACAGCTGGAGGAGTTCATCTGACGGAGCAGAGATCAAAGGGTCTGGATGAACTGACTCCAGATCAGAGGGCATGCTGTAGTGAATCTGAAAAAAATACTGTCATCCTTTATGCATGCAGGGAAAACACAGGCAGCACTGGCTCTGGTTGTATGACCTGTAAGGAAACTCTGGCCTTCTGTTTGTACAGGGCATTGAGCGGTCACATCTCGCTAAACTACAATACCCAGAACTCTGAACTATGCATCTGAACTCCTTTTTGAACAAAACTATTTCCTTTTTTGAGGAAACATGACCGATGACTGTATGGTGACCTGTGAGGTTCCTTTGCAAACTTCACTGTCCACAACGTCATTGCTTACAATACAATGAACCACCTGACTGTATCAACAAGCACATAAAAACACATACTCAACCATTCAAAAGTTTAGGGTCAGTAAGAATAAAAAAAAAATAAAAAAAATAAATTAAAACTTTTATTCAGCAAGGACACATGAAATTGGTCAAAAGTGACAGTAAAGACATTTGTAATGTTATAAACCATTTCTATTAGAATTAAAAGCTGTTCTTTTGAACTTTCAGTTAATCAAATAAATCCTGAAAAAAATGTATTTAACATTGATAATAATGAGAAATTTTTCTTGGGCACCAAATCAGCATATTAGAATGATTTCTGAAGGATCATGTGACACTGAAGACTGGAGTAATGATGCTGAAAATTCAGTTTTGCCATCATAGAAATAAATTACATTATAAATTATATTCAAATAGAAAAGTTCTTTTAATATTTTACAGATACTGTTTTTACTGCATTTTTGTAAAAATAAATGCAGCCTTAATTCTTTATCAAAAACAAAACAAAACAAAATCTTACCAATCTTTTATTTTTTAATGGTAGTGTACTAAGGGTTTCATCAACTGGTTAACTATTAGAGTTCTTTTGTTCAACTAGTTGTGGTTGTTTAAAGGTGCTCTAAGCGATGTCACGCGTTTTTTAGGCTGAAACATTTTTTGTCACATACAGCAAACATCTCCTCACTATCCGCTAGCTGCCTGTCCCCTGAACACACTGTAAAAAAGCGCGGTCTCTGTAGACAGCCCAGGCTCCACAAACGGCAACAAAAACAAACTGGGCCAGCCTGGACCACGAAACATAACAAACAGTGTTCCAGCCAATAACCAACATGATTTGGGGTGGGGGTTGGGGGGGTTAGTGTGCGTGCACATGAAGGGGGGTGTGGGGAGTGGAGGAGAAAGAAGCATGAAGAGGGAAGTTAGCTAGAGGAGAGATGTCCGAGACAACGACAACGACTAACGTTAGAATTATATTCTTTTGAATTTTGATATTCCAATGAACAAATAACAAAGAAGAGGGGAAAGGAGAAGGAACGCGCGAAGTCCCGAATTTACATCGGAAAAGCCTGTTTCAGGAAACACGGAAGGGAGGGGGAGGGGATGGGATGAGGAGGAGGGAGGGTCGAGCTAGCCTCCGTTTTGTTTGACAATACTTTGAATGTCAACAAGATGTGACGTCACCCAACATCGCTTAGAGCACCCTTAATCAATGGTGACAGCAAGAGGAAAATCTAAAAATGATATTGAAACATTCAATAAAATTTTGTTTTCAGTGTTCCCAAAGTAACACTCCCAAGTACAATCCCAAGTGCATTTTGACTTAGCAGAGTATACAACAAAAACTTGCATCAACAAAACAAGCAGCACTCATTTCAAAAGACAAAAACAAGCAATTTCCTATCCTACAAAGGTAAAATGGATTAAATGAAGAATAAAATAATAATTCATTTAATTAATTTCAAATTGTTATAACTTTTAGATTAAAATAATAAAAATAATTTACTGAACAAAAGAATAATTCTAATTATGAGTTAATGGCTTGCTAAATCTGTATTCAAAGTTCAATTCGAAATTCCTTCAGATAATCTTATATAACAAATCTTATTTTTCATTTCAATGCATAGCACCATAAACCTACTGACAAATATTGAAAAATCAGGCTGCTGGGACTCTTCTTACATTATTTTATCTCCTTCTGGTACTATTATTATCTGAAGTTATCTGAAGTTTATAAACTATTAATGTTCAGTCTGATGAATAATGCAAAGAAACAGGAAGTGAAGTTCCATCATAGGGAGGGATGGACAGCACATCATGACTTATACATACACGTTTTCCGAGCAGAGTCCTCCACGAATAGAGAGGAGATGTCCTCGTCCACACCCGCCTCGTTGCGGGCGATGCAGGTATAGGCGCCGGTGTCCTCGAAGTGAACGTTACTGATGTGCACCTCGCTCCCGTTAGCTGGAAAGGAAAGAAAGAACGAAGGAAGGACTGAAGTGAACTTTTCCTCCATCACCTCTCTAAATCACTTGTGAAAGAAACGGCTCCATTTATGCAAGTTCCTCTAATGGGATCATGAAAATGTGTTTGATAACGGCTGAAACATTTATAGTGTTCTCAAGTTGTCATGTTAGCTTTAGCTGACTTGAGGAAGGTTTGTTGATGAGAGGCCCCACAGGGGGAATTTGTGGGATTGAGTAAAGATCTAGATTATGACAAACACGTCAATCACTGCTACAGTGGAACCAGCAGGCATCACGGCTATATAAAGCTCCTTCAGAACGACAAGATCAATGTGTGCTTGTGTAAAGATACAGGCACTTTTTTTTCAGTGTGAAATCAGCTAGTGCAAAGGCTTTTGTTGAGAACAGAGGACACTACTGACATTAGGGTTGGGAATTCCCTGAATTCCAGAACTGGTTGCATTGATAAAATCTTTTTTCTGTTAACGGTTCTCACACATGCATTCTTCCGTTTATGCAGAATACTATACTAAAACAGTCTGCCAGAGTTTCCTTCACTACTTATTCAACACCACATTAACTGTTACTGAACCCATAAAGTCAAACAGATCAGTCTGATTATGGAATGGATAGCCGCCCCTTTAACTGTCATGCCGAACACTGCTAAGAATGGTAAGGAACAGTTCCAGTTATATTTTGGCCTGGTAGAATGCAAGTAGTGACCTCGCCACTCAGGATTGGTCGCTTGTCTGTTGCCTGGCTAACAGTTTCTCTACAGCAAAGTGCACAATTTGAGCGTAGTAAACACAAGTTAATAGTACAATTAAAAGAAATACCCAATCATCTTCCACAACGCGGTCGCTATTTACATCTCATACCGTCTGTAAAGTCTTGCCTTACAAAGGCAACGACTGACACATTTGTATTACATTCCAAAGAGGTTTGTTATCAGCCCCACAGTGGAACATGGACCATATCTGTTCAGGCTTGGCCAGGTCGGCACAAAATGGATTGGTTAAAGGGTTAGTTCACCCAAAAATTAAAATTCTGTCAGTAATTACTCACCCTCATGTTGTTCCAACCGCGTAAGACCTTCGTTCATCTTCGGAACACAAATTAAGATATTTTTGATGAAATCTGAGCCATGTTTCACTCCTCCATAGGCTTCTATGTGACCGAAACTTGCTGGCCCAGAAAAGTTATTAAAGAGATCGTTAATATAGTCCAAGTGACTCCAGTGGCTCAATCTTAAGTATATCAAGCGACGAGAATACTTTCTGTGCGCAAAAACAAATAAAAATAACGACTTTATTCCACTTTTCATTTCCTTCTCTCTGGGCCTCTAGTTGGTTCGCGTAGTCTTTTTGCGCACAATGCGTAGCGCGTCTGTGTTACACGTCACCACGTAGGCTCACTATTGGCCGACGCCGGTCATGTGTGTGTTGCGTGATGACGTGCAACACAGACGCGCAGCGCAAAAACACTACGAGGCCCAGAGAGAAGGAAATGAAAAGTGGAATAAAGTCGTTATTTTTGTTTGTTTTTGCGCACAAAAAGTATTCTCGTCGCATGATAAACTTAATGTAGTGCCACTGTAGTTACTTGGACTATTTTAACGATGTTTTAATAACTATTCTGGGCCGGTGAGTTTCGGTCACACTGGAAGCCTATGTAGGAGTCAAAATTCTGTCAGATTTCATCAAAAATATCTTAACCTGTTAAGCTGCAACGCCACTTTTGAAAAATCCCCAGAAATGACATACCCAAACTAAAACAGATACAGTTCATGAACCCTTTGTACTAAAAGCACAAGTATGATCTCGTTTGAAAGCTGACACCTGGCAGTTTATTGTAAATGTAGAATTAATTATTGTCGTAATGACAAAAAATGTTATAAATAGCTTCAAAGTTTTGTAAAGTTATTAGAAATTATTTTTTATGAAACATCCTCATGAAAATAAAATTGAAATTGGCACTGGAGCAATCTAGAAATGCACTACAGCTAAAGCCACATGTCTAAACATTTTATGTTTAAAATCTGAAGATAATAAGCCCAAAACTCTGTATTTAGTTAAATGTTTTTCAAGACCATGTCATGTGACTAACAGTTAGGGCTAGCTAGCATGTTAGCTTAGCACACCATCAATACATGACAATATATGAGATTAAAACCATATTTATGCTCAAAACGTACTTTATAACTCAAGCCGAATGTTTTAAATAATCTTCTATGATCTAATTTAGCTTCAGATAAAAAAAACAGACAGAAAATATATTATTTGATAGTATTATGCACAATGATGAAGTCTATATAGATTAGCATTACATTAATAATATAATCTATTATTATAAAAATACCTGGCATGGCTTGAAGAACACAGGCAAATCAGATATCATTGCAATCATGTTTATTGTCTTCAAAACATCTTTTATCTGCATGATTACAGCCGATCTCTGTTAGCTGTGTGTGTGTTCGAGGCTTCCTGGAATGTCACATGATCATGGCTCTTCTTCATGTGCCATATATGGACTATATTACTGTGCATATAGCGCACTCAGGCTATTGGTATGAATTGAAAACACTGTGAATTAGAATACCAAACGCTCATAAAGATTACATTGACGCATTTGGGTATAAATTCAATAAATATTATTCCTGTCTATAGAAATATGATGTGAATCTAAAAGAATCTATCAATATTTCTCCAAATCTGCACATTTTTGAGCTAAAGCCCTGAGGGACGTTGTTTTGTGTATCGCTGTCATGACGACAGCACATAGTTTTTTATGAATGGGAGCGGCTGACGCGCATAATTCATATTAAAGGTATCGACTCATTTTTTCATTTCATAACTCCTGACACAAATTAAGACATAACTGTCACTATGAGTTTCTCAGAATACAATAGTGGTCAAATACTGAAACTTGAGTCTTATATCTTTTTAATGATGTATAGTTTGTCAAGTCATAACATTAAATCTGATAGTAATTTTGAATTAAATAAATAAAAAACGCTTCAGTGCGCCGACGCACTGGTGAAGCTTAACAGGTTAATTTGTGTTCCGAAGATGAACGAAAGACTTACATGGTTGGAACAACATGAGGGTGAGTAATTACTGACAGAATTTTCATTTTTGGGTGAACTAACCCTTTAAGCAATGAGAATGGTTTGGCTCGATGGTGAAAAAGTGGCTAATGACTCTTTTGAGATTTTTATCTCATCATTTGGCAGTGGAATTGCATTTTCCCACAAACATTATTCCTTAATGGCACTAAAATATTCTTTAAATGGAAGGAACCAGAATGAAAATGGTTTAATTCTTTAAGATGGACATTCCTGTGCCATTTGCAGCATTACAATCATAAATCATAACAAGAATCAGAAATGTCCAATGGTTATTTGTTTGTACCCTGAAGTGTGAGTTGTTTGGAGAGTTTCGTGGTGATGTCCATGCCGTTCTTCAGCCATGAGAGTTGTGGGTCGGGGATGCCCTCAGCGTAGCACCGCAGACTGGCTGTGACCCCCGGCTCGCGTGCCTGGCTCTCTGGGTACACTCGGATAACAGGGGGCACTATGAAGAAAAAAGAAAAAAAAAAACACAGGAAAGGACTAAGTGTAAGCAAAGATAATGAATGAACAAACAGTCAACATCCTGGGCTGTGTTTCCCCAAAGCAATTGTGAGCCAAGTTGATCCTAGAGACCATTGATGGCAATGGTTTTATAATCTGCCTATGTATTCGATGCTTTTGGCAAACACAACCCTAACTGGTAAGAATGGTGAAATAAGAGGTTTTTTCATTCTTCAAGAAAGTACATATATTTTTGCTTATTTACTTTATTTAGAACTCTATAAGTGAGGAAACGGGAGAAATGAGAGGAAATGTTTGGACAGTGCTGGCAGGGTGACCAATTTTGTAGCACGCAAGGGGGTTGATTTAATGAAATGCTTAGCTTCAAGGCACAGAGAGTGGAATCAGAGCATTAAGCTCCCTGGGACTGTGGCGTTCAACTCACGATTGAAAAGCAGAAATCATTTAGTGTAAAAATCGCGAGCTCAGGTCCTTGTGGTGTTCCAAGATCAGCTCATTGCTAATGAGCAGATTTTCATAAACAGTAAAATGTGTGAAAACAAAGCCATGAAGCATGAAGGAAATGTATGAAACATAATCATATCTGAAGTGTAATACTGAGTTTGAGAAAGAAGTTTAAAAATCAACATTTTACCCTATTTCAATATTAATATTACAAGAAAAGTGCTGCTTTGTATTCTGAAAAGTGTTATGAAGCCATTAAAATAGATTTGTGTGAGGAACAAACCGAAACGTTATTATTTCCTGAAGTCATAATTCTTCAAATATATTCCATCAAAACTCTGTAATGTACTTAAAAATGTATATGGATGTTGGTCAACATAATTTTTACAGCTTGACAGATCTGGTTTCCTTTCACTTTTAAATATATGGAAAACATATAATGTAAATATAAATTGCAAGGACAATCTTCAAAAGCACTAATTTTGAAAAAAAAAACAACAGGATAAAGCAGATGCTTCCTTAAATTCAACATTCAATCTTGAATGTCAGTTAAATGCTCTTAAATACTTGATTCTAATTGGTCATTAAGTCAGTGTGAATATGCTGGTATATTTAATACTTTAATTATATGGAGAAAAATACCAAGGATAATCTTCAAAACCCTCATATTGGGGGAAAAAACTACCGCATAAAAGTTTGCAAAAAAACAAACAAACAAAAAAACATGACAGTATAAATTTTTGGGTGAATTATCCCTTTATTCATCCTTTTTTAAATTATAATTATTATAGCTAGATAATTACATTAGAAAAACCAAGTGACAGAATTGTGGTTAAATGAACTAGAACATAACCAGCACTCTCTCGTTCTTATTCTTTACTAAGCTTAACCTAGAAATGATATAAAATCCCCACGAAATGACTTTTCTTTCTCTGTGTGTGTGTGTGTGTACCTTTATCTGTCTTTGTGTGTATTTTATTACCTGGGGATCGACTTGAGATTGTCCCCTGTGTGAAACACATCAAAGCTGACAGCTCTATCACAAAATTCTCATGGCCCCTCATCTCCTCCAATCTCACTCCTTTTCTTTGTTTTCCTCAGTGTTGATTTTCTGTGAGAATAAGCAAGTGTTTTGGCTCGGTGGTGTGTAAGTCCGCCATCACTGGACCGGATAAATTCTCTGTGTGTATTTGTTTCTCCGTGAAATTGAGAGTCAGATTTATTAGTTTATGTTTGTCTTGTCTCTTGGTGTGCGGACGTGTCCATTACATGCGGCACAGAGAATTGTGTGTTTTTCTAGTGCTTTTGTATGTGTGTCTGTTCTGATGAGCTTTCAGTGTCCTCGATTAGAGTTTCCTCTCCATTTCACCATCTCAGAGACTCAGCGGGTCTCTGTGAACCTGTCTGACCCCTTTCATTTTCACAGCTAACACTGCTCTTAAACAAATAACGAAAAATGACACCCACTCACACAATGTATACATACAGAGATGGTAATTAATGTTTGTCTTTTTTTTGCCTGATTTTTTAACCTTGGTTAACCATCAAGCGAAACCCTGCCTTAAAAATAAAGCAACAACCTTATATTTTCATTATTCTAAATGAAAAAGGCGCTATAAAGGACAACAATTTGAAGCCAAAAGGTTAGCCGTCATTTACGTGTGCCGTGCAGGAAATTAATTAAAAATTGTTTGAGAGAAATGTAAATGCTTTAGCTTAAATTAATCTACACAGATGCAGTAATAGTAAAAGCATTAGCAAACTGACTGTGGAATGTAAAAAATGAAATAAAAAAATAAAAGACCAAGCAATATTCCATTGCTCTTGGTCATCAGGAAGCATAATTAGGTAAAGGGGAGCAATAGTGCCCTTGTGGCTCAAAATACAAAAAGGGAACATGTGTCACATCCCTTAATTAATTTCTCATTTTCTCCCAGCTCTGACCACGATTAATTGCTAGGCAACGGGTCCAGAGGCAAATTCAATTGTTTTTCATTCAATTGCATTGTGATGTTATCATTTAGGGCCATTTGATTGCCATGTGTTTCATGTGTCAATGAAAAACAACAAGGAAAAAGGTAGCAGGAGATCAAGGATTGGTGAAAGACTTCACTGCATCAATTTCAGCCGCAGAGAACAAGAAAGATGCAAGAGACACTTTTTTTACCATCATAAAAAAGCTTTTTAATTCTCCCCTTCTTTTTAATCTCTCTGTGTTATGGACCATAAACTGAGTACTCTGTTAACAACAATATTATTTAATCATTTATTATATGATTCTTTATGCATAAATCTGCATTACAAACTCTAATTAATAAAAAATATAATAATTATAATAATTAATGCTGTAATAATTAAGTAAAATGTAATAGCTGAAGAATTATAAAATAAAACATTATTATGCATTATTATTATTATTCATTTTATAAGTCTTGTTTTATAAATACAGAATACGTGTATAGGTATTTTTTTAAATGCATTTCATTTTATATACTATTCATTGCTAAAAAATTTTTTTAATTGAAAATACAGATATAAAACAAAAGAAATAGTAAAGATAACTATAACAACAACTATATTAGCTTCAACAAAAGTGGATGATAACGTTTTGATTGGCTGTCATTGTTTTTATTGTTCATCATCTGAAAAAAATTGTTCTGAAAGTGATTCCAACTATACCGTTTCTCTGTGCCTTTAAAGGTGTGGTGTGGACTCTGCTTTTCTTTTATATTTAGACATTTTTTTTAACTATATTTTTATTATAACCATAGTTATCGTCCTTGGTGTGAGCTTCATCAACATATTTCAGCTATTAATTTTACATACTTGTGGATTAACATATTTCAGCTATTACTTTTCACTTATTTAGTGATTATTAAAGCATGTAACATTTGGTATATAACGTGCCACCTACAGTATAACATGTGAGATGATAATGCTTGTTGTCAAGTACTCACTATCAGTGTTTGCTATGAACATATACATTGCACAAGCTACTGTCCAGTACAGTGCATATTACATTTTGGATTAAATTCATGCTCTCTCGAATACTTGATTCTGACTGCTCATTGCACGAGTGAATATGCTTGTATATTACATACCATTAACCTGCAGGATGTGTGTTTGGAATAGCTGCTCGTAGCCGTCTGCATGGCAGGTGTAGTTGCCCATATGTGTAGTGGTCACCTTGGTAATGTACAGTGATCCATCATCTCCGAAATCCTGTTAAAAATACACAAAATTACATCAACATGACCTTAAAGAGTGAGAGATTATGACACACAAGTGCAAACAACAGCCCAGAGCTGGAAATGCTAGAGTGAACTACTATAACCAACGTTAGTTTGAATGCATACATCTGCAGATAAAAAAGTGGGAATGCAATCAAGCATCCAGATACTGGATTGCAGAGAGAAAAGAGAGCAGCTTGCAGTGAAACTGTTCTGTGACATAGTGAAAAGAAAATACAGAGGGACTGAGAGAGAGAGAGAGAGAGAGAGAGAGAAAGAAAAGGAGAACGGGCACAGTTAAAAAACAAGGTAATCAATAGGAGCAGATTGCAGCGGACATTTGCATCAGCTCTGCTGCAGGCCGTCATTAAAGCGCTACACACACCATTTATTCTCAACACACTGCTTCTGAGAAAAACAACAAATTTAAAGGAACAGTTCATCCAAAAAAATCTGAATTTTGTCATCATTTACTCAACCTCCCTTTCTTCAAATTTTGTGTATGACTTTTTTTTTCTTTTGCAGAACACAAAATATGATTTTTTCAAAATAACATCTGACCCCATCGATATTCATTGTATGGATATATATATATATATATATATATATATATATATATATATATATATATATATATATATATATATATATATATATATATATATATATATATATATATACACAAATGTATCTATATATATATATATATATATATATACAAAAGTATCTTTTGTATTCTACAAGATTAAAGAAAGTACATACAGGCTTTAAATTTCATGCTAGTAAATTATAGAGTTTTTATTTTTGGGTGAACTATCTCTTTAAAAATGAGAGAAAGAGAGAAATATTTATTGATTTATGTATGAGTATTTATGCAGAAGGTATAGTACATGCATCTAAAAATGTGCAAATAATTAGGACTGCCAACTGCTGAAAGAATTACATGATAAACAGATTCAATTGAAATGAAGATAATTCAAAGACTACATTATCAAGTCAGATAATAGCATTAACAGACATTTAATCTACTGTTTCTACAAAGCCACACAGTTCTAACAGAAAAGGGGGCCGGATACATCTAATTCATTATTTATAGAGCTCAGACTAATATTTGAGACCAGTGGCACCAAAAAAGTAACTATATGGTATATGGAATGGCAATATATGGTACATTATACTTATTCTATAAACAAATTTAGTATAAATACAAATGCTCAAAAACTACTAGCTTATAACAAAAATTCATGTAATTTGGCCTATATCATTCCTCCTTTCATAGCCTATATATCTACCTTAATAATATAATAAATTTTTATATGAATATCCCACATTTCTGCCACAATCTCATGATTTCAGTTCAAATATAATATATTTTAATAGACAAGCTGCGGGCCGTAACTGGCCTCTGGACATACCTGTAATAGAACAATCAATGAAGAACGGCAGTTTGGCTGTGTGTTAATATGCACTAATAAGGATGCAAAACTGCTCACTACAGGCCACGACCTTGATTGAGCAAATCAACAAATAAACAAGCCCTTTTCGCCACAACGTGCTCTTAATGAGTGAAAACCGCAGTACAGTATAAAAGTGCTTTATAAAGAGGCAAAACAGAGGAGCCTCTGAATATGAAATGAAATCAGATCGTACCAAGTCATTTGAAAGTCTAATGATAAGAATAGAAAAAAAGAAGAATCGGTGCGTACACCAACAAGCAGCATCAGAGACAACAAAGGCTGAAGAGAAACGGCATCAATGTCCAAACAAAACCCCATGAAGCTAATAAATTCAAACGCCACTGTTTTTACAAGGTCAACCGGCCTTTCCTGACATCCTGATGCTCAGGAACATGAAAGTATTCCTTCAAGGACGATTCAGATGCTTCTGATTAAATATGTAAATTTTGATTTGATTATGCTGCAGAATCCAGATAAAGCCAGAATTATGCTTGTATGTATGCATGTATGCACACAAAACCACAATGAATGTGTACACCAGTATTGTGGAGAATTTAACTAACAGCACTGACGCTGTTAACTTAGCTCAGTTTTCTACTTAATGAGCTACTTTTACCAATGAGTGCCAGTGTAGCATGATGGTACACTGCTGGTTTTATGTGACACTATTTTGTGCATGCAGCTTTAAAAACCTAACAAACTGAGGCAATAATCAACCACGCTCTCAAACCCACACTCTATTCTCTCTCTGAAATTCTGTTGGGAAGTGTGATTCATTTATGGGAATTCATTCAGATGATTTATTTGATTCCCTGATTGATTCTATATGTATACTATAACTGGCATTAGGTTTACATCTATCAGTTTAATCCAAAAATGCATAAATACAAATTTTGTTAGTAACTTGTAGTGCAACTAATTTTTCTAAAGTTTGACTGGTGGCTTGAAGATTCCAAAGCTACAGCTTAAAGCATTTCCCCAACACTGATGTACAGTATACTATATAAGGGATATGACATACAGAAAACCACTGCAAAATATAAGTCAAGGAAATGGCATCATAAAGCTCATGGTAAATGAACAGAGAAATAGGATGTCTTGAAGAGGCATTGAAGAGTGCAAACCATCGGCTCCTTCATTTCCCTTGACTCTGAACTAGCTCAATAGTGCAGGCACCGCAACCCAGTCTTCAGATTTGTGAGTCACCAAGGGTTAATTGTGGTGTTAGAACTGATTAGCTTTAGGGTTTTCAGACTCTAGCAGCTTACAAGCATGCAAACCCCAAAACATGAACCTACCTGAGAGGGGATCTGCAGAAAGAAATCAGTTGAAACAACATTTCAGTTTCAAGAATCATTTTAGGTGCAAAAGAGAAAGTCAACATGCAAAGATAGATGGTTGCTGGTTATCAGATTTCTGTTGCATAGGAAACAGCTGTCACTTTTTAATAATTAGACATCTACTTTAGGCAGTCTTTTTAAAATTTTATCGTTCACCTATATAGGCCATTACAATATTGAACAGTGTGAGACCATATGCTAGCTCAAACGGTTCTTCTTGCTAATCCTTAGTAAAGTTTTCCCCACAGTATCTACTTTAGTCTTTAAATCCTCTTCTTTTGTTTTATGCATTCAGGGAGCCGTTTTATAATGGCCATGCGGTGGACTTAGTAGCGTCCCATGATGCAACGCTCAGCAAGCGCCCTCATTTTATCACATTAACGTGCACTAGATACTTTCTTACATGAAGACGAGATTCACTGATCTTAACGATATTACCTCTAACTATACTTGCATTAATGAGGTTCTATCTGATGGCAGACTAAAAAGTAGACACAAGAAAGAAAGAAAGAAATGCATAAAATAAAATATTTATAAAAATAAAATTCACTGAACTTAACGTAACAATATAACCCCAACTATATTTGGATAATGGGGTTCTATCTGACAGAAGACCAAAACAAAACAAAAACAAATCACACACACACACACACACACACACACACACACACACACACACACACACACACACACACACACACACACACACACACACACACACACACACACACACACACACACACACACACACACACACACACACACACACACACACACACACACACAAAACAACTCTAAAAAAGATGAAGTTCTCTGAAGGCAGACCAAAAAGTAGACACAAGAAAAAAAGAAATGCATAATGATTCAAATCAAACATTTATATATATATATATAAAAAATACAATTCACTGAACTTAACAATATAACTATAGTTGGATAAATGAGCTTCGATCTGATAGAAGACTAAAAAGTAGACACAAGAAAAAAAGAAATGCATTACAATATAAAAAATAAGGCTTCACGTGGGACGGTTATGACAGACATGATAACATTAATTTCTCTGGGAATGCAGGATACCCCAACGGTATGTGAATGTTTTTCTGCCTACTAGAGTCTTCTGGTTTAGGTCAGCCAGCTTTGCTGTCCTAAAGGATTGTCTGTAGAGCTGCTGACATTTAAACAAGCTTTCCTCTGAGTCTGTAGATTATTCATGTAGATGCTACCATCTTGTGTGAGTGTGTACAGTGTGTCCCGTCTGGCTGATATTGTGGAAGGGACTGCAGGGCGAAGGTTCTTGAGATGGATCTTGGCAGCCACGGACTCCTTCCTCATTTAAAGGCCTCATAAACGTTTAATGTATCGAGGATGACACAGAGGCTAGTGTTGACTTAATTGAATAAATACCCCAAGTGAGACGGACTTTTGGCTGGTCAAATATATACACAGTAATAGAAGTAAAAATACAGTGTAACATACGTATAATCATGAAAAGCTTTCTTCTACATTATATAATATATTGTAGGATAAACTGTAGTGTGTTGGGAATACACCCCCCCCCCCAAAAAAAAAAACCTTTTCTCTGGCAGAGTGCACATATATTTATTCATAAATATATAACACTGCGTTTAATGAATTTGTACTCATTTATGTTACAAACTGAGTTTCTAGCTTGTAGCATATCCCACAAGAGACATAACATATTCTCTAGACTGCTTTCATTTATATAAGTACATCTGTTCATTTATTTTGTTAACTATTTTTTCTTAAATGACTTCCATTTCATATTGGCTCAATCAAGCATCATAAAAGACTACCAAACCCATTAAGTTTCTCTTGAGTTTTTTCTCTCTCAATTCTCATTTACACTAATGTGCTTTCTATTGAGTTGTTGAGTGATGTTGCGTTACAGTACGAACATTTAAAACATCACTCATATCTCAATTTGGTATCATGGGGCCATATTTCATCAGCTTGGGTTGCTTAAGGTTGCTGTAATAAATATATATTATAGCTGGAGCGTGGCACAACTGTGGAACATCTGAAAACTTAGAGACTTTGGAAACTTTAATTTGAGCTCTTTTAGTGTTATTTAAAGGTTTCTTTTGTGAAATCCCACCTGGCCTCGATCTCTTTGTTGAATGTTTCACTCCAAACTCCATTATGTTAAAAGCTAAACTGAGCAAAAAGCACACTGAGAGAGACCAAGTAGATTAGATTGAACATCGAATGATCTCACACCATGTCGTACCATTTTAAAAACATGGTCGCTGTTGAAAGTACGTTTGCACTTGTGTGTCAAGCAATTTATTGGCTTGAAAATGCTGCCGCTCACTTTTCATCAGCTTTAAAAAGGTAGATGATTGCAACACTTTCCAGATGGCTCGCGCACACACACGCTTGACGAGTAAAAGCAGAGTGTGACAGCGACAAAATAAGGGTAAAGGCGCATGTCACTCACGTTAATGTCCTTCAGCTCCAGCATGTTGAGGGCATGGTTGTTGCGTCTCCAGATGATTGGCGGCAGCTGGTCTCCAGTGATGGCACATGTGAGAACAGCGCTCTGACCCACCGTTACCGTGGTGACGCTCAGCTTTTGGTCTTCGGGAAGGCTAAGCTGATAGACCTCTGAGAAACAAAGGGAGACAAGGTGTGGTTGATATCGGCTTGATTTTTTCTTTTCCCAGTAAATTTGTTCACTAGGCGTCAACATCAGCCATTGAAATATATTTCTACACTGTAAAAAAAAAGTTGCTGCCTTACATTTTTAAGCACAATCAACTTGGATGTTAAGGTAATTTCAACTTAAATGACCTTAAACTGACTTAGAAAATGAGTTGAATCTTGTATAACTTATGACTACATGTGATTTCTAGTGAGAACATCATCTGGTTTTCTCAGATGCCACATTACCGGTGGGAATGTCACTTCCTGTGACACATAACATTACAATAAAACAATAAAAGTTATTAAAAGTCAACTAACAATTAAAAGTCCACTTCTTGTTTTATAAATCAGGCTGGTCCAAAGGTAACACAGATACATCATTATTTAAAGTGAAAAGAGAATAAATACAGAGCTGCTCCTGGTGTGACCTGACCATGAACCAAGCCCAAACCAGTTCACCAGTTCGAGTCCAAACCAGCACTAACCTACACACTTGAGGGCAATATGTCTGATCTCTTTATTTGTTTGTGAGTACTTTGGATGAAAAAGATAGCACAGCATATCAAAGGTAGCCTAATATTTTTTCACAATTTTATCTAACAGTCAGTATTCAGTCCAGATTTAATACAAGGCTCAAGAAGTTTTTGTACAAAAATATTCTCAAAGGACACATTTTGCTAAGATCTCTATCGGTATTATAATTGCACAAATAGCCACAAAGGAGGCTTTTGCATGTTGGTTGATTAAAAGATAGCATATGTATTTAAGGATACCTTAAATATAGCATTTACATATTAGAGTTGTTGTTTTGATTCCACACTCACTACAAATCACTACCTAAAGTCAGCCTTTTCTGACGGTATCAAGTTTGCTTATGATTTTTTACCGTAGACTTTTGTTAGCTAAAATTCAAACCAAAACTAAAACTATTAAAGATCATGGTCTTTGGTATAATTGAAATAAAATAAGATTAAAGATTTTATTCTGACTTTAATTCTCACAATTTCCGAATGTATATTGTGCAATTCTGACTTTTTTTTTGTAAATGAAAAAAATTACACTTAAAAAAAACGTAAACAAAAAATAGAAATGTACACACACACACACACACACACACACACACACACACACACACACACACACACACACACACACACACACACACACACACACACACACACACACACACACACACACACACACACACGCACACGCACACGCACACACACACTTATTACATATATTAGCCTAGTTGATTTTTAAATATCAACTAATGTAATAAATGTATAATAAATGTGTAATAAAAGATAAAAATGACAAAAGCACATAAAATTACTAAAACTACAATTAAAATGAAAACTGAAAATAGAAAAATAAAACCTAATTAAAATTCTAATAATTAATAAAATACTATAATAGTATATAAATAATACTAAAATAACACTGCACTGAGCTTGATGCAATGCATTCTTGGATTGTCTTGACTGTGAAAGATAAGCTAAGTTGCATTTGAAATGAGTCAAAATGGGAGCATGCATATAATGCCTTAGAATGCAGCCTTCATAGGCAGCTTACTAGATTTTGGGACAGATCGTGTGTGCAACAAGACACTACGTTTTCTGGCTCTGAAATGTCACCTTTCACATAACACATAAGCAAACACACACCTGGAGTGGGACGTGGACACACCCCAACCCCCCAATTCCATTTATGAACCCCATCAATCAGCTCCGACTCTTTAGAGAATCTGATGAGCGTCTAATACGACTGAAGTCGCTGTACTGCCCAAGGCGAGAGTTGAGATGGCTTTACAATCTAAATCATAGCTTCACGACACTTTATAGAATGATTTTGATAGGCTTTGTGCTGCTTTCAGCACGCATCTCCTGTTAGTTTCACTTAGTTTTGAAATTAAGATTTTAATGACGGTGAGAATTAACAGCTGTTCCTACGAGCCTCTCAGCAGAAAGGCCAACCAAACACGGCAGTTCATTATGAAGGCTTCTTTTCAACTAAAAACTATTCAACTTAACATCTAGTTTGAATTTAATTATCTCCACAGCCAAGACTCAACAGCGTCATTCAGTCATTATAGGATATCTGTTGAAAGATCCTCATATATCATTTTTCTGTTTTTCTATGTGTGAGAGGAATAATAGAACCAGGTGCCAACACTTCAGTTGGTCTAATTAACGGTAAAGTCTCTTCATTTGCTTTTCAGTGGAGCTATACCCTGACCTTTTGGGTTAACCAAGGTCACCTGCTAATAAAGCAGACAGCGACTAGCCTTTAAATGAGAAAGATCAGAAAAATGTCAAAATGAGATCTCCAAGAAAAGCGTCAGCACTCTACTAGCTACACTGTAAAAAAAAAGTGTAATTTTACAGGTAATTGTCAGTATTTTTTTTACAGAATTTTACCGTTTTGTCATTATACAGCAAATATCTGTAAAATAAAAGGCATTTGCTGTAATTTAAAGGTCCATTGTTAAATTTACAGGTAATTGCTTGTATTTTGGTTTTACAGCAATTTTACGTTTTTTAAAAGGAACTTGTCTGTATTTTTACAGAGTTATATGTAATTTTACAGAAATTATTAAGTAATATTTTACAGATTTTTTCTGTGAAATTAGAAAACAAAGAAAACAAGGTATAACTGCGGAAATCAGCATCTATTCAATATGTTTTCCTTACAGATTATTAAGCATGTGGAGGTTAAAGTGAGTTTTTTTTAAGGTTAAATAAAAGTATTTGCACCATAGACTGTGATTTGTACATACAGTAGCCTACCCTACATAGGCTACAGTAGGCCTGAATTATTTTTTATTTCACATTTTATTTTATACTCATTTTGATCATTATTTCATTGTCTTATTCTCCCATAATTTCATGTATATTTTATGAATATTTTTCCAAATCTCCGTTGCTTCACATTTAGGGCTTTGTGTGTGTGTGTGTGTGTGTGTGTGTGTGTGTGTGTCTGTGTGTGTGTGTGCGTGTTTGAGTGCGCGCGCGATGACGCAGATAAAAATTCATTTCCGCTGTTTACTCCCGCCCACAACGGTTAACGTTAGCTGATCAGTCGAGTTTGGGCAAGCGGGAGATTTGAATTCAGTCTACTCTCGTGAAGTGGTTTGTGAGATCAACAGTGGTTCAAAGCAATCGAGCAGCCGTGAGCAGGAGCCCTTTTTTCAGTCAGTCCGTTTGGATTCTTCGGAAATAACGCCCTTTTCAGTGAGCCTTGTTCGTCACAGCGAGGGGACATCATGCCAACGGATCACCGGCTGAGGTAAGAGTCTCATTATACTAAGTTACATGTGAACGATATTTTATATTGCATTTGTGTTAAGTTTACAGTTTTCAAGCTAACGTTAGCATTTTTAAATGATGTTCTGTCATAACTGGCGAGAGCTGGAGGGCAAAACACTGAAAATGTAGCATGCGTCTTTACATTTTCCATCTGTTTTAAGAAAGATCAGTTGAACCCACATCTCAAAAGACCTAAACGAGCTTTCGTAGACATGTTACATATCCGTTTACAAGTCCGTTTAATTGTATATAAAATATTCGTTAATACGTGATAGTTGACTAGAATATGAACACAACATGATAAATTGCATATTCTGGCTGCATCTGCTTGCCAACACGTAACGTTAGCTATAGAATGCATACATGTGCATATATTAGGCTTATAAAATAAAAGTTGATAGAATGTTTGTGTTCTGATGAAGAAATGAACTTATCTACATTTTGGATGACCTGGGGTCATCATAGTAGCCTTTTTCATAGGATACTTTTGATCATTGGTTATGAAAATTGCATTGATCCAGATGAACAGACAGTTACACCCCTAGGTGTCTCAGCTCAAAACATCACTGTTAGCCTTTCCTGCTCAGCTTCCAGATAATAGTCGTTTGAGGTTTTGCATTGTCCCAGTGGAACATATTCTGACATGTGTAAATGTAATACTGAGTTGTTGAAACAAATTTTTTTGTGTGTGTGTGTGATTTCAGGTCAAGTGGAAAGCAGAATGATCATGGCAAACAAGGTATGGGAAGAAGTAATTTAAAATATTGTAATGGCTGAGTCATCTGATTCCATATGATTGCACTAAAAGTGGCAGAACATTTAATTTGTTTTATACTGTATTTTCCAATCCGTGTATCATTCGTTCAATCGTTTTTTGATTTAATTTTGAAAGTAGAAAAATGAGAAAACAGTTCCTTTTTCGATTTTTCGTTTTTTTCCAAAAAAACGAAAGACAAGAATTCAGCTTGATTTTTCGTTTTTCGTTCTGAGGTAGCAAAATGAATAAACAGATGGAAAATTCGATTTCTACACGTGGGCGTGAATGGAACGCCCCTTTCCTCTGATTTGTCAGCCGAAGATCAAACTGTCCCGTCATCAGCTCTTCCTCAGTTCTGCACTGCAGAATAAGAGTCCTCCGTTGTGTGGATTCTTAACGCGTTTATTGCAACTTTTTCATGTTTTCCATCAACGAGACTAATGAATGGCTCGACACAACCCGTACTGGGGAATAGACTAGACGGGGCTTTCTTCTTTGTAGACCAGAGTTCTCAAGTGCCAGGGGTTTGCTATTTTCATATTTTCCGAACTGTAAAGTTTTTTTTTTTTTTTTTTTATCATGAACCACGCTGAGTTTTATTCCTGAGTGACTATATAATGCATTTTACTTCAAATAATCTAAATGTTGACTTTGAAAAGTAGGCACGTCCGAAGGCTATTCACTCTATTTTGGTTCATTTTTGGTGTGCGCCAGAAAGATGTTCAAGGAGACTGAGACGCATGTAGAAATCATGTTGTTTTCTTTATTTTTCAAAGGCATGACATTTTGTAGTCATTTTGAATGTAAACAAATAAAAACATAAATTTTTACTGTTTCGAATGACAGAGTAACGAATAACGAAGTTATTTCCCCTGCTGAGCAACAACTCCAAGTGATGGCGCTGACGCATCGCTCGCTCTCACAACATAGGCAACATAGGCTATTATCAGTTCACTTCTGGCATTGCTAACTTGACATCGCAGCCTGTTCATTATTAAAATAAAACACAGTCAACCAAATATATAAAAAGTTATTCTGCTTAATTTAATTCGTCTGTTGTACAATATAAAGGCTGTGCCGCACAGCAGTTAATCCAAACTCATTTCCCATGCTGTGAAGATGATGATTTAGCCTATACGTGTAGGCCTATATTGGGACTCGACTGAAGTTTAAAGCCTTCTTTACATTATAGTTAGCATCGAAATTTTGCATTGCAAATATGGAAACTTGGGACCGAGATGCGCGAAACCAACGCCGGTACAGTTTCAGTTTCGATTCAAATAGCCTAAATTTGTTTAGGCTTGGCGTTTAAAATAGGCTAAATGTTGTTTATAATAAAGGACACAATAGGCTATTATTATAAGCTATTAGGTTATATTTTTATTATACGTGGCTACTTATTTTTTATTCTTGTTGTTTTCTGAATACCATTCATTTAAGGATTTGACATAGGCAAACGTCAAAGGGGAAGTAATGGTAAGGGGAAGTAAAATACGCATAGAAATAGCCTATATGTTATTAATAGTGTTTATAATGTTAATGTTGAATTTTATTTACCGGTTTTTTTCTGAATAGGCTAATAATAAAAATGCGTTTGTTTCCCTCTCAACATGACCCAGTGCACTGCGCACAGGCGCACATCTTTGAGATATAAATTAATAAATTTTAATAAAACACAATAAGGCCTACATTATAAAACTCAGAAGAGTATGTATTTTAATATCTATGTTGTTCTCTGTTCTCCGGTTGTTAGATAGTCAGTCTGAATGACATTTCATGCGTTTATGTTAATATAGCCTAGGCTTAGGCTATATATAGTCAATGCATTATTCTTTTCTTTTTCTATAAGTGTTAAAATATTTAATTTACAACTAATTATATTGATTATCTATATCTACATTTATTATTTAAAAAAAATTACTGGGCGATCGAGGGCGACCATGTTAGGCTAACAGTTGTCATTTACCCTGCATACCGAGCTGATGCAAAGCATAAAGTTTGGTGAATTTATATCTACACAGAAGAAAGCCCTGTCTAGTTTATTTCCCAGTACGGGTTGTGTCGAACCACTCGTTAGTCTGGTTGTTTGATGAAAAAAAGATTAAATGTAGTTGCAATAAACGCGTTAAGAATCCACACAACGGAGGACTCTTATTCTGCAGTGCAGAACTGAGGAAGAGCTGATGACGGGACAGTTTGATCTTCGGCTGACAAATCAGAGGAAAGGGGCGTTTCATTCCCGCCCACGTGTAGAAATCGAATTTTCCAGCTGTTTATTAATTTTGCTACCTCAGAACGAAAAACGAAAAATCAAGCTGAATTCTTGTTTTTCGTTTTTTGGAAAAAATGAAAAATCGAAAAAGGAACTGTTTTCTCATTTTTCTACTTTCAATATTAAATCAAAAAACGATTGAACGAATGATACACGGATTTTTTCCCATGTGAATATTCATTTGATCCTTGTGAGGCCACTGGAGCTGCACAAGGTTTGGTTTTACTACAGTAAGACCACGATTGTGTTAGATTCCACCCATCTATTTTTTTATTATTTTTTTTATCTTTTGTAGCTCTGTCATTTAGAAACATGACTTTTCCTATCACTTAATGACACATATCTCTACCTTTCATTCCAGCCAGAGGATCTGACGGTTGCTGCTCGCATCTCAGCCTACCTTATGGAAAATTCTTGCTGGATGAATGACCTTCACCTTCAGCTCAACCTTGCCAAGACAGAACTGCTTATGGTTTCAGCCAAACCATCCTTGCTGTGTGATCCTGCTGATTTGCCTTATACAACATCAGAAAGATCCGGCCCTTCCTATCGGAGCCACACAACTCCTTGTCTAAGCTCTTGTTCTATCCAGACTGGACTATTGTAATGCTCTCCTGGCAGGCCTTCCAGCATCAGTCAAACCTCTGCAACTGATCCAGATTCTGCAGCAAGACCTAAACTCACTGCTTCAGATCTATGTGTGTCTCCAGAAGCTTGTGTTCTGCAAGTGAACAGCGCCTTGTGGTGCCATCATCCCAAAGAGACACAAAATCACTTTCACTGACCTTTACCTGGACTGTTCCCTGCTGGTGGGATGACCTGCCCAACTCAAAATATTTTCAAGAAACCTCTAAAGATCCATCTTTTCATAAACACTTGACCCAATAATACTAAATCTTTGTTTTAATAAAAAAAAAGTGCACTGTGCTACACTAACTGGGACTTGTCACTGCACTAGTTGCTTCTATTGTTCTCTTAATTTTAAGTCACTTTGGATAAAATGTAATTGTAAATGTTTGAAATAAGTTATATTTGAGTATAAAGGCATACAGCAATTGTCTTTTAATGTGGATATTTTTACATGTTCTAAATGATATACTAAGCCTGTATTTCCTATCATTCACGTATTTTGATGTTCAGTGTTTGTTTAATGAGTAATACTGTAAATGTGCAGGTATTCCGTACTTGTATGTTTAGTTAATTTAACAGAAATTGACTGTACATTTGCTATTATTAAGTACTTAATTAGAGATTGGTCAAAGTTGTGAAACTGGATCTGCAAAAAATTAAAACTGTAAATATACAAACTTTGTATTTGAATTTATGTACTTATTACATTTTTATACATAACTTCATAGTTATTTTATACAGGAAAAACTATATATTAAAAGATAATTACTGTAGATAGACAGAGCATTATTATAAAATAACATTATAAAACCCTAAATTTACAGTTTAACCTTAAAGTTAAATGTTCTTTTTATGTAATTTGACATAATTTATCTGTTTTTCCACGGTTTAATAAGCCATTATTAACAGTAATGTACTGTAATTTAATTAATTTTGACCGTAAAGTCAATTCTGTATTTTTACGGTTTTTGCCTGTAATTTTGTGAAATGGTTATTTGCTGTAATTTAACAGAACCCGTCTGGAAATTTGCTGCCAGAGATTTACCGTTTTTTTTACGGGATTTTTTTTTACAGTGTAGGTAAATAAGTTATGCTCTTAAGTTAGGCTAAATACATTTGTCTGTAGAGTGAGAGCATCTCATTTAATTCCAAAAAGAAACAATTAACCAAGGTGAAATGTATTCATTTGTTTAACAGATTTCTTCCATAGGGGGCTTCAGTGTACTTTTGTATTGCTAGCTTACAGCTAACTGCTTTTTTTTTTCAAGAGTACCTTTACAGTACTTGAACAACTTTAATTTATGCCAGGCTGACGAGCTATTTTTAAAGTAGCTTCCTCAATAAAATCCCACTGAGACTTGATTGATTTGATCTCCTTCCCATGATCATGTTAGTGACATCTAAAATGATTTTTCAGTTATTTTAATTACAGTGATGCACAGAGATGCACACAAGTGAAAAACATAATCAAGCTGCGGCAAAACAAATGAGTACATGGGTTGGGATATCTCAAATTTATGCAATTAAAGATCCTGGAAATTATAACCAGCTTGCACGCAAGACAAACATGCCTCTCGCCTCGCAAGCGGCAATTTCGCATTTCAGCGTTGTGCTCTCATTTAAAGCTAATTTACCAAATTAGTCGGTAATGTCTCTTATTCATTGTGTTGCTCTCAGCTCATATAGTGGATAACAGCAGTGTAGCGCTGGTGCACCTTTAGCAACCCTCATTTAATGTCTGATTCATTCTGCACGGCAAACACTCTCTGCGTTCATGAGTGATTTCAGGGGAATACTTCAGTGGAACAGTTATGAGAGAGAGAGAGGATCTGAGAATATATACACCATATCACAAATGCATGAGTGTCACTTTTATGTATTTAACCAGAGATCAGATATGTGGTAGAGTTTGCTTATTCCTAAGTCTGAATTTTGAGCAGAAACAGAGCTGCCTTACTTGTCAGTTGCCAAATTTACACTGCAAAGGTGACACATAAGTGCTTCTGAAGTGGCATTTAAGCGTCTTCACGCAGACTGTGTAATGCTGCTAAGAGGTGGCATGAAGGCATTTACACAGCAATCGCAACTCTATACTTTGATATTAGGAGATGAGTTGGGTCAAAGCAAGCATAATTTATACTGGCTTTTATGCGGCATTGCATCTTTACACTGAATTTTGAACAGAAACAGAGCAGCCTTAACTTGTCTGTTGCCAAATTTACACTGCAAAGGTGGCAGAGAAATACTTATGAAATGGCATTTTAAAGACATCTTTACACAGTTGAGTTAAAGTGACAGTTCACATAAAAATGAAACTTCTGTCATTAATTAAAAACCCTCATGTCATTCCAAATACACAAGATCTTCGTTCATCTTAGGGAACAAATTATGATATTTTTGATGAAATAGACAACAACTCAATTACCATTTTCAAGGCCCAGAAAGGTAGTAAATACATTGTTAAAATAGTCCATGTGACTACAGTGGTTCAACCTTAATTTTATGAAGCGACGAGAATAATATAATATAATATAATATATATATATATATATATATATATATATATATATATATATATATATATATATATATATATATATATATATATATATATATATATATATATATAAATGACTTTATTCAACTATTTCTTCTCGTCCATGTAAGTCTCTGTCAGTCTCAAATATGGTTTCCTTCAAGTTAGGCAGTTTTTATCACGCTGATGCATTCAGAGATATTCGTAATTTATTCGTATTTATATTCAAGATTTCTTATTTTCGATTTAGTTTGGTTTTAGTTAGTTATTTGATGCTATAAAAACGGGGATGTGACATCACAATTGACAGCTGTGATTGACAGCGTCTCTGAGTGATGTATAGTCATGAAGGCACCAAAAGGCTTTTTTCAGGATCTTCGGGAGGAGATTGGAGATTTAACTTTCAGTTCTACATTACATTAACCAACACAATGAGGTATTCTGCAGTAAACTGTACTATTTTAGAAGCTAATTAGTAGCCTAAATAAATATTATGAGCCAGCTAGCTAAAGGACAACAAGCCTAACGTAAAAAGCAGGTGACCGTTAGCTCATAGTAGTTACTAATTCTTTTGTCTACTAATTTTTGTCTAAAATGAGGATAACAAAAAATAAACAATGACTAAAAATACATTCAAAAAATCCAAGAAAAGCAGAGGTGTGTTGCATTAATAACTAACCATCAGAATTGATGTTAACCATCAATTCTAGGATGCTAACCTAAAACAGACTGCATGAGCTAAAGATTGTTGATGTTGCTGTCCACCAAAAATTACGTTACTCGTTTATTTTTTTTATTTTTTTACAGTTAACAATGCACTAATATGTCACTTTTTAAATATGAATATGTGGTTAGCACTGTAGTTGTATTTATCTTATTTTAACAAGTCTTCAGTTTTGGTACAATCAGCAGACATCAAAATTGGAGCAGTCAGGCAACTTAAAAAAAAAGAGGATTGTTCTTGCGATTGATTAAGCGGGAGTGTGGTACCAACTTGATACTGGGATTTGTAAGCAAATAAATTAATCAGGATCACCAATTGATTGTGAATTCATCACTGATTGTGAAGTTGTTGCTTTCAGTTCAAGGGGTTATGGGTTCTAATATGTGAAAATATAACTTTTTATTTTAATAAACCAAAATGGCAGCATTAGAAGTAAGGACCCCTATATTTGCATTTGCAGGACTTTGAGCCATGGAAAACCTAGACAAAATGGAGCATGTGTCTGAGCATGTGAGAGCTGAATTTGACATTGCTTTCCACTAAGAATGTAGTGACTCTCAGCAAAACATTCAAAAATTTCCATTTCAGCACCACTAACACAAAACAAAAAGACAAGCTCAAGCGGTTTTAAAAAGTGGTGTGGACAAAGAGAATGAACTCTTGCTGACTAACCAGATCGGGGCTTTTAGAACAGTATGGGGAAATGAGAGAATAATATGAGGTACTCAGAAATCAGAACTGAAAAAAGCAGACTTAATTTGGAGAAACTAAACAGCCAATGTTAGTCAGTAAATTTCCTGTGTATCAAGGCAAACCTATTTATTTTTAAATTTCCTTTGCTAATCACTTGACATCTGTCAACCAATCATTTTATAATAGTGCTGTCAGCTCATGCCACATCAGATCAGGAAATGCCAGTAATGGGAGGGGCGGGGGGACTATTAAACCTCTCATGGAGTGTATAGACAATACACAAAGGCAACAATTCAATCTTGATATTTTTTTCTAGGATTCTTATAATTCCATTTTGTCATTACTTAAAGGTGCTCTAAGTGATGTTGGGTGACGTCACTTCTTGTTGACGTTCAAAGTATTGTCAAAACGGAGGCTAGCTAGATCCTCCCTCCTCCTCATCCGCACACTAACCCCCCAAACCCCACCCCCAAATCCTTCTTGTCGGTTATTGGCTGGGACAGTTTGTTATGTTTCGTGGTGTGGGATAGCCCAGTTTGTTTTTGTTGCTGTTTGTGGAGCCTGGGGTGTGTTCAGGGGACAGGCAGCTAGCGGATAGTAAGGAGATGTTTGCTGTATGTGACAAAAAATATTTTGGCCTAAACAACGTGTGACATCGCTTAGAGCACCTTTAAGTTTTTTTTTTTTTTTTTTTTTTTATCTACAAAACACAAAATTTTATTTTACAGAACATCTGAGCTTCTACCTTTTTCTATACAAAAAAGTAGAGATTATTTCTGCCAGACACCATAAAGGACAAAAAGCGACATAAAAGTATCATGCAAGTGGTCCATGTGACTTGAGCTATACAATTGTCACACACACGCACGCACGCATGCACGCACGCACACACACACACAAATATTACACAAATGGTTCTATATATGTCCTTTTTGGACCTTCAAATTGGCGAGAATCATTCCTTTATGCATGGCTACATCTTCATCTTTTTACCCTATTGTTATTGGCAAAAATTTATCTGAACTCTCATGAATACAAAAAAATAAAGCCTGAATGCAGTAAATCAGTACAAGTACAACTACCTTTCAAAACAGACCATGTTTATGAGTGAGCTCTAGAATTCAGTAATATTTTTTCAAGCCATTCAATTACACTCTTTTGTGTCTTATTTGGAATTTGCTCCAAGGCAAGGCACCGCGTTTTACAATTCCCTGTAGGATTGAAAGACAAATGGATTTTTCAGAACAAGGAATACAAGTGAGAAGATGAGTATTTGTTTAGGTGGATGTCAGTGTAGGAAACAGAAACAGAGGAAGAGATTATGGTATTAAAAACACCCAGATCCAGCCTAAACAAATATGGTGCACTAATCACAATGCAATACTACATATAATGTGGAAATAGTATGGCAGGTGCTGTCCAGGCATTTAATCCTCAGTCATTGTTTGTGATTAATGACAGTGCAGCAAGTACAGGTTTTACCCCTCATTTATAGCATGTGTAGCAGATGAGTAGACTCTCCCTCAGGGCTCGACCATCTCTCACAGCAGCAGCATGAGTCTTTCCCATTACAGAGTGGTGATGCTTCTACTGCAAGCAGAGCTACAGTTATTTCAACTCAGTGAGAGAAATCCCAGGCACACATCAGCAGAATATGTTTTTTAGTCCTCTTTTAGGGGGTTGTTTATCGCATGGCCTGCCCACTACGCCACTCCCCCAAATTTTTGAACAGTAGTGTAACTTTCTAGCTAAAAGCGTCAGCTAAGGGGATTTCTTTGAATTTCAATTTATTTGAATTTTTCGGTTACACTATATTTTGATGGACACCTTTAAATATTCAGTTGACTATAAGTAACATTGCATGTCAATAACATGTCAACTAACTTTCATTACGTCACTTGAGTATTAGTAGACTGGTATGGTTAGTAAAAAAAGTTGACACGTACTTGCAAAGTTACTTTTAGTCAGTAGAATATCTGTTGGGGGACCATCAAAATAAAGCATAGTATATTAAGCAGAGAGTTTCCTAATACTCTAATAAAAGTTAGTTGACATGTAGGTGCAACGATACTTATAAAGGAGCCATCTAAATAAACTGTTACTAAAGCCGTGTTTCCACCGAAATTACCCAGAACAATTTGTCCCAGGAACATTTTTCCCCCAGAACTGTTGCTTTCTGTTTCCACCGCGGTCTAAAGTACCATGAAGATTAAGCAAATTAGTCCGGTGACGTAGGAGAGCACGCACCGCAACAGATTTTTAAAAATGGTGGTTTAAATTTAAATGCTGCGTGGAGTCAACCAATCAGAATGCGGCATGAACTCAACCAATCAGCATGTTCAGCGCCCAAGTCCCATCCCCAAAAGTTCCTGAAATTTGAAAAAGTTCTACCTCGCAAGCAGGGACTTTATGAGGGGGAAATCTTTACCCCGAACTTCATTTAGACCCTGGTTCATGTGGTCGAAACACACAGAGTACCACCCCAAAGTTCCTAGTTCCTGGGGAAAGTTCCTGAAGTGGAAACACGGCTTCAATTTTCTACCTTACCTCCAAATTTGAAATGCTTATCGGCATCTGTTTGCAACCTCAGTTCAAATTAAATTCATATTCAGGAATTGAACAGGAATGTAAATGTCTTGACATTCTCAGTCAACCCAATTCTGAATGGCACACAACCCTGGAATGAACACAACAATTCGAGAGTCACACCTGTCAGTCCCAAACACTATGCAAACACAGCTAAAGAGAAAACCAGAGGAACACCAAGATTTCAGTTATTAGACTTTAGAACTGCTACTTTAGGATAGTTTACAACATACAGTGTAAAGCTCAAGAAAACAACAACAGACCCTTTCTAACAAGCAGCGATGCCGTCAACGGCCTTCAATCATAATTTCCAGCTGCCCTTCCATCAAAGTCATGCTCCGCTCTCCGCCGCCCATCCACTAGTACATTTATGAGTCTGTAAGGCTTCTGTGATAGCTGCAGAATCTTTTAAAAGTTGAAGTCATTGAAGTCAGATGGAATAAAACCTTTACTGTGACCCAATCAATGTGAGAGACAGGCAGTAATAGAAGCTGAAGAAAGGCTGACTTCACACCACCTGTGAAAAACACCATCTCCATGGCATTTGTCAGTAGAGACACTGGAGATGCGCTCATATTAGCATGCCATCACAGTACACATACTTCTAATTGGAGCTCATACAAGAGGGACTGTTCAAGAAAAAAAAATGGGATAGACTCCTGGTTAAATTTGATTAATTAAAGTGCATTTCACACCGTATTACAGAACTGTGATTTTTTTTTTTTTATCTATCTTTCTCTAACTCACCACCTTGTTTTTTCCTCACTTCCCATATGGCAATATTTAAAAGTCTGTATTGCCTTTCACTGAAGTCAATTTTGTTTCAAGTGAGGCACTGTTTCTTATCACACAATTCTCCACTGCCAATGATATTGAGTGGATCCTGTATTTCTGTGTGTGTGTGTGTGCGAGTGTTTGTCTGTTTAGCAGACAGAGCAGGTGGATTGACGTTCTCTCCGGAGGCATATCAGCCCTGACAGGTGAAAGGAACGGCATTGTGGGCTGGCGTGGCGTTAAGTAATTGCCTTCTGACTCCACTGGGGGATGTAAATAGTTTGAAGCATGAAGCATACAGATATGCCAACTGAACAAACCAATCATGATAAAGAACCACGTAGACACACCAATCACAAGTAGGAGCATGAGTAAACAAGAGTCAAAAGCAGAAAAATGACAGGAAGATTTGTCATTTTTTAACACATTGTTGGCTTCAAAAACTTCCCCAAACAATATATAAGAATTTTACACAAATGTAACTTTCTTTTAATTTGTATTTCAGACATTATAAGAAACCCTGAAGTAATTCCTAACAATCTGATTACCTTAAGTCAAGGTATATTTTACCAGTGCAAGCATAAACATGTTAAGGCACCAATTTGTGTACAAATCTTTTAAGCTAAACCAATTCACAAAACCAGACTAAATTATTTGTTCGCAAAATGGATTGACTGATTCAACTCAATCGTTCCATCCAGTTTTGGTTCAGCAGATTCATCATTCAGATTTGGAAAACGTATTTCTAAACTGATGCTGAAATATATGCAAGATATTTCCTGTCCAATTTTCCTCATGCTCGCAGAGCCTGTGAGATTCATGCATGTTGGGAACCGGGCCTGATAAAAAAACATGAGTATACGTTAATTATAATTACTGCTATGAATAAATGAGTCACATGTTAAGCCTTAAATGTGTGAGCTACTCAAATAATTAAGAAATGAAAATGCTCTCTAGTGCCAGAGAAAAGGGCCAGAATCTGAGTAAACACATTTAGCATGTCTCTAAAACTTCTCATAGACCATGTGCTAATTGCTGCAATGTGGAATCGAGAGGGCATGAAGAACCCAGACAGCATCTTTCAGTAATGTACTTAGATGCAGTGCAATTAGAAAGTTTTTAGGCTGCATAATTTACTTAAACACCGCATAAGATACCTTGCCCAGCTCTTTTAGATTCCCTTGCCCTCCATTTTACTTTAGGAAGACCAGAGACTCTCAAAACCAAAACTGGACAGTTTCATGCTTTCATGGGCTGTCATCCTCCATCAGGACTGAGATATATACCCATGTGACTGATGTACACCCGGACCTGGAGAGTTTGAACAACACAAGTCAACACTGACAAGCTCTGTTCACATCAGTAAATCCCATCAGACCAGATTCAACCTTCCTTATCATAACGAAGTGTGCTAACCCCATCAGACCAGAGTCTACTACACCATAGTGTACATTTACCCCCATATCAGACCACCAAGATCAAAATCATGCAAGAGTAAGTCTGAGTTATTCATGTGAAATAATAAATCATTCATGCAATAAATTAATGTTAAAACCAGCCAATAAATAATGTTGTTTACAGATTTTCAGCTGCATCCCCTGCATCACAATATCTCACAACAGACAAAGCCAGATCAAATGTCACAATGAATACTGGAGAAACAGCTGCTTGACTCACACACACAGAACGATTTTATCACTAGAGGTCAGGTACAGTGTAGCTGTCTTATTGACTGTTGTTGTTATACATTATTGATGGGCTGTATATAATTAGCCATAGTTTTTAAAAAATCTTTTAAATTATAAAAATAAGACACCATTCTGTTTTGGAAATCAATCCGTTTTCTTGCTGCAGTGTTTGTGTATAAATTGCAATACATAATACAGTACATCACATCATGAACAAGATTAATGAGTTTCATTCTACGAATCAATTTCTGATATGGTTTATTTGCATCATTTTGTATTTTATCGCTGTATGTGGGCTGAAACAAATTACATAGAACAGTGAAACTGCTCACAGTAGCATTAACCTCTCCATCTTGCCTACACTTGACTACTATCTCACAGGAGACAGTTCACTGACTTTGCTTCTATTAAAAGTTGCCATATTACATCAATGCTCATTTGCATAAAGTTAAACTTTTCTCAACTAAACTTTGTTGGACTTGCCCATATTAAATGAATGATTCCGTGTTGCTTTAATGTTGCAGATCATTATCAGTGTGAATATACACGGAGTGAACAGGGTCAATGAGGGTAGAAGAGGACATATTGAGAAAATGGTTTAGAGCAGGTGCCCATGTGATGGAAAAAGAAGCCAGGATCTGGTGAACCTGAAGAAGCACATATCAGTGGGTAAATTTCACACTGAAGGTCGAAACTGACTAAACACATTCACATATTCACATTCTCATACATGTCGTGGCAGACATCTAAAGTACCAGCTCACAGCATGAACTCTAATGCTGTTGGTACAACCAACATGCACTGTTTATAAAGTAGTATTCTTCAAACTCTTCAAAAAATATTTGTTCAAAGCATCAGGAGTTGGAAACAGACAGTGTGAAGGAGTTCTCTGAAGGTGTCTGACAAAATGTCTTGTAATCTTTTTATCTTTAAGTTTAGAAGAATAGCAAAAGTAGAAATACAATTATTTTTTTTTTTTTGGCCTGTAGGGCTGTCCCCGCCTCATCCAAACTCCCGCTGAGTTCGGAGTAAATGCACGGAGGCAGACAAAGGCAGTGATTCTCATTCTAAAATCTACTTCCTGTCTGAAAAGCTGCTTTTTGCTCAAAAACACAGTGTGTAACAATAGGATTCTCGGAAAAGTGCTCTATGCAGTGTTGTCCCTTTTTTTTATCCCATCCTAACATGAACAAACAATGAACAGCTTTACTTTTATTAACTAACGTTAACAAAGATAAATACTGTAACAAATGTATTGCTCATAGTTAGTTCGTGTTAGTTAATACTGTACATTTACATGATAACAAATTAAACATTATTGTAAAGTGTTATCTATACAGTATATGTGTTTTTTTTCTTTCTCCTTTTTCTATTATGCTAACCAAGGCTGCATCCTTTTTTGTAATTTATATCTCACACACACTATTAAGTTTGGGGTCAGGAATAATTTAATATTTTTATTCAGCTACAATGTATTAAATTGATAAAAAAGTGACAGGAAAGACTTGTTACACAATATTTGGTTAACACTTTAAGGTTCATTATTTAACAACCTTAGTTAACATGAACTAAGAATGAACAATAATTCTTCAGCATTTATAAATCTTAATTAATATTGATTTCAACATTTACTAATACGTTATTAAAATCAAAGGTTGTATTTGTTAACATTAGTTAATGCACTGTTGACTAACAGTGCATTAACTAGACTAGTTTACTGAGGTCAGTCATGTCCACCTCTTCAACATAAAACATCTTTTATCAGCTTGATTACTATAGGCACTCCATGGACTCTGGGCGTTCATCTACTTTAGCAAAATAACTTAGTTTCCAGGCTGACACAAATGCTCTATACCAAATGTTACTTGCATCTTGAGTCATGCAGTTAATTAGTGTGCCTCAGTTTCTCTTCAGCAAATCCGTTAATGAGTACACGAAAGAGGAAAATGGTACTCAGGCCGCCACTGTTCAGTGGCTTACTGAAAAATGTGACTGTAGACTTCAATTAGAGCTTAATTAGGATCCATTCACCTTTACGATGACCGCAAGATCTGACTTTCTAACAGTGGGTTGTCAGAGTCACAGTCCATTTCAGAGGCCGTTGACCCAGTGGAATGGACTAACAGAGAAATGTCACTTCATTATATTTCATGCCAATGGTCTGAACTTGCTATGAAGAGCAGGGCTGGGATCCAAGAACCTGGATATTGCAATATTTTACTGGAACCTAATGATTTTCATGATGTTTGGCTCTGTTCACAGTTTTTTAACGCCACTAACGGAGCACTGCACTGAAACTGAAGCATTTTTTTTCCTACTTTAGAAGTCAATGGGGTCAATCAACTGTGTGGTTAATGACATTCTTCAAAACATCTTCTTTTGTGTTCAGCAGAAGAAATAAATTCATACAGGTTTGAAACAACTTTGAAACACAGAATTTGTGTTTTTAAGTTAACTATTCCTTTAAAGGAGAACTCCGGTCAATTTTAACATTGAGCTCATTTTTTTTGTACATTTGGAGTGCTGTCAATACAGAGAACAACGACAAAAATCGGTGTTGCCTACACCGAGTTATTCTATTTTTAAAATTTGCACCCTGTTGACTTCAATGGGGCAAATACTAAACCTGCTTTTAGCCTCTTAACATCCTTGATGTGTCATTACAAGTGCACAGAAAATGTGAGTGATTCCTTCTGAGTGAACACGAGTGAATCTGACTGCAGTAGATGTGAAAGATATGTATAAAAATTATGTTATTTAAGCCAGCGCAAATACCTGTGTTAACATCCTGTTTTCGGTTGAAGTCCAGAGTAATCGATTGCCGAGTTCACGCGCATAGGTTTAGTTACCTATGATCACACGCGTGAACTCGGCAATCGACTACTTTGGACTTCCACCGAAAACAGGATGTTAACACAGGTATTTGCGCTGGCTTAAATAACATAATTTTTATACATATCTTTCACATCTACTGCAGTCAGATTCACTCGTGTTCACTCTGAAGGAATCACTCACATTTTCTGTGCACTTGTAATGACACATCAAGGATGTTAAGAGGCTAAAAGCAGGTTTAGAACTTGCCCCATTGAAGTCAACAGGGTGCAAATTTTAAAAAATAGAATAACTCGGTGTAGGCAACACCGATTTTTGTCGTTGTTCTCTGTATTGACAGCACTCCAAATGTACAAAAAAATGAGCTCAATGTTAAAATTGACCGGAGTTCTCCTTTAAGTCCTCAGTAGTTGCAGTTTGATTCGTGAACAATTGACTGAGTCAGCTAAATCAGTCAAAAAAACGTAAAAATCGATAACAACAATAACAAAAAATCTGTTGTTAACCAACTTGACTAAATCAGTGTTTCTCGACTTACTGAACTGCAGGTCATTACTTTCATCATGTCTAATTGGAATAAGAACAAGAACAGTTACCTTCCTCACACGTGCAATCACAAATAAAAAAGAGACTAATCTACTTCCTGTGAGAATGAACACATATCCATATCCAAAATATACAAAACACATATCAAAAATATTGCACAATGAAAATAAACCTGCTCACATCTGTAACCGAGACTAAAAATGTGTTCAATTTCTTCATGAAAATACTGCAATTATCCATTGTGCTATTAACAAATGACACTGAAAATAAGTGTCACAGTTACTGAATGTGCATTCAGCCATGACGGTGCTAATTATGCAGCTGAAAATTTCTCTCAGCTTTGTTCAATTTCAACACTTTATCAAAACCCAACACTCACCAAAAGCTGCGTAGAACTCCTCTCTAGTTAGGTGTTCGTCATCGGTGACGTCGTTAAATTTGAACAGGTCGAACAGGGTGCACTCTGATGCCGTCCTGCTCAGACCTTCCTGCTTGATGACCTGCATGACAACAAGATTAAAGATCAAAACATGAAAGAGATGAAATCCAGAGCAGCACCTACTGTATAACATGATTACTTAACAGCGCAAATGTGTTTTGTGCAGAGAATGTTGCACAAGGAAATACTAACAAAGGATGTTCACATTTAAGGACATGTTTGTTTACACAATTTTGGTGCCGTCTTGGGCCTCCACATGACGTCTGATGTAAAATCTCCATCCTGAAGCAAAACTTCTCTAGTGTACCATTCTGAATAATTAAAGATGTGATTCCTATCTGCATCAGACATTGTGCATCCTGTCGGCTGGCAAACATCCAGAAGTGAGCAAGATTTTATAACAGCCTTATGCTGGAAAACATGAGGGATTACTGTAAAACGTTCTATCATACATTCATCCATGCCAGAAATATCTGATAGTAATTACAGTTAGAGAAAGAAAGCTGGAGGGATTTTTGATAATAAATGTTAGGGGTTAGATTCACAGTTAAGATTTGGAAAATGCCTTGAGCATATGCGGTATGAACAATCATATTTAACTTGGTGACTGGTGGTCAATGGATTCAAAACTTACCGAAAGTGATATAAACAATATATATCATGTGGTTTATATGGTATATATATATATATATATATATATACACGAAGACAAACCAAACAAACAAGCAAACTTTCAAATGCTGAAATTTGTTGATGTACCTCTCTGATATGCGTGCCGCATGCTACAGGCGATGTCAGCAAAGTTTTCCATAATGAACGACTCTCTACATCCAATCCACCGTGCTTAATGAAATCCCAGAACAGCTTTAGGCATGTACTTATTCTATCACTTTCAAATATAAACACTTCTAGATGCACAAAAATGCAGGATAAAGTTAGTTCTGGAAAAAAGTTTTTAAGCATCATTTGTTTGAAGATGCAACTTTGTTTTAGCCTGGCTAACATCAGACCTCGTCTCATTGAGACGTGGTCTGGGAACCACATGTTAATTTTCTCGTATTTGAGGCGTGGTTTATGAATGCCCAGAGCTTTTTATTGGGCGCTAAGAATGTCTATCAAATGCGCCTGTACGTAGCTCATAACCAATCGTTTCAATTATACCAGATGACGTATGTAGAGCGACAGAAATTCGACGAGGAAGAAGACGATGGCTGAAGAAGACTAAACTACTTACAGTAGAACACTATCTAAGGCTGCATCGAGGTAACTTCGCGTCTGATGCCATGTTGGATCCATAGATATAAACAAACTGCTTCGGTGTGTCGCATAGACGTCGTCATCGTCTTGCTGCTCCCTCCCCGTTCTGTGATTGGTTCCCTTTTCGAGGGGAAAATCTGGTCCATGGTGTCCAGGCTGCCTAGCAGCGTGAATAAAATCCAATGGGAAAACCCAGGCTAACTTTGTTTAATATTTTGCATTGGATGTAGTGAAGCACACATTTTTAAAGTGTCTTTAGCATCCAATTATGTTTTGGTGGCATTATATACAATGTACTGTATATTTTAAGGCTTGGTATTAAATATATTAAAATTTTGCATTAAGTGGTTTCCAGAATGACACTATGGGCCCTATTTTAACGATCTGAAATGCAAGTATCAAGCGTGAAACGCAAGTAACTTTGTGGGCGGGTCTTGGGCGCTGTTGCTATTATACCGGTGGGATACATGACTCTTGCGCCCAACGCAAATCTAAAATGGGTTGGTCTGAAGTAGCTTCATTATTCATAGGTGTGGTTTGGGCGTAACGTGAAATAAACCAATCAGAGGGACATCTCACATTCCCTTTAAGAGCAGGCGCGCTTGTTCCATGGCGGATTGCTATTATAACTGTGAATTTGCCAGGCGGACGCCAGGAGCGGTTCAAAGCCGAGCAGACCGACGTTCTCATCAGGGCTGTAAAAGACAGAGAAGTAACATTGTATGGGGATGGGAGAAACCCACCCAAATTAGCTTCGGTTAAACAGGCATATAAAAATTTGGGTAAATGTGTAAGCTAGAATTTTTCACATCTTCATGGACACAACGATGATTTCCCTCGTGTGTTAATATTTTTCCTTGTAATGATGTATGGTTTTATAAAAATGAGAACTGCTGCGTCTGTGTGTAGATGAGATACTGTAAGCAAAGTGCATGCGCGTTGTGCACACGCTAATAGCAAATGAATAACACGTGCAACGCGCCACTGACTTTAGACTAGGTTTTTCCTGGTCTCTGGCAGAATTGTTTTCTGGAACTGCAGAATAGCACCAGGGAACGTTTGCGCCGGAACACGCCTCCTCTTGGCGCTGAACCGCCCCCGGGAGCGCAAGTTCATTTCCTAATTTACCGACGTGCGTCTGTGGAGGAAAAAGTCCGCTGTGCGCAGGTGCAAAATAGGAATGATACATGCGTTGGTGTACAAAGTCAATTGCGCTGGGTGCAAGATAGGGCCTATATTATTTTAATGGAAATAAATTATTAAATATATGATATGGCTTCAATAACAATACTCATTTATTAAGTCAGAAAGGGTTCATGGACTGTCCCTTTACTTTCTGCATGAATATCATTCCAGGTGTACCAGAAGACCTACAGATTTGAGCAGAATACTGATAGATTTTAATTGCTCTATTAGAGCAAAATGCTTTGATTTCGCTGCAAGGCATTTCACTATATGTTCCTATTCCTAACAACTTTTCAACCTTGCAGTAGCTTCATGTCAAAAGGCCAAGCTTTTGTATTCAGGGTTGGTCCGAATTTTCAGTTTTTACATTGTCTTCCATCTGCCATGCATGAAAAGAGATCTATTCTTCTTCCACTGAGAATGAAGAAATATGCAAATGACATGAAAATATTGCACAATGAAATTGAAATGGCTCACGCCTGTAACCGAGAGTGAAAGTGCGTTCAGAGTTTTTTCTCTGGAGAAATATGAATAAATTCATATTTTGCTCATTTTGCTGCATAGTATCTCTATGGACAGGTGTAATCTTTCTGCCGCAGGACAAGATAAAGCACAACTGACCTGGGATCAGTTTATGAACAAGTTATTAAAATAAGAGACAAGCTCGCCTGCTCATTTGCCATTTCAAATTAACTCAATAGAATGTGGGAAAAGTGATCCCCAGCTATTTTCATAACATATCAGATTCAAACATTAGATATTGCACTTTTGTAAACAAACTAAAACAATGTGTATTTGCATAAAGGCTTTGATTTGACTTCATAATTCCTTTTTTAAACCTTAAAATAGTACACCCAAAAATGAAAATTCTGTCATTACAGAGTTATATAGATAATTACATTATCATTTACTCACCCTCATGTCTTTCCAAACCTGTATGACTTTATTTCTTCTGTGAAACACAAAAGAAGATATTCTGAAGACTGTTGATAACCAAACAGTCTATTCCCATTGACTTGGTTTTTTGTCCATACAATAGAAAGTCAATGGGAACAAAAACTGTTAAGTTAGCAACATTCTTTAAAATATCTTCTTTTCTGATTGTCTTTGAAATTTGGGCAGGAACATTGTCTTGTTGAAAAATAATATTTGATCATTGATCATTTGGGAAGCAAGCCATTCTGCAGTATTATCCTGTACTCCAAAGCATTACATTACTTTTCAGAGTGAAGCTCACCAATACCAGCAGCTAAAAAAGGCTCCCCACACAATGACAGCTCTTTCTCCATTATTCACTATGGTGGAGATGCATTTATTATTAGATGCATTTATTATTATATTTCTCAGCAGATTTTTGAAGTCACGATCTGGAGCATCACCATGCAACTCCTGTTTCATCGTGATTCTTCACTCCACACACAACTTCCCATATTCTGCCGAAAACTTCATTCTGTCTTTGATGGTTTTCTGAGACAAGCAGCAATGGCATTTTAAGAAGTGCATTTGCTTAAATTTGGCTAATTTCCTGACTAATAATTTGTGGTTAAGACAGTATATATGTTAGCAGCTAATTCTACCTTGGTGACATATAATTCAGCATATCATAAATACTCAGATGTTTTCAATTGCAAGGCATAAAAACATGTATGAAAGATTAAAACAGCAAAGGTTTAAAATGATAAATGATAGCTCACTCAACAGGGCCAAAACTCTCTGACTCTGGCCTCAATCCATCTTTATTGTTGAACCCTACAACATCTTTATTTTTCTCTTTTATCAGAAAACTGTCCTCTTCTGTTGGTTTGAAAATGGTCATTATGATGACAGATACGTTAAGAAGGTCAAAAGACCCCATTTAAGTACGTCAATTAAACGGGTGAAAGAAAAGTTATGACCTTGAACTGTCTTACCTGTGAGAGCTCACTGCTGTCAACTCTTCCACTACCATCTGCGTCAAAGCGCTTGAACATCATGTCCACCAGATGCTTCCTAGTTGCCATATCGTTTTCATGGCTGCCATGGTTACCAGAGGTCAAGTACCTCTGAGCGTGTAAGTCCAACATCTTGGTCTTCAATTTTTTATAATCTCCCAGACGACAGTTATCATCTGTGAAGAGTGGGAGAGAAATGGTGGTCAGATCAGTGAGGGATATGGAGATGGATTCACGGTTCTGCAGCATTACTAATTCATCAATACTGTGGCAATATGAAGCCCTTTTTACAAATGGTCATGCGAGGAATTCTAACAGGTCTGTCATGTAAATAAATGATGAGAATTTGCAGATTTGGTGGATCTCACAAGAAGAATCAGACGAACTTGAGGATTTCCACATGCATTTTCATTTATACATTTGGTAGGCACTTTCATCAAATGTTAATTATTAGTGCATTCAAAGCATGTGTTTTAACATCCTGCATTCCCTGGGAATCAAACCCTCAACCTCTTTTATATAAATATATATAAAAAAGCTATTTTCTGTGAATGTGTGAGACTTCTGATTCATTAGCCGCTATAGGCAAATAACTAGAATAACAAAGTGCAGTAAATGGAAAAACTATTTGTCCTACAAACCAGCGTGTTGATTACAATAATAACGTAAAATAATATGATAACAAATACCAGTTTGCAATATCAAGCAGCATACAACTAAAATAACAGGAAGATGTTAAAGATAAGGTGGACACAACAGTTCAATATACATGAAGTTAATATTGAATACCTTACATTTTAGATACTATTTTTTTAGATACTGTTCCACAAATGCATTTTAGTTCCAAACAAAACCTCTTTACTAAAACAGAACCACTGTACATCTCAGAGCAACACGAATTAGTTTAACGTTTATTTAATTCTGAATGATTTGACATTTTGAATGAATGATTCAATGATTCACTTATTTATATCCTGAATAAATCAGCGTTTAAAGAAAAAAAAAAGGTTGAACAAATGATTCAGTAACTCATAATAACAGTCTTGTGTTTCATTCCTAAATAATCAGCGTTTCTGAACAAATATTTTCAATAAATGATTCAATGACTCACTCATGAAGACTACCAACTGGTGTAACTATGTAATTTGAATTACAAGAACAGCATGCATAAATTAGAGGTAGTACATATGATGATAAAAACAGCTTTTATAAATCTTCACACAGCTCAATCATTAAGCCTATCAATAAAACGACAAAACGCCATACTGCTGTCCCGACAATGCTAATGGGTTGCAGAAGAATCGCTCTGTGTTACACAAACACAGCAGAGCAGGACAGGCTCTGCACATTATTCTAGCATTCGTGTTAGAGAAAGCACTGGAAAGGTGACATAGGGACTTAAAACAGTTGCTGGAAACAATGGCTGGGAAGTCTTGTCAAAAAGCATTTGACAATATTTGAGATGTTTTTGTCGTTATATGTAGCTCATGTGGTGCAGTGTGGCTTCTTGTGAGAATACCGATGTTGTTTCTGGAGCATAAGAGATGGATAATGAAAGGCAGAAACAGAAATGAAAGCAAAAGAGGGAGAAAGAAAGAGGTTAAGGAAAAGCAGCTGGTTTTAAAGACTGTCAAACTAGTTTCACTGACAGATGTCAAGTCATTCACAGCTCATCTCCACATGACTGCACCACTAACTGCAATGTGTGTGTGTGATATATGAATATATGTGTGTGAGCCTGGTGTTGTGTGCATGCGTGCTGATCAGCCAAAGCGTGCCACACATCACAAAATGGCCTCTACTTTGACAAGCCACCGTGGCAGGAAAGCTTCCTTCCCTAGAAATGTCAGAATGAATAAAAGATAAATGGCTGTCTACCGACTACCCTGCCCAGAGGATATGAAGGTCAGTGTCATCAAACCTATGTGTGCGTGCACATTTGCACACACGGCACATTAGCATTCCCATATTTTGGCTCGTGGCAAATAAGGAATTGCATGTCTTCTATCATATTCCAGAATTGCAGATGTGTGACTAGGGGAATATTTATACTGCATCATCCACCTGTGATTTGACAGCTGTAGAGTTCCAGCAATGTTGTTATACCGTGCAAAAATTCTGAAATGTGTGGAAAACTGGAGATTTCTAGAATCAGAGCTACATGAATGAGCAGCATTTCAACAGGAGCCTATCCACGTGTCCTTTGATTTTTAGTGTGGACTGAAGCTGTGAGAAACCATGTTTGTGGGGAAAAAAAACACACCAAAGATTCATTTGCAGTACATATATTATAGTGACACAACTGGTTATTGAAAAAATAAGGACTGTTTCCGAAAACAGAAACCCACAGTATTTTTTTGGGGCTTTTGTTTACTTCAAAACACATTTTTCTTGTGATCTTAACTTAACTTAAAAAAAAAACAAAAAAAACACAAGCTACAGTATTTTCTGTTTTTCTTTTGTTCTGTTAAAGATCAATTATTTGCAACATCTATTGTATATTTTTTGTAACAGGATTCCAGGGCTAAAAGTTTTCAGAGTTCCAAGAGGTCGATTTAATTTCCCAGAAACAGTTTGAACAATCAAAGGTCCAACAATAACTTACTGTACAATACAGTCAATATGTTTGGATATGTATATGAAATTTAGGGATGCAAAACTAGTAAGCCGAGAATTATTTTCATGTTATGGCTTATAACCAATAAACGGCAGATATTAAAATTGTATACTATATTGTCTAAAAAAAATTATATTTTTTTATATGCATTGTATATATATATATATATATATATATATATATATATATATATATATATATATATATATATATATATATATATATATATATATATATATATATATATATATATTTATAAGAATCCACAATCTCTCCAAGACTGCTGATTTATCTGGGATTCAATCACAATTAATTATTCAGTTCCATTCTGATTTATTTGCATACCACACAAGATAAATGACTTCAAAGCAGCTTTAAAAGAGGACAGTGGTAATTGCTCAGACTGGCAGTTATGTTTTAAGAGAACATTGACTGGACAAACACCAAAAGTACCACTGTCATGACATTCCTGTCCACTGTTCATGAGATTGTGCATCTTTTCATGGCATATGCCACTTCAAATGCTCAAGTTCATAATATGAAGGAAAAAAACGGAATATTAAATAATGATAAATTACTTGTGGAAAAGCATAATAAACTAAATAAATAATCTGTTCTGCATTAAATGCTTCATATTTTGTAAAGAATGCTGAAGTGCGAGCCAGTACATAAGGTATGTAGGGTGTTATACAAAAGGTGGATGAAACGTCTACACAACAGCATAGGTTTTACTTATAGCAAGAACAAAAATCAGAAAGGCATTGTTTCTAACTGATCTATCTATGCATTCTCTCTCCAACTTTCTCCCACAGAGGAGCACATTTACAAAGTTCTTCAATGACCTTTCCTGTCTTTATTTGTTCAACCTTCATCCCTCAGAGAGTTTCTTATGGATGAAGGCTATTAAATATATATCCGTCCTCCAATGTACGACACAACCGAGACCTCTAGTACTACAGAAGGTCACTGATAATGGACCGATCATGCAACGGTTTCTCATCTCAGTAAACACACACGTGAGCGCCAGGTCCGGTGGAAATAGCACTCCATCCATGTCTAACAAGAAACCAGATTCATCCTCTAGTGTGATCCTGAGTAAATGATCATATGATGCTATTGCTCACATAGGACGTGCATTGATGGTTGTGACCCGTGGCCCGGCAGCGAGAAGCGTGCTATGGCTGGTTGCCCATTCTGATGGGAATTTTGGGTCATCATATTACTTTGCAAAAGTGAGAAGCTGCGATAAACAAGTTTGTGATGGGCAATTCAAGACACGTAGACAAATAAAAGTGTTAGGCTGCATGTGTCTAGCTGTGGCAAGCTGCTGTTATTTATAATTGGGGTAATAATTTATAGGATAGAGCGCTAAGAAATGACGTCACAATATGCATTCACATAAATATAGTCCTGAACAATGATAGTTCACTCCTTAGACCACACACAATAAATCTTTCATTTAAAACTGTTTACTAATTTAAATTGACTCTCCCTCATGTCATTCCAAACTAGAAAAACCGAACCCCCTCCTCCTCACCCCCAAAGAAATGTTTTGAGCACAAAATCAGAATATTATAATGATTTCTTTAAAACAAGGTTTTGTCTAGCCTTTATTCAAAGTCCGTCCTGACATTTCTTGTTAAAATGGCAGTCTTTGAAATTAACTTTAATTGTATGTCCTTACATTTAAATTCTATATTCTGTTTGCTACTTCAATTCAAATTCAGAAAATAAATCGGAACATAAAAAGCATTCTCATTTCAGTTTCATGTGACATCAGCACACAACCCTGAACTTCACAGTTTGCCTATGTGCCAGAGCCTCTTAAAACTGTTCAGAATATCCATATTCTTTGACAAGCATTACACAAATGCAGCATTGAGCACAAAGTCATTTAGTACAAGCCATAAAACCACTCAAGTGGCCTGCGTGGTTCACTTTGAAGCAAAACTTGACACGTCCAGGCTGCCCAGAGGAACGACACAGAAAAAAGCATTTGATCTCTCTCCATTTGAAATTGGTTTAGACGGCCACCTGCATTCATATCTGCATGTTTGATCCACTTCGTGTGATGTATGTGACCCTGATTCACTTTGAAAACCACACTGGTATATCTAGTTAGATCAGATGAAATTCAGTCCTGTCAGACTGTGGGTTTAATATGGTGGAATTAATAAAAACAGCTTGAGGGCTTGTTAACATTAACAAGCCAATTTTATCATTTAGATAATTCATTAAGAAATAATAATAAAACGGGCATAAAATAAGTCATTACTTTGGGGGAAAATTACAGATAAAATATCATTACTCAGCTGAGATCACTCAGCAGCACCTTTAATGTTTTTTTCTTCTTCTTGGCCTTCTACACTGTTTCATCATTTACTCACCTTCATATCAATTAAAACCTGTAACCTTCTGTGGAACACAAAATTAAATATTTTGAAGAACTGGTTTTGTACATACATTGAAAGACAATTGGGTCCAAAAAAAACACTGGGCCCCTCCCTCCCAGCTCTTTAAGATCACTAAATTCGAGGCTTCTGGTCATACCTAGGGTATCCAGATCCACCAAAGGAGGGAGAGCATTTTCACATTTAGCACCAAAACTCTGGAATAGCCTTCCTGATACTGTTCGTTGCTCAGATTCGCTCTCCCAGTTTAAAACTAGATTAAAGACGCATCTCTTCAGCCAGGCATTCATATAATATTTTAATCTTACAGTTAAATCCGGTCTCTACTTCATAAACGCCAGAGGAGAACTGGCCCCCGACTGAGCCTGGGTTCTCCCAAGGTTTTTTTTTCTCCATTAGGTCACCTAATGGAGTTTTTCGGTTCCTTGCCACTGTTGCCTTTGGCTTGCTCAGTTGGGGATACTTAATTTGATTAATCGATTCAACAGTGCTATTGATCTGCATTACCAAACGTGGATGTTTTACACCAGAAACATACACTGATGTACTATTTTATTTAATACTGTGAAGCTGCTTTGATACAATCTGTATTGTGAAAAGGGCTATATAAATAAAGTTGACTTGACTTGACTTGACTCCGACTTTCACTGTAAGTAATAAATAAATAAATAAATTCAAAATGAAAGTTTCACAGAACAAATGCATGCATAAACATTTGTAAAGGCACAAGGGTTGAACTTAATCTCAGCTGACTAATGATATTTTATCTGTAATATTCCACCAAAATAATGACTTACAGCCGAGATCTTCAGCACTGCTCCAGGGGACACATGCACTGTCCTGCAAAGTTTAGCTCCAGCCCTAATCAAAGTGTATAGAAAATCAAAGCATTCTTGGTTTCATTAACTTATCTGTCACACTAATATTTATTTTGCTAGAACTCATGGGCGTCAGTTTGGTTTGAAATGTGCTGGGGACAGAGACGCATTCGGAAGTGCATTTTCAGAAATGCCTTCATTTTTTTTTCTCTTTCGCGCAGGTCATGTTTTGAAAGACGATGTCCTGTAGCTTACTAATGTAAATAAATAAAAATGTATACAAAAATGTGATGATGTCCGACTCGATTTATGAAGAAGAAAGCCTTCTGACATATGACCCACAATTCTGCTTCATAAGAACCATGTTGACAATATGACATGACGTGGTTTAATGAACCTAAACAATGATTACCAAATTTCTCTCTCATATTGCTCCTCATAACCACTGAAAACGGTCAAAAAAATTGAACCAAAAGTAAAATTATTATGGACGTAATCTGACATTAAGAGTTTCTGCTTCATTAGAGCCTATTGTAAGGAAAAAGCTTAACGTGGTTTAATGTACCTAAACAACGATCAATGATCCCCAAATTTCTCTCTCACATTGCTCCTCATAACCACTGAAAACTGTCAAAAAAAATCGAACCCAAAGTCCAATTATTATGGACGTTATCTGAAAAAAAAAGTGGTGGGTACAAAATGACTCACCGAAATCTACGCCTATGCTAGTACTACAGTCTGTAGTCACCACAGTGAAATTTTTGCTCTGCTGTAGAGATGCCCTGTGATCATCCCAGATCGGTGCAACAGCAGTAGATCAGGGTCTCTGTGTGCTGACTTGCCTCTCTGTTCTCAAAGTACATCGCTCTACATGCTCTATACATCAAATACACACCCGGCTTCAGTCTCTGCTTCAGTCTGAGGTCACTGATCCCAGTCTTTAAGGGCACAAGGCCAGTGCCATTGCTGTCAAGTTCTGGCACTGCAGAAATGGACGTGTGAACGCAGTGGGCTGTAAAGTCTGCTCTCTCTCTCTCTCGCTGCGCCTGACCACCTAACATCTCGCTGGAGAATTTCACAGGGAGCGCATTCAATAACAATCTACCTGCTGCTGGATATCCATATGAGTTGTTGCAATGACAAATGTACAACTCTCTGGCAGCCAGGCTATTATTCAGGCTCTCCCAGTGTGAAAACTTTGCATTTGCCTTAGTGTTTTGTCCTTTTTCCTCTTTCGTCTTCATTGTTTTTGTCTCTCTCTGTGTCTCAGTAGTGCTGCTTTATTCTACATAAAGTAAGTCATCTTCTCCAGCTGTCTACCTCTCGTTTCACCTCTAATTTGATTTCCACACTCTCTTTTCTCCTGTCACAGGTTCTTTCTATTCTCCTTTCTTACCCCTGTCCCTTTATCTCTGATTTCTCACTTTCGCAGGCACTGGTACACCTTTGAGGAGCTCATTACCTGCCGGTAGACGCGGATGTGGCTTCTCTTCAGGCTGGAGGTGACAGTGACATTAAACAGCTCAGGGTCTTATTATCACTCTTCTAAAACCGCAACAGAACAATCTCTCTCTCCTTCTCCCTCTGTCTTGAGCTGTAAGGACCATAACAATTTTTATATATGTATTTATTTTTTGAATTGGGAATGTTCTGAAATGTCGAGTAGGCTGCACACATTGGTAAACGTAAATTTTAATAGAAATAGAAATTTATATTTATTTGATACAATCAGTGACTTATTCATAAAGAGTCACTTATTTTGTTTTTGAGTGAATCAGTGTTTTGTACTTTTTAGTATTTATCATATTTAGTCAACCTTTTTCCTGTTTTTGTTTAGTCAAGGTTTAGTCGACTCTTCTTTTTCTGTCAATGATATTGCATGTTGATATAGTCAGAGTTATCATTTATTTACCATGGTGTCGTCATCATCTCAACTTAGTCATGGGAGAAAAAAAAACTTGTCGACAAACATTTTCCATCATAGTTTCCGTTAATGAAACACTAGAGCAAACACACTTGGAAACCTTAGATTTCTATAGAAGCTTTAGCAAAATTGTTTGTAAAGATTTTACAATGGAATTCAAGGTCATAGCACCTGCTGAGATGGTTTGTGTGGGGCATTCAACACCTTATACAAAAACACAGCTTAATTTTGAAGCATGCAATGTATGCAGGCTATATATTTATTTAATTAAATCTCAACATTGGCAGATTTATAATGCGTAAGGCCGCATCACAGTATCAATTCTAATTTGATTGCAAAGCCCTAGACTCAAGTAATGCACACATACTACAGTCAGTTTTAGCAAGGTCGGTGGAAGCGAAACTCACAGTTTAAGTGCTGAAGGTCCCGTACACACTTGGAGGAACTGACTTTGACAGATATAACGAGTGAGAGGCTGACAAGGCCGTCTCGTCAAGAGGAAAAATATTTTGGCAAGGCTCGGCTGAGCCGGCCACCCTGAGGGTCAGTGACAGAGAGAGACTAGATATGAGAGGAGGACAGAGAGATTTCTTAAGGCTCTGCCACTCTTTTCTTCTGTGTGGGGCATTTTTTGGCACTGGTATCAGACTGAGTGGTGAAGAGTTGCTGTTGGCAGTAGCTACCATTGAGGAACAGAAGAGATATAATACCTGATAAAATCAGCAGAAGAGAGGATAAATGAGACAAAGACAAAGAAAGACCATCTATTGAATTTAGAATGCATTTTTGTCAGAAGAAGCAACAGAAAGCATCCAGATCTTATAGTTTTTTGCCAGCAGAAGGAAAGAAACAATCATCAATCTGGGAAATGAAGAGTTACTCTACCCTGGTTTACAAACTTATGTTTATGAAATGTAATAAACAAATAATATAAAATACTACTAATAATATATATATATAAATATATTTAATTAGTTACATTATAATAATATTTCACAATATTACTTTTTTTTTACTGTGAATATATAGGCCTAACTAGTGTAGTTAGTTGAAAATTACATTCATACATTCAATTCATTCATGAATTTCTTCTAATTCAATTTAATTCTTCTAATTCTACTTTAATTTTTCCATTCTGTTAATGACTTCAATTCTAATTCAGGGATTAAGTATCAATTTAAATCCTGACAGGCACACAACTCTAGTTCCTAGTGTGGACGTTATTAATCATATATATATAAAATAATATTCATATGAACTCACACAACCAACCGATTATCCACGAATGCAATCAATCTCTCTACCAGACCCCCAGGTCAGGGTGGGGTCACACAAAATCAATATGTGGTTTATGGGGATTCTCCATAGGCGTAATGTTTTTTTATACTGTACAAACTGTATATCCCCTAAACCAACTTATCACAGAAAACATTTGCCATTTTTTAATTTACCATGTTTACATTGTAATACCCATGTCATCGTACATATTTGTGTCCTCATAAACCATATATAAAAGACCTATATAAAACCTCACACAGACATGTGCTTCATTACAGTTTTTCTCAGTTGCTTTGGTGCATTTCTCACATCACTATTTACATTTGCACAACAGTTAGTTCAACCTCCACAACATTTAGTCATTTGTGCACATCATAGTAGCAGTTTCTCATTCCTTCCAACAAATTGCAAATGCTTTTGGACATGCATCAATTGCTGTCATACAACTCTCTGCTGTTTTATAACATTATCATTATGTCATGTCAGTCAAAATTAACTATACTTGTGAATGCTGAATAGTCATTCATATAAAACGAATAGTCCTCATTTCATTGCTTGAGTCATTACATACAACAATGTTGAACTAGTTGTCAAAATCTTTTTTTAATCTTTTTTTTCCTGAAAATGTCTCCTAAATTGAACAATTTCTCTCAGGTGAACCTCAGCTTTCACTGATGAGGAACGTCTGGGTGTGTATAAATGATTACAGTACTATTTATGTTGTATGTTCAGTTCCAATATGTACTGCAATATTGTTCACAGTTGTGCACAGCTCTACCCAAAGGGAGTTTATGTTTGTTGTAAATAAGGGTGTATTTTTTTCTTTTGAAAAGTGCTGTGAACAAATTAGAATTTCAAAGAGCATATGCAGTAAAAATGTGAAACATACATATTCAGTGTCTTGTACTCAGTTACCTCACTACAGTTTTTCTCAGTCGTTTTGGTGCATTTCTCATAACACTATTTACATTTGCACAACAGTTAATGCAGTTCTCAAAACAATTAGTACAAACTGCAAAACCTAGTTGATAACCTGCAAAACCGTGTCACTTGCTCAAAATGGATAGCCCATTCCTCAAAAGCAAGTATTTATGTCAATGAATGTGTCAGTGTCATCAAAATGAAAAGTCCTGACACCATCGTTTATGAACAAGATAGTCAAATGGCTTAGTCGTGTTTTCATTATGACAGTTTACTCTATAAATGTTTTCCAATGATGAAAGTCAGATCTTGGTGACACTACCTGAAAATGCTCAATACAGCACTAAATACTATTTGCACAGCCATTTGAAAAAAATACAGTAAAGTTACACATTACTGTATTTATGAGGTAACTGAGTACAAGACACTGAATATGTTTCACATTTTTACTGCATATGCTCTTTGCAATTCTATTTTTTTCACAGCATTGTGCAAAAGAAAAAATACACCATTATTTACAACAAACATAAACTCCCTTTGGGTAGAGCTGTGCACAACTGTACACAATATTGCAGTAGGCCTATATACTGTATTGGAACTGAACGTACAACATACATAGGACTGTAATCATTCATGCACATCCAGACGTTCCTCTCTGTCTGGTCACATAATTTCATCTACATCCCAGCGAATATCATCTCTTGCTCAATTGCAAATTGTTCAATTTAGGAGACTTTTTCCGGATTTTTATTTTTTTTTATGACAGATTTTGACAACTAGTTCAACATTTTTGTATGTAATGACTCAAGCAATGAAATGAGGACTATTAGTTTTATATGGAATGACTATTCAGCATTCACAAGTATAGTTAATTTTGACTGACATGACTTAAGCAAATGATAATGTTATCAAATAGCAGAGAGTTGTATGAAAGCAACTGATGCATGTCCAAAAGCATTTGCAATTTGTTGGAAGGAATGAGAAACTGCTACAGTACTATGATGTGCACAAATGACTAAATGTTGTGGAGGTTGAACTAACTGTTGTGCAAATGTAAATAGTGATGTGAGAAATGCACCAAAGCGACTGAGAAAAACTGTAAATACGGTAATGTGTAACTTTACCGTATTTTTCAAATGGCTGTGCAAATAGTATATAGTGCTGTCTCGAGCATTTTCAGGTAGTGTCACCAAGATCTGACTTTTTTGCATTGGAAAACATTTACAGAGTAAACTGTCATAATGAAAACATGACAAAGCCATATCTTGTTCATAAACAATGGTGTCAGAACTTTTCATCTTGATGACACTGACACTTTCATTGACATAAATACTTGCTTTTGAGGAATGAGCTATCCATTTTGAGCAAGTGACACACTTTTGCGGGTTATCAACTAGGTTTTGCAGTTTGTACTAATTGTTTTGAGAACTGCATTAACTGTTGTGCAAATGTAAATAGTGATGTGAGAAATGCACCAAAGCGACCGAGAAAAACTTTAATATCCACGTGCATCCATGAGAAAACTGAAACAAATATGTTAAAACAGTCTAAAATGTGAGATTGACGGTTCATGTCTCTAAAGAGGCAATTCAAAACTTCAAATGTTATAGGTTGTCCTTGTTTTACCTTCAAAACTAAAGCTGACCTAAAAAAGTCACCATGTATCTCAGCATTCTTGACGATCACAGGACGCCCCGTTCATTTAATGTGTGTCCAAAAATGGGCTCAGCCCACTGTGGCATTGGGCCTGTGTGTAATCAGACTGCTGGTGATAAACGAAGTAATCTGCTGTATTGGCAACCCGCTCACTCATGCTTTCTTTTTGTGTTGGCTGGTTGGGAAGGACTGTCAGTCAAACTGATAGGGCTGTCCAGCAGACACTCTTCACAGCGGCCTTATGGGAGAACCGCAACACGCATCCAGGGTTTTAATCAAAATACCAGCCACTTTGCTTCTTTGTAATGTCTTAAATTGACATTGTGTGCCTAACAACAGTCTTATGTGAAATGTGAGAAGCGGCTAATAACGAGGTTGATACACAGTTGCTATATTTACACTATTATTAAAAAGTTTGGGGTTGGCATGAATTTTTTATGTTTTTAAAAGAATGCTTACGCTCACCAAGGCTGCATTTATTTAATCAAAAAGTAACATTGTGAATTATTATTACTATTTACAATAATGTTTTTCTATTCAATATATTTTAAAATAGGGCTGACATCCAAAATAAAAGTTTTTGTTTACATAATATATGTGTGTGTACGGTGTAATTATTTTCTATATATAAATACACACATGCATATATGTATTTAAGAAAAATTTGTTATTTATATATAAAATATGTATACAGTACATGCAAATATTTCTTAAATACATGCGTGTATTTATATACAGGTATATACAAAATAATTATACACAGTACACACACATATATTATGTAAACACAAACATTTATTTTGGACGTGATTAATCGCGATTAATCGTTTCACAGCCCTATTTTAAAATGAATGTTATTCCTGTGATAGTAAAGCTAAATATTTAGCAGTGATCTTTCAGCAATTATTCTATTATGCCGATTTGTTGCTAAAGAAACAACGATATATGAAAATAATACACAACTGAGAATTTTAAACACTGTACATAAATACTGTATATATATATATATATATATATATATATATATATAGTTCTACAGAACATTCAATAATGTGTTGTACTGTTATTTTAATTCACGAGTTCACACTTACAAATAAGTCAGATAGAATAAATGCGTATTTGGCGTGCTGTCCGAGGAGAGGGCTCCGGGCTCGGTATTCGGCCCGAACCCAGAGTACTCCCCCTGTATTCCTGGCTGTGAAAGAACAAGCCAAGAGTGAGGAGTCGGGGTGGTGGAGGGATGCTGAAAACTGTCAAGGAAGTTAGATGAGTTGACAGAGTGAATATATATATATGCTTCCTCTCATGCTGATAGGGTAGACATGGTAATTGTTTGATGAGTTGATTGATTACTTGATTATTTGAACGTGCTCCTCCCGAACTTTGTTAATAAAACATCATTTCACGAGTTCACACTTACAAATAAGTCAGATAGAATAAATGCGTATTTGGCGTGCTGTCCGAGGAGAGGGCTCCGGGCTCGGTATTCGGCCCGAACCCAGAGTACTCCCCCCAAAAGCTGCAAATAAATGCCGGACAGCCACCAGAATGATGTTGATGACCCTCCAAAAACTTGCAGAGTGCAAAGCTTAAGGTATCAGAAGTGGGAAAGGGTTAGTCGCTGGAAGGCTTCTTGTAACATCGGATGGGAGTTGGTTGTCATGACGTTGGATGGTTGTGCCTCTCCAGTAGTAGGCTAGGGATGGTACGTAATGTACTTTGCGGAAGAGAATGGTATAACCGCTGCAGTGTGATGAAGCAAGTGTGATGAGAATTAGTTCCTGCAGGAGCGGAGGAGGTGACACTGCTGCGGCAGTGGACCAAACTTGATTTCGACTTGCTTTCCAATTATTTGATGCAGAAGGATGGAGAATTGAGTACTTGTGGGAACGTAAGAGGAAACACTGCTGCGGCAGTGAAAGCGAGTTGGATGGAGAAACGGAGCTCCTGTGGGAGCGGAGGAGATGACACTGCTGCGGCAATGTACCAAACTTGCTTTTCAACTTGCTTTTAAATATCAAAAACAATTTGGACATAGAACTGAGCTACTGCGGGAGTGGAGTAGATGACACTGCTGTGGCAGTGGAGCAAGTTTGGACGGAGTAACGGAACTCCTGCAGGTGCGGAGTGGATGACACTGCTGCGGCAGTGGACCAAACTTGCTTTCAATTTGCTTTTAAATATCCAAACTGTTTTGGACAGAGTAAAGGAGGTCCTGCGGGAGCGGAGTAGATGAAGACTTCTGCGGCAGTGGACAAGTATGGATGGCGTAACGGAGCTCCTGAGGGAGTGGAGTAGCTGACACTGCTGCAGCAGTTGACCAAACTTGCTTTCAATTTGCTTTTAAATATCCAAACTATTTTGGACGGAATAACGGAGGTCCTGCGGGAGCGGAGTGGATGACACTGCTGCGGCAGTGGACAAGTTTGGACAGAGTAACGGAGCTCCTGCGGGAACGGAGGCGATGACACTGCTGCGGCAGTGGACAAGTTTGGACGGAGCAACAGAGCTCCTGCGGGAGCAGAGTAGAAGACACTGCTGAAGGCAGTGGACCAAACTTGCTTTCAACTTGCTTTTAAATATCCAAAACAATTTGGGACATAGAATTGAGCTCCTGCAGGAGTGGTGTAGATGACACTGCTGGGGCAGTAGAGCAAGTTTGGATGGAGTAACGGAGCTCCTGCGGGAGCGGAGTAGATGACACTGCTGTGGTAGTGGACCAAAGCTTGCTTTTAAATATCCAAAACAATTTTGGATATAGAACTGATCCCCTGCGGGAGCGGAGTAGATGACACTGCTGCGGCAGTGGAGCAAGTTTGGATGGAGTAACGGAGCTCCTGCGGGAGCGGAGTAGCTGACACTGCTGTGGCAGTGGACCAAAGCTTGCTTTTAAATATCCAAAACAATTTTGGCTATAGAACTAAGCTCCTGCGGGAGCGGAGTAGATGACACTGCTGCGGCAGTGGAGCAAGTTTGGACGGAGTAACGGAGCTCCTGCGGGAGCGGAGTAGCTGACACTGCTGTGGCAGTGGACCAAAGCTTGCTTTTAAATATCCAAAACAATTTTGGCTATAGAACTGAGCTCCTGCGGGAGCGGAGTAGATGACACTGCTGCGGCAGTGGAGCAAGTTTGGATGGAGTAACGGAGCTCCTGCGGGAGCGGAGTAGCTGACACTGCTGTGGCAGTGGACCAAAGCTTGCTTTTAAATATCCAAAACAATTTTGGCTATAGAACTGAGCTCCTGCGGGAGCGGAGTAGATGACACTGCTGCGGCAGTGGAGCAAGTTTGGATGGAGTAACGGAGCTCCTGCGGGAGCGGAGTAGCTGACACTGCTGTGGCAGTGGACCAAAGCTTGCTTTTAAATATCCAAAACAATTTTGGCTATAGAACTGAGCTCCTGCGGGAGCGGAGTAGATGACACTGCTGCGGCAGTGGAGCAAGTTTGGACGGAGTAACGAAGTTCCAGAGGGAGCGGAGAAGCTGACACTGCTGCGGTAGTGGACCAAACTTGCTTTCTTAAATATCCAAACTATTTTGGACGGAGTAACGGAGCTGCCTGTGGGAGCGGAGTAGAAGACACTGCTGCGGAAGTGGAATAAGTTTGGACGGAGTGACGGAACTTCTGCGGGAGTGGAGTAGGTTAGCTGTAGTAGACTTGGTTGACTTGCTTTTAACTGTCTGATGAGCCAGTTGGGTGGAGAATGGGCTCCTGTTGGAAGAAGAGATGATGCTGCTGTTGTGGTGTTGGAAACAACTTGCTTTCAAACTGTGATCCGAAAGGTGAGTGGGACAGAGATCTGATCTCCTGCTGGAGCGGAAAATAGCACTGCTGTGGCAGTAAAGCGAGTTAGGATGGGGAACGTGGCTCCTGCAGGAGTGGTGGTCTGTAGGGTTGGGTGTATGAGAAGTTGTCAAAAGAATTGATGAGGGTTCGTTGGGCTTCTTTGATATGGAAGCGATTTGAGCGGATGTAACTCGAAAGCCTCCGCTGACCAGCGGCCAAGTGCTTGGATCTGCTGCTGAGAGAGGCCTTTTTTGGGCAGCTGTTGCTGCGCCTATGCAAAATGAATGGCTGGAAAAGTGGTCTGCTGGGATGCCTGAATGGAGCAAAATTTGATCTGTCTTACTTTGCTTTATGAAGTAGGAGATGGTTTCATTGTCTAGCACTGATAGATCTGTGATTGTGGGGTGGACTTTTGGGTTAAAGCTGGAAGTGATGGTGAGTTCTGAGCATCTGAGGAAACTGAAAAAAGCCACTATGAACATTGCGTCCAGTGTGCGGGCAGTGTTGGTGGAGTGGTAGCCTTGGCGGAGGGTGGAGATGCATATAGTAAGTATGTCTAACGTTATTGGTTGTCTGGCATCTGGGCGAGTAGGTTGGGTTATGAGGTTAATTGCTCATGGAAGAGATGGGTTTTCATTTGTCTTTGAATGTTGCCAGGGATTCTGCATTCCGGATGAGGGTGGGGAGAGCATTCCACCAGCATGGAACTGTGAATGATAATGTACTGGAAAGTGATTTTGTGTCTCTCTGTGATGGAACCACGAGACGTCCCTCGTTGATCGACCGTAGGCTTCTGGTAGGGATGTAGGCTTGTAGGAGTGAGTAAAAGTAGGAGGGAGCTGAGCCTGTGATAGATCTGTGAGCAAGCGTCAATGCCTTGAACTTGATGCGAGAGGTAGCCAGTGCAGAGAGATGAACAGAGGAGTGACGTGGGCCCTTTGGGCTCATTGAAGACAAGATGAGCTGCAGCGTTCTGAATCCTTTGTAGATGTTTAGTTGCACATGATGGAGGTCCAGCTAGAAGAGCATTGCAGTTCTTGATGCTGTTGAGATAGGATATGAATGAAGTGATGGCGAGCAGAGAAATTGGGAAAAGGTAGGTTGTATGGGAAGTGGAAAGACTTATAAAGCTTCCATGCGGTTAAGTAGGATTGTAGGGTGCTGGGTGAAACGGCTTGAAGAATTGAATTAAGAGAGGCGTCAAGAAGTGGATTCAATGGGTGGTTAATGTGGATATCAGCTCTGAAGTGAGGTACTGAGGTTGGGAATGGGTCCGTGTCTGGTGCCAGCAACCTGAATTTCTGGAAAGCAAAACGTGACCCGGGAACATGTTTTGCAGTTATGAAGAACTGATCGCAGGCTGCAATCCAAATGAGGCATCTTAGGAGAGGCATTACTGCAGGAGAAATTTGAGCGGCCTTGTTGATGCAATGCACGGATACTTCGTTGTTGCAGTGTACTATGATGCTGTTAGAGGACCATTCTTTACCCCACAGGAAAGCTGCTTCCACTAAAGGATACAACTCGAACAGCGCTGAGGATGTTAATGACTGCGGTGAGTCTAACAGCTGGGCGGGCCATGTAAACTTGAACCAACGGCCTTGGTAGAATCCCCCGAAACCGATAGAGGGAGCTGCGTCGGTGTACAGTTGGATATCCACAGGGAGAGAAATCAGATTTTTTATAGAAAAGGACAGGCCATTCAATTATTTAAGGAAGGTTAGACAGAAACTAAGCTCCTGCGGGAGCCAATGGTCACATCACTGCTGCGGCAGTGGAGAACATTAGCTAGAGAAACTGAGCTCCTGCAGGAGCGTGGGGAGACATCACTGCTGCGGCAGTGAAGTCAATGTTAGCCAGAGAAACTGGACTCCAGTGGGAGCAGAATGGACTGCTGTGACAGTGAAGAAGTTTAACCAGAGGAACGGCAGAGACGGAGCTGCTGTGGGAGCGGAGGAGATGACACTGCTGTGGCAATGTGAGAAGCAAATGGGATCCTACGGGAACGGTGGGGAAAGGTGGATATGTTGAGCTTGTAGGTTTAGAGTTTAGAGAGCAGCCTTGCAGGATTATGCACATCTGAAGTTTAAGTGGCCGAGCGAAGATAGTAGTTCGCGTTTAGGACAGCTTAAAATGTCTGAGAAGGTGGATGAAACCAGAAATATCCTTTGCAGTGCAGTGCAGTGCAGCCTGGTAATTAATTGTATCCAAGTTAATGCCCAGAATTCAATGGATGTGGCTAGACCCATGGTTTATCCTGGGTGACTGGAATCCAAAGCTCACCAGAACCGTGTGGGGCTGAGAGATCGATTGCTATTTATTTTGAATGAATACATTAGAAGCCTAAATGGTTTATAACCTGATTTGATAACGCATCGATTTGATACTGTAGTTGTTTGATCATCAAACCGCAAAGTACAATCTGATTTAGATGATCGTTTGTTCCTTTATCGGTTGCTGGTTCATTTATTTAGCCAAGTTCAAAATAGACTCACTTATGGTAAAAGACAAAGCTTCATAGAATTTTGCGCCTTGAATTTATCCAATTGTGTTTTAAAATCACTAAGGACTTCAAACTTTGCCGTCGAAACACACTGCTTGTGTGTATTTAATCAAAAATTTTCTCTTCATTTCTATGGGTCACATTACCTGCCGATTTTGTTCGTTCTGAGTCAGTTTTTTTTTTTTTTTTTTTTTTTTTTTGTGCTATAACGAAGTTTCGAAGCGATTTTGTGGATAAATTGCAAAACAACGTTAACGATAGGTTCTTAATGATTCTGTGTGCATGCAATCCAATGTGCGAGCTACTGTTTGTACGTGAGAGTTTAAGCCACAAGGAAGCAGCGCGTTAATGACGTCAAATAATCTGAACAGAAACCGTTTAAAACGTGTATTCCCCCGATCAAAATTAATATCCAGATGGCATAACTGTGCTTGAGACTCGACTGAAGCGATGCGAAATTTAACCAGGGACAAAAATGAGAAGGTTTTGAGCTGAGCACTCACGGAGTAGAGCCAGCGGGTCTAGAGTGTGAGCTGGCCGGCCGGGACTGAATCTGAATCGCGGCTTACTGAGGGCCTGCTGCGGCGGCCTGGTCTTGGAGAAAGACCCGTTTGTTCGTGTGAAGAGGGCGGCATTGCCCGAGACGCGAGCGTGGTGCTCGGCGGGCCTTATAGTCCATTTCTCTATTGCAGGAATTATTGAATGGTCCGGTTTAGAGCAATGCGAGGAAGGAGATCGCGGATGTTTCGCCCGTGGTGGTGAGGACCCGTTTGTTTGGCCTGACGCCCGCGAGATAACACCAGAGATTTGCGGCAAAGATTCCTGAAGAACGAAAGATTCTTCATTGGACGGGAGAGCTCATTTCGGGAATGATAGGAAGGTAGGGCGAGGCCAAATGCTGAAAACTGTCAAGGAAGTTAGATGAGTTGACAGAGTGAATATATATATATGCTTCCTCTCATGCTGATAGGGTAGACATGGTAATTGTTTGATGAGTTGATTGATTACTTGATTATTTGAACGTGCTCCTCCCGAACTTTGTTAATAAAACATCATTTGAAGGGTCTATGTTGACCTTTGTGCAAAATAATTGCCCATATGGACAGGGTAATGAACACGTGACCATTAATGCACTCTGAAGGCTGCCATAAAAACATGAAATAACCGTGACAATCAAAAGGGAGCAGAAGTGTTTTATCTCATAAGATCAAAATAACTATGTCACGTGTAACAGCGCTTGATATCACCTCATAAACATTAAAGGCTCTACAGTATTTTCATGCTGGCTGTGCAGACATTTGATATTCAGTTACCCGTAATGTGCCGAACAATGTTTCTTTGATGGAAAAAGGAAGGGAGTGAAACATTGAATGGCTGCCATTACAGAGTGACGGTGGAGGCCATGATATAAGAACAAAGGCAAACAGTCACCAGAAGATCTTCTACAGTCCTTTTTACAATGGCAATTTAGCTATCACAGCAAACGTAATACTGACTGACGTGACTGATAACAAAACTACAATCCCTTGCCCTTTAAAAAGAGTGTGAAAGTTTTATCTAATCTGAGCTCCTCCACTCCATATACTGTAGGAGGACAGTTTGTGATTCTATAGATAAAAAAGAATTGCTTCCCTCCCTCAAATATACATTCTCTCCTTGAACATTTCTGCACAATCTGAGAGGTTAGTGAATGCCTTCGAGCACTTAGCATTGCGTTGGAGTCAGGGAAATGAACACATGACCTCTCTTTGACTGTGTAGAGCTGCACAAGTGTAACAGGAATTTACTGAATTGCAAGAAATGCAACACAATGACACAACAGAGAAACTTGAAGTGTTCTGTTTTGAGGTGTGTCTATTTTGAAGACTAGGGAAGTTAACGTACAGTGCCCTACACTAATATTGGCACCACTGGTAAATATGAGCAAAGGCGGCTGTGAAAACAAATCGGCAATGGTTATCCTTTTGGTATTTCATTTAAAAAAATTTCACAAAATTCTAACCTTTCATTGTAGTAAAACAATTGAATGTATGTGTATGTGTGTGTGTGTGTGTGTGTGTGGGGGGGGGGGGGGGGTCTCATGGAATAAATGTATTTATCCAATGCATGTTGGCCACAATTATTGGCACCCATAGAAATTCTTATGAGTAAAATATCTCTGAAGTATATACCCATTTTTTTTAAGCACACCAGGGAGACTAGGAGCATGATATTGTCAAGCCATGACAGGAATATAAATATGAGGAAACACAAAGGCAAAAAAACCTTAATCATTTATCACAATGAGTAACCAAAGAATATAATTCTGATGTGCAGCAAAATAAAAAGTGGCTGTAAGAAAAAAGCTAAAGCATCGTAATTCTTAAGTAATTCCAATCAACTAAAGATGTTACAAATCTGCCTGGAAGAGGACATGTGGCTATATCTATATAAGCATCACAGCTGGAGAATTGCAGAGATTAGTTGAGTCTAGGGGTTAGAAAGCCCTATTTTTTTAATCAAACAGCACCTACATCACCACCAGTTGTTTGGGAGGGTTTAAAGAAATATCCTCCTCGCTCATGCAAAAACAAACTCCATCATATTTAGTTGTCAGACACAACTGGAACTTCAAACGGGACCTGGCTCTATGGTCAGATAAAACAAAACAAAAAAAGCTTTTTGGCAGCAAACCCACCAGATGGGTTTGGTGCTAAGAGGGATAAAAAGTACCCCGTGCCCACGGTTAAATATACTGCTGGATCTTTAATGTTGTGGGCCTATTTTTTTTTTTTGCTGGAGGTCCTGGACATCTTGTTCAGAAACATGGCATCATGGATTCTAGCAAATACCAACAAATAAAAAATCAAAACTCTTATAATGGGCCATGATTGAATCTTCCAATAGGACAATGATCCAAAACAAATATCAACACAAAAATGTGTCTGAGCACAAAATGAAGTTTCTGCTATGGCCATCCCAGTTCCCTGACCTGAACCCTATAGAAAATGAGTGGGGTGAACTGAAGAGAAGCACCACTTACATGGATCTGGGAATCTGAAGGATCTGGAGAGATTCTGTATGAAGGAATTGTCTCTGATCTCTTGTCAGGTGTTCTCTAAACTCATTAGGCCTAATAGATAAAGATTAAGAGCTGTTAACTTGGGAAAAGGACGTGGCAATAATTGTGGCCAATGTGAACTAGAGAAAAACATTTATTTCATAATGAGTATTCCCAATTAAATTCTGCATAACACTCAACCCTTAGAACAATTCTGGATTTATAGGTTTTGCACAGATATCATTTAAAATTCAAAAGTGAGATTATTATAGAATAAAAGACATCTTAACAAGCCAAGCTCACAATAATCCCCCGACAAATCTCCAGAGGTTTCTTCCTCTGACAGTAACGTGTAACGCTCAGAACATTCATCTTTTCCACTGATAAGCTAGCAGGGTGTTACGCCATTCTAGCTAGGCAGAAGCAATTGTCCTCCCCAAGCTTATTTCGCTGCTTTGCTAAGATTGATGACAGCAGCCGTCGGGTTCTAGACGAAAAGATCCATGAGACAATTCCGAACCTCAATTCCCCATATGACAGCAATTCAACACAAAATGGGCCATTGACTTTTTTTCCTTTAAGCAGTCCAATTCAACCAAACATCACCATGGCTAAATGCACAGAATTCATCTTCATTCCAGCGCAATAAGAGAGGTGAGATGTCCCATCCATCTAACCGTAGACCAAAGTATGTCCCTGACGAAATAATATCATATTCCTTGGGCGGCTAACCAAATTAGGATATCTAAATTGGGACGGAGCTTCTCCATCAAGACAATGAGTCAATTATCTTGAATGTTATGTCTCCACTAACTATGCCATCCATCTTTTTTCCACTCCTTTTGTCTTATTAAATAAATCACACACAAAAAAAATTAATAGACCAAGACTTTTCCTCATTTTCCTACATGTTTCATCATAAGGGGCACATCAAGGAGTCCAGACTTTCTCATGCCTAAAAGTGGCTACTACACCTGTTGACTACACCTGCCTTTATTATTAAAAGGGAAGCATGAGGACTTTGAAGCCTCCAGAATCAGATGTGAAGAGAGCACTTCAAAAAGCAGATGACATTCAGCATTATCATTAATAGCTTGAGCTGATGATGAGATTTATAATTACAGGAAATCCTAGAAATTCCTTTCACGTGAGCTCACATTTAATCTGTTATTACATCCTCACTAAAATAGCTTACTGTATATATATATATATAAACCAAACACCCTTATCGAGCTGCAGCAAACAAACCATTACACCCTGTGTTTGTGTGTCGGCATTCATGATTTTAAATAGAAATTATATAAAAGGGTCAATAACATAAAAGGCAAAATTGGGAAATAAGGTGAAATAGAGATAAAATAAAGAAAATGAGAAACTTTTTATTTTTATTTTTACATATGAGTGAACTTTATCTTAATCATATTTCCAAAAAAGTTGTAAATATATTTGTGTAAAAAGTGCAATATATATATATATATATATATATATATATATATATATATATATATATATATATATATATATATATATATATATATATATATATATATATTTTTTTTTTTTTTTAACAAATATCATGAATTATGAATTATTAATTCAGAAATATCATGTTTTAGGAAATCACACTACAACCTTAAATAAATAAATTGAGCACATGCTCATAAAAGAGTTGTATTCAAGTCACATATGCATTGAATTTCATTGAATGTCTTTTTGAATTAATTAATAGATAAAAAAAATACAAAAATGTGTTTTATATCATTGATCGCAAAACATTTCATCTTAAACAAATTGTACATTTTGTGTATAAATAAGCATAATTAAAGTTGTACATTTTACTCTACCATTTTAAAGTTTGGGGTTGGTAAGATTTCCTTTTAAATTGTCAATTTCCCCAACAAGCCTGAAAAACCAAAAACTGTCCTTTGACTCTAGCTGACTTTCTAATTATATTCTCACTAAATAGCTTATAGAATGAAACAAAGACCATCTTCATTAAGCTGCACCAAACAAAGCATCAAACCTTGTGCTTGCGTGTCTACATTCATGATTTCAGGGTCTTAATAAGGTTCCCGTGTCTCAGTTTTCGGTGCAGATGTGATTGTGATGCTGCTCTAATCCTGCGCACGCTGCATGCGGATGATCAGATAATCCCGCGGGGGCGGGTTGAAACGTTTAATCACGCCTCCTGGAGCGTCGCCATGCATGACCTCATCTTTACCTCCCCAGCCTTACTAGAATTACAGAGCAATTTAAATCTGAGTACAGCTTACAGTGCATCTTAGATATGCTATTTTTTCCCTAAAATCTTGATTGTTGAAAACAGTTCTCTAAACCAGAAAATAAACACTTAGGTCAAAGTAGTGTAAGGTTGTGTGTACATCATAAAATGCCTGGATTCTTGCAATAGTCTGGCTCTGTATAAAGTGGATCTTATAGCACAGACGTCTACTTTCCTAAAGGATGTCAATTCTCTTGAGAGTAGACATCAGTCTTGAACTTTATAGACAGAAGTTCTGTTTTCTTAAAATTGGAAGCTGTAAAGTTTGGGATGGTACAACATGGACCACATTTGATCCCAGAACTACCTCAAGGGCAAATAAATATTGTACAGTAGAGGGAATAACATAATTTATTTTTGACCCCCCCCCCCCAAAAAAAAAACACAAAAAAACAAAACTTAAGACAACATTTTTCACTATATTATTTGTGCTGTTATTTTGTCCACTGTTATTTTGAATTATATTTACACAGATGTTTATACAGTTTATTCTTTATCTATCAAACTCCAAAAAAATAAAATAAAAATAAAACACCAAAATTATAACTTGCGTGCAATATTCCATGTCTTCTGAAGCCATTGTTCAAAAAACAGACACAATATTTATAGATATTTTATTTATTAATATAAATTATTAAATATTTATTTTTTATAAAATAATTCACAATAATTAAAACAATGAATGCATTTTGGTGGCTTTTTTGGAGATTAACGTTTTCGTATGGAAAAGCTCCTTGAACATTTTAGAATTTTGCTCACAATTAGAATAATTGTGTGGGGATAAAAGTGTGGGGACACTACTGTTCAGAAGTCTGGGATTTGGATTTTTTTTGGTGTTCAAAAGTGACAGTAAAAAGTTTTACTTCTATTTATTAAAGAATCTTAAAACATGTATCATGGTTTCCACAAAAATATTACGCAGCACAACTGTTTTCAACATTGATAATAATAACAAATGTTTCTTGAGCAGCAAATCAGCAGATTAGAATGATTTCTGAAGGATCATGTGAAACTGAAGTAATGGAGCAATGATGCTGAAAATTCAACTTTGCAATCACAGGAATGCATTACATTAAAATATAATAGGCCTACATCCAAAAAAAATTTTGAATTTTGAAAATTGCACAGAACCAAAACTTTTGAACGGCAGTGTAAAATCTAAAACATTTTATTCAGTCAGTAAGATGAAGCACATTTGGTCACTTTTTTGACCCCCCTTTATATAATTGACCCTTTTACATTATTTATTGCAAAATAAAACCTGTTTACCTAGTTACATTACACAGAAATATTTGCATTCACACATGGCTTGATGCACCTGAGCAGACTTGTCAGTTGTTTCGAGTGTCAGCCTGTACCAGAGAGTATTGAGAGAGTCTGCAGTGTGACATCTAATTAAAGCTATTTCTCTCTCCCTGGGGGACAGCTGTGGTGTCCTCTGAGAGAGACCCACCCTGGACATCCCTCCTACTGCAGCCCAGACTGCTAATGAGCCTATTAGGGACCGCATACCTGTTGGAGCCTGAGACGTGGCTTAAAGGGATAAACTGAGAATTAGAAGAAGAAGAAGACAAGAAAAAAACACTAAGGCCATGAGGAACAGAAAGGGAAACTTGATTTACTCTAATGAGTATGCACTGATGATACATGTGCCTTCCCTGTTCCCTGATGTGTTCATACCGACTTTAAAAACAGACACCTTCATTAATTCTCCCCAATAAGTATTTTCAGACATTTTTTGTTTGTTTTGTTTTAAATACACTCATGCCATACTTATTTAGATGCTGTTTGAAGTTGAGGCACTGTCGCACCTCTTTTTCTTTTTTTTTTTTTTACTAACTCAACAGGGTTTTTTTCTTATTGTTCTGGAAGCACTTTTTTTATATCTTGTAGGCACACTAATGTTAAATGTAATAATAAACCATAAAAAGGAAGATTCAGTTATTCTTTTCCTCATATTGTTTTAAACCTGTATGCTGTTATTTTTAAAACACAAGACATGCGAAAGACTGACTGAAGGCTGAATGGAGCTCCATCAGACAGACCACAAGCGTCATTAACTCTTCATTCTCATAAAAGAAATTGAAGTAATGGGGAGAAAAGAATGAGATGAATATATCATCTTCAAAACAACTCAAACTTACACAGTGTGTGGAGGAAAGTGAAGAATTCTGAATTTAATTTCCCCAGTGCAAATAGTCATGTGGCGGGTGAGTCACTGGAATAAGGGACATAATTGAAGCTTAACAGACAGAGGAAAGCTTAATGGGGGGATATTTTTCCCTAACAGTCAATGCGGAAAGAAATGCAACTATTTTCCCCCGCTCCGACTGACAGTAAAGCTGTCTTTTGAGACGTCTGATGATTATTCGTCATAAATGCTTTGAAAAGTTTAAAACTTTGACGCATAATATTTTTCCTTTGTTTGATGTAATAAACAGGAGCAACTTGAGGGTCCAACTTAAAACTATCTGACACGGCTTCCTTCTTATACTTTTCAGTTCTGGTTTTCTGTTTATCTTTGTAGATTTCTGTCATTTAGTCATTTCAAGTGTCAATATGGTGGGGAAATAACTGGTGTGGATGGATGGATGGATGGATGGATGGGTTGATGGATTGATGGGTAAATTTCAGAATTAATTACAAAGAAACTACCAGTAACACATTCAATTAAACATGAAATTCTGAAGTAGAAACACTGAAATTGAATTTTTATTTACAACTTTGAAAAACAATTTTTTAACATATGTAATGTTGTGATGGGTCAGGCCCCTCGTCACCGGTGGGTGTCCCGTACGGCACTGAACAAAAGAGTTTCCTATGAAAGTAATGCTTTGTAATTGCACAAGATGTACTGCTGGGCTTGGATGTATGCTAGCAATTAGAAAAGCATTTACATTTTGCTTTGCCAACCCAACAGCTTGCATCCCATCGTTATCCAAACCCACCGCCTCATGCCAGACCATACAGCCCAACAGGCACACAAAATCTGAAACCTCTTCCTTGGTTAGAGAGAACTCCTGTCGCGCCTTCCCACTGGGAAATGGAAATTCTGTAGCCTACAGCATATGTTCTGTGATGTTTTATTACTTAGCATTATGGCATCTACCCTGCTACTTCTAATCTTTGCCCTGGTCAGCACATAGTTTGGGAAGAATCAGCAGTCTCTTGATGTTCCGTGAAGCTTTCATCCTGCTGTTTTTGGTTAATTTGCTCTGGCGTATGCACAGGCCCCAAATCACTAGGCTCTGACAATATCAGTATTTGTAAACACCGCCTAGCCAGACAATCAAAAGCCCTGAGAGACAGGAAAAAATATTGGAGTGGCACAGCGAAGGAAACGTGGAGTATAAATGAAGCATTAGAGAAGAATAGTATGCAGACTCCGGCACTTAATTGGGCACTGCTGTTTGCAAATAGCGCAGAGATGACTGATTTCTACACACATAAAGAAGGCAAGCACTATTTTTGTATTTACAATAATCAGTCTACTTAATTATGAAAAGGTACAAATGCTTCTGCATTCGCTGATCTATACATGTTTACATTAGATGTATGTGTAGTCCAATCAAATCCAATGCATTTCCTGTTCTTTAGTAAACAAACAAACAAAAAGCATCTAAATATCCGTAGGCAAAATACATTTACCTGAGAAACAAGACTTGTTTTCAGAGAATATATCTTGCATGATGCGTGTTTTTCTTATATATATATATATATATATATATATATATACTGTATATATATACACTCACCTAAAGGATTATTAGGAACACCATACTAATACTGTGTTTGACCCCCTTTCGCCTTCAGAACTGCCTTAATTCTACGTGGCATTGATTCAACAAGGTGCTGAAAGCATTCTTTAGAAATGTTGGCCCATATTGATAGGATAGCATCTTGCAGTTGATGGAGATTTGTGGGATGCACATCTTCTGCTGTTGTAGCCCATTCGCCTCAAGGTTGTGCGTGTTGTGGCTTCACAAATGCTTTGCTGCATACCTCGGTTGTAACAAGTGGTTATTTCAGTCAAAGTTGCTCTTCTATCAGCTTGAATCAGTCGGCCCATTCTCCTCTGACCTCTAGCATCAACAAGGCATTTTAGCCCACAGGACTGCCGCATACTGGATGTTTTTCCCTTTTCACTCCATTCTTTATAAACCCTAGAAATGGTTGTGCGTGAAAATTCCAGTAACTGAGCAGATTGTGAAATACTCAGACCGGCCCGTCTGGCACCAACAACCATGCCACGCTCAAAATTGCTTAAATCACCTTTCTTTCCCATTCTGACATTCAGTTTGGAGTTCTGGAGATTGTCTTGACCAGGACCACACCCCTAAATGCATTGAAGCAACTGCCATGTGATTGGTTGATTAGATAATTGCATTAATGAGAAATTGAACAGGTGTTCCTAATAATCCTTTAGGTGAGTGTATATATATATATATATATATATATATATATATATATATATATGGAGATTGCAATTGGAGGATCGCAATCTCCATTTTACACAGAAAAATCGTGATTCTCAATTTATCCAGAATCGTGCAGCTCAAATATATAAAATTAAATATGTATACATATTAAATTAATTTGCTATATATTTTTTTTTAATATATATATATACACATTAGAATCTGATTTAATTCTGAACGCTCTACTCTTGTTTTCACTTGAAGGGAGAGAGAGAAATAAAGACAGGAGAGAGCAGGATGGAATAGTGCAGTCAAGCATCTTCCACCGCTAGAATCAAAGCCTCCCTTCAAAGTTCATCAGCCTACTTTGTCTCTTTTTCTTTTTAGAGCATAAACATTTTCCTCCAAAGCTCTTAAAACTCCGGAAAATAAGCACAAAAATTATGCCGTGAGTGCACCTGCCACTGTGAAAACCATTAGGGCCTATTTGATACAATACTGATAATTAGAACGCCTAATTATCCAATCCAATCCAATCATCTCTCTAGTTATCAAATTTCTACAGTTTAATATTTAAAATTTTCAACTGAGGAGAACAAACCAACCATTTTCTAAAACCACATACATTATTGAAAAATAAAAATAATGTTAATTAAATGCACGACAAAAAACAAAACAAAACAAAAGAAAAACGAATTTTTAGAGGGCAATTTTGCACTCCGACAATGTGTTGTCTTCTGTGAAACTGATTTGCAGGACAATCATCTATTTTACACTAACCATTCATCTCTCTGGCTTCCCAAACTGATTGTCATGTCAATATCATCATCTGATGGCCAAATGCTTTGACTGAGATTTGATTTGAGAGGGCGTTTAGAGGTTTGATTTCTTGGTCAGAATGTGGAAGTGGAGAAATGAAGAGTTTGAAGAATTTTCCTGCACATATATGAAGTAGTTAGGGTGGTGTATTGCATTAGGGCTGCCAGGCCTTAGTGTAAAAAAAAAAAGAGAGATGATATACTGTGGTATGAACGTACAATTTCAGCATTGTTTTGAAATCTTTCATATACTGTACCAACTTGTTTGGAACAATAATGAAGGTCCATTACTTCAACAGACTCATTTAATATGTTCATCTAAACTAAAATCATCTTCAAAAGTGTAAAGTTGTCTCAGTAAATTTGGTTCTTATCCAGAAATTAAACTTCTAATAAATTAGCCAGCAGAAAAACAATGATTATCCAAATTGGCAACAACTGATATTTGTACTGTTTTCAAAATGAATCCTGGTTTAAGAAAGTTAAGTTCTTAATTCTAAATCAGATTTTACAAGCACAACACAATATGGATGTTTCATTCATTAGTGGCCATTACTAGTCCATTAGAGCTGGACATACTTTCAGAGAATCGTGATTATGCAAACCAAAACAGCCTCTCTCTTTCTTGGAAAATAAATGTCTCAAATACATGTCCTTTGCCTCGCTGCACACATCAGGATGTGCTGTTCTTATAACTCCACATCATTTTCAGAAGCTACAAAACAATTAAAGATGATTGCTGCAAGCAAATAAAGCACTAACACTTCAATACTAAAACATAATTATTTCATGATTTTGAAAAAAGTCTCTTATGCTTACCAAGGCTGCATCTATTTTATCAAGACATTAATATTGTGAATTATTATTACAATTTAAAATAACTTGTCATAACATTTGAATATATTTTAAAATGTAATGTATTCCTGTGATGGCAAAGTTGAATTTTCAGCATCATAACTCAAGTCTTCAGTGTCACATGAAACTTTAGAAATAATTCTAAGATCAATATCAATGTTGAAAACAGTTTATTTAACTGCTTAATATTTTCGTGGAAAATTTCTAATGAATAAAAAGTTCAACAGGACAGAATTTATCAATTCAATGATCAATTTAATGCATCCTTGCTGAGTAAAAGTATTCATTTATATATAAAAGTGTGCAGTTAACATAAAAAGTACTTATCCAGCTGCAGCTGGACAATGATGGGCAACATACCGTAACAAATCATATTGGTTCTATACCTTTGTAGAAGCATTCCTCGCTGTGCATGATGGTTATTCTCTGATGGGCCATACAGGAAGCTTTGTGAAGCTCACAGTGGTTCTGGTAGAGTTTGCCGTCAGATCCACACACAGGTTTGTAATGTGGCTTGCAGCGATCCAGACACTGACATTCTCCTTCACCTGTTTCTCTGTCAACCACACAGTGCTTCCCCAAACCACAGTACTTATGTTCACAGGGCCCAGGAAAGCCATTCTGACCAAGGAACCCTGCAAAGACACGGCAAATACAGGGGAAATCATGTTAATTTGTAATGTTACACGAAAAAACATGCCATGGTCATTCACTTTACTTCATTAGAAGTCAATGTTTTCTTTTTCATATCATGGAATCAAAGTTTAAATATGTGTTTCATCCCACATCCAGCTAAGCAATGAACTTACTGTATTTTAAAACACAAACTTCATAAAATAAAGCACAGTAAAAAGAGTTGAGCTAGAGAAGTTATGAACAATCTCACGATTGTTTTGTCATGCCATACAGTAGCTTTGTATTAGTGGTTTTGACAATGCTGGCAGAAAATATGTATGACTGTAATAAAACATAGCCTGAACTCTAGCACGCTTCCACTAATTATCAATTACAGAGATATGAGCTCCACTCCTCCTGCAGAAGATAATTTCATAAAGATTAACTATTGAAAATGCACAGTCACATTTTAGATCTCAGTTCCCCTGTGCAATGGCAGTTACATTTGAGGAAGGGAACCTGTAAAAACCATTAATAAAAACTCAGGGATTATATATAAAATACAATAAAAATAATGAAGTACTATTGTTTGTTTGAAAAATTAGAACATGGCCTAAAATGTGCATAACCATTTGATTGTATTGTATATATATTTTTTCAATCAGTATATATATCAATATGTATCAATATATACATATATATTATATATATACATATCTAAATATATATCTAAATATATATCTATATCTATATCTATATATATATATATATATATATATACTGTATATGATACACACACACACAAACATACTGTATACACGTGAAAATTTACATCTAATTAAATGAAAATATAAACAAAATAAATATTGGTTGCATTAACTGCACAGTAAGAAAATGAATGTGTATTTATTAAGCAACTTGATGACAGCTATAAATTCATGAACATTTGCTGGTAAAGGGTGGCATATTTCCTTTCTCCAATTAAAACAAAACTCTACAGCAAAATTCCCAATGCAAAACTCTATAGCAAAATTCACAACAATCATGTTCAATACATCACAGAAAACTAAGTAAATAGCTTTTAGTCACACTGTCCTTTAGAGAGTTAGAGACCTTTTAGATGTGGATAAATAAATTATGACTTCTTTTATCAAGCACATAATTACGACCTTCTCCCAGCAGGTTGTTGTAGTAAAAAGAGAAAATTGGCTTTTGCCAGCAGGGGGGACAGAAGCCAAGATAGTGTCTGATTGGTATGCACACAGTGCCTCGCCGTGACCACGGTGACATCAAAGACAAATGACTAATTCAGTCGCAACGATTTGTTATTGATGAGTCAGCTTTTCAAAGAGAAAAGAGAGAGTCTGAGAGCGAGAGAAGGAACGCTTGATTCTGATGAAGGGTTTGGGTGAAGGTGTGGTGTCCGGCTTTCATCTGCCCACCATCAAACATGGACTTTTCATCCCAGTAAAAGCCATCGCGAGAATCCTAAACAGAGTGCCATATGATAATGGAAAAATGATCAATGTCTGCACTGAAGTAACAGTACAAAAGAAGTAGTAATCAAAAAAGTGAGCCAACAAAAAGTTGACAGCAGCAGAAACAGAAGACAAATTCCGATGACCTGAAGAGGTCAAAGCAATGCAGCGGTCTTCACCGGGGAACGATTCCTCTACCTGACACCGACAGCAAAGCCATGACTGAGCAATAACTGAGCTCCGCTCTCCCGGCTGGTCTCTGAACCTAGTGTCAGCCCTTAGGTGCTGATTATAGCAGTTCCATGACATGCATGATAACTAATAAGAGCACTGCACAGGGCTTCAGAGACAGATACAGTCATATCTATTCATACAGATGTACACACAAAGACTGCCAGACAAAATAAAGGACGGGCGCATCAGTTACTCTGTATTTGTGAATATTTTCTAATAGCTGTGCGAAAGAGCAACACAGTGGAGAAGAGTCGTGAATGCTTGTCATATCTTAGCCATTGTAATTGATATCCGTCTGCACAAAGCCATTTGTGATGATAAATTGAGCAGTGTCTGGTTTCAGAAGAAAAAAAAATCCCTTTCTTTTTCTCCAAAGAGAAAGTGATTTTTAACCATTCTGTTTAAACATTTCGAGGCAGACCTACCATGAGCTCCGAGGTTATTAATCAATGCTACTATTCTGTATATGTGTGAGTGTGTGTGACATTACATAACAATGAAAATGTAAACCAAATGTCCCCACAAAGATAGTAATACTAGTCATTTTTGACCTTGTGGGGAACCCATGAAGAAAATATTAGAAATCATACTAAATTATGTTTTTTGAAAATGTAAAAACATTTTTTTCATCTCAGTTTTCTGTGATGGGTATGTTTAGGGTTAGGGCTAGACAATGGCATTAGCTCAGTATAAAAACCATTACGTCCTCATACTGATACTGATAGTACCAATGTGTTTGTGCGTGTGTGTGTATATATGTGTGTTTGTGGCATATTTTGGTTTGTGACAAAATTTGAAATCCCTATGGAGTTCTCTATGAAGGAAAAAGAATTGTAAAAAATCACTTTCTACACACAATGCTACAAAACTTGGAGTTTGATGCACAAAATTTGTCTGCAGTGAGGCAATGTTTTCTTAATGCATTACCAGGGCTGCTACAAGATTGACTGAATCGAATCTTCGAGAAAAAAAAAGATATGTGTTCAAATATAAGAGCCTTGAGTCTGTTAGTAATAAGTACAATGAATATCCCTGACTATACAATATATACTGTTATCAGTATATCTGTTATACTGTTTTATCGAAAATAAAATTGCACTTTTTTTAAGAGTTCAGATGCAAAAGCCTCTAAGTTCCATTTGAAATTTTCTACTAGAATGATCATTTCTATCAAGCTTGTATATTTAAGTTCAGTAATTTCACTTAAATGGCAATGAAGATTACCAATTAATTGTCTTTTAAGTGAAATTATTGAACTTAAATATACGAGCTTGATAAAAATGATCATTCTAGAAGAAAATTTCAAATGGCACTTAGAGGCTTTTGCATCTGAAGTCTTCATATGCAGTATATATATAAAGAACATAGCCTGAAAACATCCTACACATTAAGATGAACGATGTAGGTTAAAAAAAAAAAAAACTCACTTTAGTTGCTCTCAGTGAATTTGGCATTAAAGTGTTTTCAAAGTCTGCGTAAAGGCTTTCAACTAAACACTGACACAGCAGCGCTTGAATGAGCGGTGACACGTCAAACTTTCAGAGCCTTTGTTTAAACACATGGGTTTTGTCTCTTTCCTCTTAACACTGCGTGATCGTTTCATTCTCTTGTCACCACCAAAGGTGCGAGTCCCAGACCATCTGATGTTTTCCAGCACAGAAGCCCGTCCTTAGGGACTCTGGGTAATGTAGTAAACAACACTCGGCAGCTTTCAGCTCGGCTCGCTGCAGCCCTTTAAGAAGCCTCTGTGGACTCTGCTCCTCCAAAACAGAGGAAACATCCGGATAAACAGCCTTCAAACAACACTTCAAACTCCTCATGAAAGACAACACAGAAACACGCTGCGCTCACCTGCCTACCATTACTCCTCCATCTGCTCTCTCTTTACCAACTACTCTGCGATTCTTTTAAACAAACCAAATCTCTCCCGGAGTCGTTGCCGGAGTGCAGACTGAGATATCACAAAACGACGGGTTCTCATCGCTCTGGGGGTTGTATTAAAGCACCTGGCTGAGAGGAGCCGTATTTATAGACCGCATCGCTATGGAAAAGGTGGAAAAACACTAAGTTTGATGTGCTCCCGGTTTTCATTCATTAAACATGCTTCTGTACAATCACTATGCACAACGATTCACGTCTCAGCACTGGCTAAATTAAAGTGAGACGGCGCAGCATCTCAGGCGTAATGATCTGCGATCTGCTTCCTCCGAGGCGCGTCACTTTGAATCAGTTGTGGCATTATTTCTCATTTATTATTTTATTTTCCTTTATTACCTGACACTGATCAGCTCTAATAAATCTGCCGAAAGGAACGAGAGCAGCTACGGAACACAATGACAAACTGCAACGAAATGTCTTAGAAGGACAATAAACATTGTCACTGCATGCACTGTAATTCGCGTATTTGAATTATTAATAAACACAAATATCACTCTATGATTAAGAGCTTCAAACAAAGTTTGACCCTTAAACTCTGACCCTTAAATTTCAGTTCACAAGCACTATTATAGTAATTTTAAGTCAAGCTTATTTGGTATCTCAAGATGTAAAGATGGTCTCTCATACATCGTAATGCTGGTATATTACAGTGATTGAACAGAGAGCTTTTCATATAGAAATGAAGAATTCAATAACGTTTCCTCATAGAGGCCTTTAATCACATTTACCCAACGCAAGCAACTTATTGTGCCTCAAAGAGAATAAACTTCTCAAAGGGAACAAATGCTGAATTTTCATTTCTTTTTCATCCTTTTAGCTCTGAGACTGAGCCAAACTCAAAGTCAATAATGTGAATATTTTTGTGAATTTGAATTGCAGGAATGTTTTCCTTATATCTAATGAGACATTGTATATTCTACACACCTTTACATATACATATATATACATATATTAATAAATACATTATCATTATAAATATACTTATATATTATATAATACATTTATAAATTTATATAAATGAATGCACAATATATTACCAAATAGTTTCAATGAATTGTCTTTATTAACTGGGGATGATGCTTTAAGTTCTGAAGGTTACAGAAAGCTTTCATAGTACACTGTATAAGACTTCAAAGAATCAAGGACAATTTGTTTCCCTCTTTAAGGTTGAAGACAAACATTTGTTCTACCGTTTTCTTCCTTATTAATGTTATGATCATCAATGAAAAAGAAAACGAATGACCATTAGATGGCAACATTGTTTATCTTCAATCAGTCTCACAAGATCTTCTATGAAAAAACAATGCAGACCCAATGACTGTTTGAATGCAAATTTAGTCCAATCGACTTTTGCCTGAACTATAAGAAATTACAAACTGACTATAAGAGTGTAAAGGCATCCTACAACTAATGACAAGCCAGGTGCCGTTATAGACTGGTTCCCATAAAGCAGTAGATATGGTGTTCAATAGAAAGCAACACTGTGGCAAAGTCAATGGTTACAAGATCAATTCAAGCTCAGAGGTGGAATCTGTAAAGTGTTAAGATCTGCACAGCGAGTGGAGTTAAACCCCATTAAAATGCAGCTCAGTCATTAAGTCCCACTGAGTTCCACTATTTATGAGGCACCACCATGCTTCAGTAATTGTACACCCCGCAGAAACCTCACCCTGCTAATTCATATAGCATTAAACCATTTCTGTGCCATTGAGCAATTCCACCGACTATCACTGTATGCATCATCTATACTCTTTCAGGGTTTTTCAAGAGTTTCTTGAAGAACCAGGGGGTCTGTGAAAAGAAAATCTGAGTAAAAAATTTAAATGAATAAATAATAATAATACAAATTTTATTAAAATAAATCAATTGTAATGAGCGGAGCGAGAGAGGCAGGCAGAGATATGGATCTAACTGCAGTGGTTTTAAGAAACAAAATTCAAAGCAAAACAAAACGAAGACTAGGGACAAGACAAGTGGAAGAAAACAACACCATTACAAGCTTCACAAGATGACGAGGTAACAAGACACACCTGGAGGAGACAATTAAAGGGAAATCAACATGAAAAACTGTATATTGTCACATAACACGGAAGCATACTGTCACATAACACGGATACGTGACGTACAAAAATGTAAAATCTAGTGAGTTACCCATGTAGGATAATAGAAGCTCTCCCATAGTGCACTGAAATATTAATATAATGTTGAAAAGCACTGATAAATACATTTAATCTAATTAAAAATTAACTATTTAACCAAATATTTAGGATGTTGTGCCACGTTTTTTTTTTTTTTTTTTTTTTTTTAGCAAAATAACATGCCCACATCAAATTCTATTGAAATCAATAGTCTTTTGTGCATTTTATGTGCTATTTGTATAGCACACTGAGTTGCTGCCAATGCAGAACGTTCCAAATTAGTCACTTATGAGGTTCCATTTCAGTTAGAATGCCGCCTTAGAAGACAGCTGCCAATGTAGGCAGCGGACAGCTCACTAGGTTTTCGAAAAGAGTCCATGTGGCTTCTTAAACAACTTCCAAAACAGTCACTTCACTGGAAAAAGGGGTAAAAACAAAGTGAGTAAAGGAGTGACAGAGAGGTAGAAAGAGCAGCAGGCATCCGTTACTACGGAAAAAAGTTTAGATTTCTAACCATTCTCAGCCTTAGGTCTAAATGAGCAAATATCACTGTCTTGTTTATTCATATAGTCTACCATTCATTTAGTTGTTTATTTCTATAGTATGCCACCACTGCAGTTTAATTTACTGAGTTGGCAAGATTCAGTCCAGGCCAGATGCACCAGAACTGCGACAATAGAAAAACTGAGATAATTTTTTTTTGGCACTAACAAAACTCCACATTTGGAGGAGAAATAAAAAAAATAGTCTGAAATAGTCTTATTTGTACTTTGTGAAGGGATTACTTGTGCTTTAAGCTGAATATTAATTAAGCATTAAAAGGATATTTTTGTCATAATTTACTCACCCTCCAAATCTGTATGAGTTTCTTTGTTCTGTTGAACACAAAAGAAGATATTTTGAAGAATGTTGACGATAGCCATTGACTTCCATTGTAGTAAAAAGTAAAAATACAAAAAATAAAAAAGTCAATGGGTGCCGTCACCTGTCTGGTTACCAACATTCTTCAAAATATTTTCTTTTGTGTTCGACAGAACAAAGAAACTCATACAGGTTTGTGACTTGAGGGTGAGTAAATGATGAGTTCTATCCCTTTAAATAATTTATTAGCATTATATGTAGATGGGCTATAAGAACCGCTAAAGTGGGGCTTTTAAAAACACTCTCAGCAAGAGGTGTCTGGTTTTTCTGGCAATGTCGCTGAGACAACATCTGTTAAGAGCAACAACAGAAGCGTTCATCTCCCATATGAGTCTTTTGAGATTCATTACCTTCCATGTGCAAATCCCTTTGTTGAAATTAGACACCCTCATGCTTCATTGACTTTTTCCGCTAATGAATATTCATGAAATTCAATATTAACTTTTCCTACTGAGTTGAACACTTATTCTGGAATTAAATTAAAGGTCTTAATGGTCAAAGACCAATTTGAGAAATAATAGTGCTCAGACTTTTACCACACTGGCCGCTGTGGCCTGTTCTTATAGGAATACTCCAGTTTTAAGCTTAATCTGTGATATTGTGTTGATTATCTCACAAAATAATTTAGATTCATCTTTAAAAAAAGAAAAAAGAAAAAAGAAGTAGAAGCAAAAATAGAGATTACAGTCAGGCACTTGCAATGGAAGTAATGGGGCAAATTGTGGCCCCATTTTAATTTATAAATAAATAGCCTAAATAAAACAAAAACTACAGTAATCAATCAAATGTGAAAAAAACACTGCATATTCATTACTGTATAAATTAAATATAGATGGGTCTTTTAATTTAGTCAAGAGCAGTGAGTAATTTATTTGTCGTTTGTTTGACTGAACATTAAATAGTGTTTGAACATTAAAGCACTGCTGCCCCTTTAAGACTGAACGCACGTACCCCATTTGAATATACTGTCTACGTTCACTTGAGAGATAACCGACTTTGTTAACTAGGGGTACTTGTCAAGACATGCGTTTTTACATAATTTTATGTGAATTCGTCCGTTCAAGCGCAAGACGTAAAAGACAATTCAATTCAGTATTGGTTACGTTATACGTTGGTATACGTTGGTTTTCGGGGCGCGCGCTTTGGATGTTTGTGTTGGAACTTCTTGTAGGCTATGTGACACTTCTTGGCCTGCAAACATCCTGTAAGTAATAATGTAGGGAACCACTTGTTCTGCATAAATCAGGTAACATGTTTTACTTATACAATTTAGTTTTAATCCAAATAACACGTGCTGAGTGAACAATCAGCAATCAAGAGCATTCAACATAAGTGCGCGCTCTCTCTCTCTCTCTCCCTCTCTCTCTCTCTCTCTCTCTCTCTCTCTCTCTCTCTCTCTCTCTCTCTCTCTCTCTCTCTCTCTCTCTCTCTCCCTCTCTCTCTCTCTCGTCATTTAACGTTAAAGGGGTCATATAATGGTACATGCACTTTTACAAGTTGATCGCACTGAAATGTCTGTTGGCAGTGCCTGTACACAACCATCCTATCATGATAAAAATCCATCCAGTGGTTTTGTTTTAATCTCCTTATATGTTTGACCATCTCTGAAATCAAGCCGTTCGATATTGTGACGTCATAAGATCGTACGCCCCTCCCGCTATTGTGATTGACAGCCGTGTTTCAACACAAGACCCGCCCTGAGCAAGCTGTGACAGCCGTCGTCATAGTAGTCCGCCATTGTTGATATGCTGGAGTAGAATGGCGTCTAAGCGATTGTGGTGTTCTGTTCTTAGATGTAATAAGGAACACAGCAGTCATTTGGATGTTCCTAAATCCGAGCCGTTGAAGATGCAGTGGCCGAGTTTTGTTTTTGAAGGGATATGCCCAAAGGATTGACGCGGGGATTCCCTCACGGGGATTCCCCACGATCGTCCATGCTTTCATGTTTGCGTGAATCATTTCACACCAGACAGCTTTACAAACGAGAAAAAACGGATCGGTACCAACGTGTTCCTGCTGAACCTCCAGAAGATGTGAGTGTAATGTTTTATTAACCTTTATATTAGTATTTATATTAATCTTTGTGAAATTTGCAAACCTTGCTGCAGGCTTCACTATGAATGCATCTCTAAGGTTTACACTCAGGGTACATTACGGCATGTTTTCTATGTACGACGTTCTCAATATAAGTCATAATCCCACGTTTATAATGAACAACGCGTGGTTATTGTGTTAGAAACGGTGTACGCACAGAACAGAGGGGCGGGGTGAGCAAAGCTCATTATCATTTAAAGACACATGCACTGAAACGGCGTGCTAAAAACAGAGCTGTTTTTGACCAGGTAAAATTAGTGTTTTCTTACAATACTAATGAGAATTTTTAATTAAAGTATATTACAAACTTTTAATTTAGACCCTAAAGAATCATATTAGCTTGTACAAAAATGGCATTATATGACCCCTTTAATAATAAGCTACATGCCTCGTTTTACTTTCTTTGCAACTGACATCCGACTGAACTACAAACTTTCCACTGACGTCTGTGAAAAAGGGATGTGCTCGATCAGCTCACGCGTCTGTGCAGCTGCACGCTCAATCCACTGCACATTTTTCCCTTATCAGCTCCCTTACCACAGCTATAGGTGTTCCTATATTTCATTTAATATTCCACTAATAAGATACATTTACTTCATAGACAGCCTTCTTTTTTTATCCCCATTATACTCTCTGTTGTCAGTTTTTCTCTGTCTGGACACAAGTGTACACACGCTGCCTGGTATCGGTTGTTGGTATTGGTGCATTTCTAATTGTACTGAACCTGGAATATTCCTTCAAGCATCCAATTACAAAATATCATCTTCCTCTCTTCTTTAGGCATGCAAAATAATACAGCATTTAGAAAAAATCTGCATAAATAGAATTCAATTACATTAAGTTCATCATACATGAACAAGTACACATGGGATGTTCAGTAGCTGATGAATGGTGGGAAGTTGCACATAAGAGATTCAGTCAAGTAAAACTACTGCAGCCTGACAGTGAGTCTAGCACCTTTCTCACCAGACACCATGTTATGTTTCTTTTCAAAAAATTAAAAGGAATCCCGAAAAATACAATTTAGAGCTAAAGCCTTAAGGCCTGTTCACACCGGGACGAATTTCGCGCGCGATATTCGCCGACGTTTAACGCCTCGTGACTAAACAAAGGGTGCCAATGTGAGTGTGCACACCGGCGCGAAAAACGCCACACGTAAAAGAGTCATTTTTTTAAAAAACGCCTCAGGTTGTTTTTTTTGGTTTGACGCGCCGCGTCAAAAACTATCCGACCAACGAGATTGGCGCTTTTGTTCACGTGTCTGGAGCTTCTGAAGTTACAGTAAAACACAACCTGGGGGCGCTCAAACACAAAACGGTCTTGCCCAGCACACATACATAACGGCGAAGAAGATATACACTAAGTAGCGTCTACACTGCCGGGAAGAAATAAGACGAGGAAGATGCAAGGCAAGATGATAGTAGAGCTGCTGGTCTTGTTGGTGTCGGAACATAAAGAACTATATGACAAACGCGACAGCGACTACAAAAATCTTGATAAAAGAGAACTGTTATGGAGTGGTTTCTGTTTCACATTAAGCGTCATCTAATGTCAGGGAATGAATTTGCATGTTCACTCGGTTCAACATCAGCGAAAATCGCTTGGGTGTGAACACAAAAAACGCGTTGAAAAACGCTGGCGAATAACGCGAGGCGATATTCGTCCCGGTGTGTAGGGCCCTTTAAGCATTTCAAAATGTTTCATCAACTGCAGGCCAATGAGGTGTCCCTGCGTGCACATTATTTGATCGTATTGTAATGACAAAATTGAGACAATGTATTAAAAGTTAGGATCAGGGGACCAGGCCTGCTTTTGTGCTATGCATGCTAAGATCTCTATTGGCACCCATGTTTGTATTTGGAAAAATGTAAAAAAAGAAAGAAAGTTGCCTGCATGCTATGAGAGCTGGGTTTGAGTAATAGTGTCGAGTGGCTGGTGGTCCAAATACACTACCTCCAATTTTCATACTATTTCAAAAAGCTATTCTTCATCAGAAAAAGATGTAATTTCACCCTCAGTAGTGAGATATTTTGAGTTCAGCTGGATATGCCAACCACTTCATTTAAGATTCCATTTACAGGGCATTCTGCTATGCGCTTGTGCAGGCTTTCTTAGTTTTTCTCTTTTCCAAATTCTGACAGCCAATTTCAGTTGGCTTCATATTATTTCCAGCTATATTTTGTATTCTGCACTTTGAATTCACAAAGCAGGCAACGTTTGCCATGTCACAAATAAAGATGAAAGCAGTTTGTCTTGACTGTACTGAATGTATTCACCACTAAAGCTTAATGTGCTTCAAAAGTTGAAATAATTATTCAATAGATGAGCTTAATCAAAAGAAATAAATCAACTTCATCAAAAGACTTTCACACAGTCACAGGAGGAATCTTCCAAAACCTCCATTAAGTTAATATACCTAAGTCAGAATTTAATCCACTTAAACATGGAGTAATTAGTCTGAATAATTAAAATGATTAATAAATAATTGAAAACGGCCCCTCAAAAATTATTTTCTGACAGAATCTTAAGTGGAGAGGAGAACAAGCCGTCCGAGCGTTTCCACATTGGTTTTCTTGGGTAATATAAATAATAATAAAAAAAAACTATTTCACGCATTTGTTAGGATTATGAGAATTCGTTTTTGTTAGGCTAATGAAGATTTTCGAATGTGTCCAAAGTATATGCACTAAGTATTATCTTCAAAGAGGGGGAACATATTTAGAAAAATAGGGGCGGGGCTTGATTTTATCCATTTAAAACTGATTGGATGGACTGAATGTGAATGTTTGCTAAAACAATGACTAATAATTAGCCATTAGGTTGTTGGCCAACATTATCCAATAGGTTGTGAGGTGATAAAAATCAAAACATAAGTTATTTTAGAGGACGAGTAACTTATTCAATTTAAATTCAAATTCATGAAGAACATTAATAACAGGCAGAGATTAACCGTTCACAATAAGGAACATGAATGAAAAAAGTAAATAGGGTCAATGTTGATTTCACACTGAGTATGTTTATTATGCACATTCTTAACCTGATTATGCTTAATAAGCCAAAATGCATGTGGTCATGTAAACGGATTAACCTGCTTACCTCCTTATCGGAGTAAGTTCATAAATGGCTTAAGCATAAACCGATCAACAAAGCTAGATTTTTGCCCCATACCCCGATTTCTCCTAGTATTTAAATGCATTAACCTGCGTTCTTTCAGCTTATTGAACTGCGCTTGTTTGATATGTGAGAGAGAAGCATCCTTACATGCGGATTGAAAGGGTTAGTTCACACAAAAATATGAAAATTTAGGCTTTTATTGACATATAAACATTCCTCAGCGGACATAAACAGAAGCTCAACCAAACCTGCTTGACACGAAAGAACAAAAATGTTTTTTTTTGTGGAAGCTCAAACGTGCTGCATAACACATGAGATCGAACCTTAGTTATCCCACATCAAGCAAGTATGCTTGAGCTTCCGTTTACCACAACTGATGTGTGCGTTGATGAGTGCTCTGTGAATAAAAGACTAAATTAAATCTGTTAATTTGGACTAAACCGCTCAATTCATATAGATTAGTTTTAATGAACTTTTTGACGCTTCAAAGTTGTAGTTGCGTAATCTGTCAATGGAGGGACAGAAATTGCTCAGATTTCATTAAAAATACCTTCATTTGTGTTCTGAAGATGAACGAAAGCATTACGGGTTTGGAACGACATGAGGGTGAGTAAATTATGACAGAATTTTCAGTTTTGGGTGAACTAACCCTTTAAAGGCACACTATGCAGTTTCCGTTTTTCTCAAACAGCGACCCCTAGAGTCGCTGTGGAGTACTTGTATTTAACATTACTGTCGTAAATACCACTCACGCAGAGCCGTCTCTGCACTCTTCCGACCGTGCTTTCTTCGTCGACTCTGCCATGATTCACGTCTGAAATACGTGCTAGTGTCTTCCATAGAGGCTGCTTCATATGTTGTTGATGTATGTGACGTCGTGCTGTATAGCAAGTCGTGATTCTCGCGAGATTTGACGGGGCGCCACCTCGCAAACTTGCATTGCTGGTTTTGCCAGCTGCGTCCCTCCCTTGCTTTGCTATCGGGATGATTCGCCCTACTACAAGTTCGTTTACCATCGAAATGGTTTCGAAGCTGTTATATTGAGGTACAAATCTTGCATAGTGTGCCTTTAAGTGCATCCAGAGTATTTGAAGGAAATATATTGCAAACTCTGACTCTTTCCTGACCCAAGTTATTATAAAAATGCATTCTCATCTCATGCAGTCGAAGTAGAAATGGTTCAATCAAAGTTCTGCATGAGTAACTGCCTGAGAGGACAATATATGAGTCTGCAAGTTTTCCACTGGAATACTCTTCAGATTTTAATGATTTATTTAACATCACAACTGACATAACATGTGGAATACTAGTCAGATTCAATAATGATTACATTCACAACCGCAAAATAACCTGATTTATTAATAAAGTCTTGTAAACATAGATTAGTTTCATTGCCGGGTTATTGGTTTGCATATAACCAGCACAACAAGTTATTTCCATAAGCTGATTTTTGGGAGTTATCAGCCCCTCGATGTGCATGTAAACAAGCTCACTGACTTTAAAAAGGCAGAGAAGACAAAACAGAGAGCATCCATTTGGTTGAACAGCTGTAGATAAGTGAGATCCTTTCTTTTATCACAATGCCAACTCAGCTTTGACCTTATGCAGTAATACAGTCTGCTTCTCTATTAAAGTCTGATTATATTACCTGTAGCCAAAGGAGCTGCTAACACAAGCACCTTTGAGCTGACCTGAGATAAAATTTATGGTGGGACTTCACCTCACACAGAGTCAGAGGAGTGAGATGGATTTTTCACATCTCAGCACACTCTGTAGGTTCTTGGCATCATCTGACTAACTCTTGTGCCATCCTAATTACAGATGACTGCTGGGCAAAAGCCAACACATGATTTACACCTTAAACCACAGACAGTTTGCTAGCATGATAATTAATGTGTCTATATGCTGCTTGATTGAGTACCCAATACTGCTTCACACAAAATAAACATGCATTCAGTCCAAATACTGGCAACATGCAGCTTTGTTTAAGGGATACATGAATTAATACACACTCTCTAGTTCAAAATGCTAACAAATTCTCAATTCTCAATACAGATACTGAATAACAAAGTACAATATTCACTTCAAAGTACTTCAAAGACCACAATGGTAAAATACTGGCACTTTTTGGTCCATATTTAGTGTCTAAAAAGGGTGGGAAGAGAGAGAAGTGGGGATTGTACATACCTTTGATCCGTAAACTCTCTGAGATCCCATCCTGCTGGAACAAGAACAGAGAGAAAAACAAGACTTACAATACATTTACAGTATATAATGTCATTTGGGTCCTGATCACAGACATCCACACACTTGATATTTAATGTTTTACACACCCCACATACATCTGATTCCTGTTATACTTCTACATACAATTGCATTAACAAATTAACATTGTGACTTTATTTAACCAACTGCTGCTCCTTTCTTTCTTTAAAAGTATGTTATAGGCCACATAGCCTAATTCCGATGGCAAATTGCCATAGAAAGCCTAAATATTCTTTTAAAATGTTGGTGCCTGAATTATTTGTCAGTACGAGTTAAATGATTCATTTATTCAGACCAGCCAGAGTACGGCAGTCTCTCAACGAAGTCTATTTCTAAAGGTTAAAGAATGCCGTATTCCACCGTTAGAGACAAATGGGAAATGCTAATGTAAGCTATCATTTTGCTTCTAAGGAAGACATACAACAGTGTCATAAGATGAAAAACAAAAGAAAAAGGGTAACAAAATTCTAAACCAGAAGCTTTAGCCAACCCAAAATGAAAACTTGGTCATCATTTACTCCGTTTAATTTTCTTGTAAAATAAAACATGAGATTAATATTTATAAGCTGTTCCTTACAATACAATGACAATTGATGTGCATATAAAGTATTTTATACTGTCACTAACATCGTATCTACACCGGACGCAACCGTTGTTTCTCGCGTCGCGCTGCAACAGCTAAAGGTTTTCTACACTGGATGCGACAAAGCGCCCGTTGCAGAGCATTTGTCCTTCGTGATAGAACGAGGCATCAGTTTACTGTCGAAGATTGTCGCTCGGGTCGCGTCGCATCCACTGTAGACAGAATCACTGTTTATATTAACAGGGTTGCCAACTCTCACGCAAGTGCAAGAAATGTCACGCCAAAATCCATTTTTCTCCCCTCTCAATCCGTTAATGTTCTGTTGATGACTAGACCACAGCGTATTAATAACAGGAGAGGAGTTTAAGGCCCACAGCTGTAATATCTGCCTACAACGTTCTCACTGCAGTATATTCTGATCGTTGATTCGCTGAAAACCTTGCACCTGATACGTCAGTTGCGTGTGAGAAGTTCAGAGAGAGTTCAGACCATAGGTTCGGAGTCGGAGCCACTGATGCGCGTTTGAAAGTTTGGATGACAATCAAGGTAAGCAGATAACAAAATGTGTGCCTTTCACTCACGGGCGCTTTTCAAAATCCCGTTCGTCTCCCCCCCACTTTCAAATTAGTTTTTTTCATTATTTGTTAATAAGCAGGACACACAATGCGCGCAGCCGCGTCCAGGAACGTCGCTTGCACACACTAAAAATACCTCACTGAAAGTTATAATGAGCAGGTATCACGCTGTCTGTGAATGTCCTGACGCACAAACTCACACACACAACGCCCAGAAAGACTCGCACCAGTATCGAGCGCATCATTATAATCAACTTAATTATTTCCTGGATTTTGCATCACCATAGTCCCTAAAGGTATGTAAATGCAGGAAATGTGATTAAAATTGTGAAAAACTTTTTTGCTTTTTTTAAAGTGCAAAAACTTTTCCCCCCATTTTGTGTGATCAAAAAAATGATCAAAGGTTGCCCAGATTGTGTTGAGTCGGCCACAGTCAAATGCGGATGCTGAGCGAACCTTTTCAGTTATTGGCCTAAACAAGACTGACACCAGGAACAGACTGTCACTTGATGGCACCCTGTGAGTGATGGGAAGTTCGGATCTTTTTTCGAGTCATTTCATTCATTTAAGGGGCTTTAAATGTTATACTGTACTTTAACAGCCAAATTCCCCGGACACATCCACCTACGCAGTCTTTATCATATTCTGAATTAAGAAATCATTATAATGCAGTCAAAATAATTTACAGGGACCATAAATAATTACTTTCCGAGTCTTTCGTTCATTTGTCACGTGACAGACGCAATGAACGTTCATGACCGTATTGAACCCTGCTTCAAATACAAGCTCCTGCAGAGGTAGTGAAGCAGGCCAACTCTGCCACTGTGGCATAGGCTACAACAGGCCTCATGTGTGAAACTTGTGTTGTGGTTTTCTGGGGAGGTGGAGTAACTATTATGTGTCCCTTTTGTTTTGAGAATTTTTATTGTTTTGATGTTGTTGTTTGACATGTTTCTTATTTAATCACCTCTATCTTTTTTTTTTATATAGTGCAATCAATAAATTAATTATACATTTTCAAAATATATATTTTTTTTCATAAATCAGGGTTTAGGCTATATAAGTAAACAAGGACTGATGTTTTTAAAATTAGGGTTAGGGTTACGTGCGCGCACTGATGTTTTACAGAGTCTCACTCCAGCCAAAGTTGGCAACCGTGTATTAAGTTTTATTGTTTTTAGTCTAGACAAAGTGTTAGTGATAAATAGTGAACTATTGCTTAATGAATTGCAGTGTGTGAGTATGTATGAGGAAAAATGGTGACCAAATAAACTTTTGTTATATAGTCGAGCATTAAAATCAGTAAATGTATCAGTAATTGGTCTTGATATAAATTGATCAACAAGATGATTTGGATATCTAGAGGGATTATTCTTTTAAGATAAATAATTGGTGAGGATATTAATTTCGGAAGGAAATTACAAGCTTTCTCTCTGCTTTCCAAGGACTTTGGAGCCAGTTGTCCAATCTGTCCAAAATTGAAACCAATTTTGCTAGCCCCTCCCCTTCCTGTGCCAGTGACAAAGACAGTTTCACAACAGCACCCTCTTAACTCGAGCATAAACACCTTCAGTTACACACTTACAATGGTGTACTTTAATGGTCACCAACACTTCTCTCCAGATTTTTCTCTTTTACTTACATTTTAAATAAGAACTGCTAGGTCAGATGGTGAAAAAAGGAAACAAAATGGTAAGTATACAGTGGTTATTTCTTGATTCAATGTATTGAGGAAGAAGTAAAATTGCCCTGAACTGTTATTCATTTGATGTTATCTTAAAGTCACATTCCTGCAATAGTAGAGAGAGCATTTAGCTCACGTTAACAGCTCATTCATTCTGCTGTGACTCTCTGAAGACTTTTGAGGCTTGGTGAATAGATTAACTTCCTGGAATCAATTGTACATCAATTACGCAACTGAACTACAGAAATGAATTCACAGCTATAATAAGATCCTACAAGACCCCGCCCAACTTGCTTTATCTTACATGTGCTCCATCTGTCACTCAAAAGTCTAGCTTTTTGATTGGTCTAAATTTGGGCCATAATCTGAGTGGAGGTAGAGGAAGGATGGGGCTACTGTGAATTAAACCTTTGGCTATGACAGGAGATTGGCTTTTGCAGTGCAGGACAAAGCTTCATACTATAAGCTGAATTACTCATGATGATTGAAGCAGGCCGAGTTGAGGGAAAGCTAATGGGGTCACTGCTTATCTCTGTGCCCGTGCCAGAAAAACAGGCTCAACCCTGCAGCCCTCGTCTAACACACCTCCCCCCCCATTTGAAACGCTACGTCAGTAGCCTTACCCTAGCCAGCCATCTTTATGATTTCATATTGCTGGAAATCTCCATGATAACCCCACTCATATGACCCTTAATATAAGACTCATATATAACACAACCACTAAGCATAATTATAATTACTAATATTGTTTCTGGTTTGTGCCATCAAATACATTCTTATCTGAGGCTGGAGTTTGTTTGTTTGTTTTGCACTTAATGGATTTTCCACACACTGTGGTCTGATAAGGAAGTTATCGCAAGAAAAATGTCAACCACGTGTTCCCACAGTTCCCACATTTCAACCATGTATGCCTTCTGATATGTATGAGAGCATTAGCAATTAATAGTGAAAGAGAAGAGCGAAGGGCATCTTCATTCATGATTTCCAGCTTTATTAAATGAATGTCTACATAAGAGGGTTGTGAGCATTAGCAAACAGCACTGATACTTGAGTGGAGTGGGATATTCAAGGTTACCATCAGAGAATTAATGACAGTGTCATTAGGTTAAATGTGCACTTGAAAAACATTTATAACTACAACAGTAGTGATCTTCCACTTTTATTAGTGGGTCACATTTAGACTGAGCTCCACATTATTTTAAGAGTTCCCCATGTTTAATGTCAATTGCTGCTCACTGCTCAATAATAATAATAATAATAATTTATTATTATTAATATAAGTAGTAGTATCCCCATTTCTCAGATACTCAAAATGTTAAATAATAATAGTAATATCATCATCATCATCATCTTCTTACTATACCAATTTCTCAGATGCAAAACATCCATTCTTTTCCTCCAAGTCATTGTAAATAAATCAGACTTAAATTGCACTGCACATTAGATAATTAATTGAACTGGCTGACACGATATTGATGCTCTAGTATCAGTCTTACAAGAAATAAAAATTCCCAGAAAGCTTGTCATCAATGAAACACTGCATATCTGCCTATGCCATCTGTCAAATTCTAATGAAATAATATTTAATACAAAACCTCACTCATAAATGGAATATTTTGATAGCTTGACAATACTAAAAGCTGTCTGAAACGGTTACACATGAGAAATGGAGAGGACGTTTTCTAAAAGCCTGGGTGTGTTTTTTGGTTGAATTGCTTGGTTCTTTCCACATTGTACATTTGGGTCAGGACAGTGGCATGATTGCATCATCTCTAACAGTAATTACCTAATTGCAGCTATTTACTGTAGCTAGGTAATGACTCAGGAGGAGAAGACACCAGTTATACTTGTCCCTTTAGATTTACCAGCAAAACTTAACACGCACACAACACCACTTCAGTTTGTCTGTTTGAAAGCTGCAGACGTATTGCAAGAGATGAAAAGAATGAAAGATGCTCTCCAAAGATCATTTCTTTGAAGACAAGAAGCTCTGAGAAATGCATTACAGTGTAATGAGTGTGACAGGGAGCATGCAAAGATGTAACATTTACATAATCAATAACGATTTATTTACTCAATTTACTCCAGACCACATTTCCGAGCAGAGATCTCTCATGTCAAACGTCGAACGGACATTGCACCAAAGGTTTAGTATGAAAACACCCCATGAGTTTCAGTTAACTGAAAAATAAACATGTCTTAAAGGGACCATTTTTGTGACCCCCTTCCCAGCTGTTTATGTTGATATAAAAGGAAAGTGTTCCCATGAGTCCCTGTTCTGTCAGTCAGTGCCCTCCCTCAGTCGGAGTTTAATTGATCCGTTACATAATATGAACGGTTGCTCATGGACGTGATGAAGTAAAAAGAGAAGAGGGAACCAGTGGAGCTTGTTAGTGCTGCATTACGCCTCAATTGCTGGTATCTGACTGTGTGTGTCCACAAAGCTCGCTGCAACGGCCAGTCAATAAACATTCAATTACACAATCACGCTGTGCTGTTTCATCATGATGTCAGCGCAGCAGGAGTTTTCGCCTGCAGTTCGAAATGTCCAGTGGCATAGATCCAAGTCTTTTTAGTTTAAATATTATTGTGCATATCTGATGTTTGGTTCATGAGCAAAAGAATAATAATGAATCGTCACGTGACAATAATCAAACCAGAAGCGCTCGATGCCATGCGGATTTCCATAGTAATTAGCGTCGTAACCGGCCACAAAGGAGTCTCCTCTTGTAAAGGGATGGCTAATGAAATAGGAAAGATCGATACCTTGTGACGGAATCTGACGAGAGGTCGATACGCCAGCGGGCTAAATTCTTCTTTGCCTGGACGTGCCTCTGCGATCAGCGCTGCCCCCAAGAGCAGGACAGCTGCCCACCATCTTTTGGAGCTTCTCATTACCCTCCTGTAATAAAACAAAAAGACATGAATACACAAACAACAAACTGTCCAGGTTAAGTCAAGCGGAGCATTTGAAGCCTTTTGAAACAAACAATGCATCACAGCTCAGCTAATTAGAGCAGACAAAGGAGGATGCCAATCTACTGTGGGTTTAAAACTAATGCTTTCAATAAGAAGCCCACACTCAATGGCAAGAAATCTACTTGAATCAATTAAGGAATAATGAGCACCATGAGGAAATAAAGCTAAAGCGAAAGAGAAGGATCCATATGTATTACCGTGATGAAGGAGAGTGCATTAGATTGCAGTTGTTTTTTAAGTCAGGCACACATACGAGGTAACATTTAGATTAAGATGGGATATGGAACATTTTCATGCCTTAAAGGAGAACTCCGGTCAATTTTAACATTGAGCTAATTTTTTTGTACATTTGGAGTGCTGTCAATACAGAGAACAACTACAAAAATCAGTGTTGCCTACACCGAGTTATTCTATTTTTAAAATTTGCACCCTGTTGACTTCAATAGGGCAAGTACTAAACCTGCTTTTAGCCTCTTAACATCCTTGATGTGTCATTACAAGTGCACAGAAAATGTGAGTGATTCCTTCTGAGTGAACACGAGTGGATCTGACTGCAGTAGATGTGAAAGATATGTATAAAAATTATGTGATTTAAGCCAGCGCAAATACCTGTTTACATCCTGTTTTTCGGTTGAAATCCAAAGTAATCGATTGCCGAGTTCACGCGCATAGGTTTAGTTACCTATGATCACGCGCGTGAACTCGGCAATCGACTACTGTGGACTTCAACCGAAAAACAGGATGTAAACAGGTATTTGCGCTGGCTTAAATCACATAATTTTTATACATATCTTTCACATCTACTGCAGTCAGATCCACTCGTGTTCACTCAGAAGGAATCACTCACATTTTCTGTGCACTTGTAATGACACATCAAGGATGTTAAGAGCCTAAAAGCAGGTTTAGTACTTGCCCTATTGAAGTCAACAGGGTGCAAATTTTAAAAATAGAATAACTCGGTGTAGGCAACACCGATTTGTGTCATTGTTCTCTGTATTGACAGCACTCCAAATGTACAATACAATGAGCTCAATGTTAAAATTGACCGGAGTTCTCCTTTAAATCAGTGGTTTTAAAAAACTGGGGTCTCACCCAGTGTGTCTGGGTAAAAGTTTAGAGGAAAAAAAAAGAAAAAGATTTAACTAACTAACTAAATTGGTTAAAATAAACAAATGATAAAAAATATTAATATAAGTCATTAAAAATAATAAAAATCTATTAAAAACTAATTAATAAATAATAAAAATAGATTTAAATAAAGTAATAAATAAAATGTTTAAAATAATAATAATAATAATAATAAATAAAAATGCAATAAATAAATACATTGATTAAATTAAAGAAATTATATATATATATAAAAAAAGAAATACAAAAATGAATCAATCAATCAATCAATCTGACAGAGTTCAGTACTAAAGTTGAAAAAAATAATGCTATGAAATCGTTAGTATTGTGCACCTATTTACAATGTCCATTTTTTACAGTTGAGAATTTGGGGTTCAGTGGCATCTAAAAGACTGAAAACCCCTTCCCATGTGACAAAATAAGGCATCTAAAAATATATTTGAATTCACTTAACACAAATGTGCCACTTTTGCACACCGTATTTCAATGCAAAAAAGAAAGAGTGATTCTGTCAGAGAAAGCAATGAAGCAACAAAGTCAGCTCATAAACATAAAAATAATACATATAGAAAAATAAATAAAACAAATAAAAATGAATAAATGGATGAGAATACAAAGCAATGGAGACCAGGACAGTTTTGTTGTGGGTTTAAATGAGTAGGACGTACTCCGAGGCCCCCCCTCGTCACAGGTACCGGGACGATTACTGTGTGAGAGAGTTGTCCTGCAGGAGTTCAGGGATTTGGAATCGAAACAATAGTTTAGAATGACATGGCATTGGTTTTCATAACTAAGCAATTAAGAAGAGATCTGTCCAAACACCATCCACTTACATCATCGGTTTGAAGTCAAGCTCATGACTCGCCCAAAAAATGAGCAAGCGTGCTCCGTGCAAACCTGTGCTACCCATCTGTGCATTTATTTCAATCTCGCCATGCATGACTGTCATATTTCAGGCTGCCTGTGTGCCAAGAAGAGAGGGAGCATTAAGAAGGAAGATTGAAAGCTGTGCAACCACCTATAGGGACAGTCATCATAACTTTATCAGGTGGCCATAAATCGTCTACGCCACATCCATGCCAAGTGTCTTGGCATTGACTTTCAAATGAGGGCTGTCTATCACTCACAATGTTCACAATAGATCATCGTGTGACAGTCTCCCACCAGGCAGAGCGATACGATTGTCTCCTACTGCATCTAAACTGTACCTGCAGTGATTGTTTACTGATCAGTGCTGCCATGTATTCAGAGCATGATCTTCTCAACCATTCTCTATTTCCGTCCTCGGTACACCCCCATGCTCGAGTAGACCAGAGTAATAATGCTGTGTTGGTAACACTGGCATTGCAGACATTTGTAATCTTTGTAGTAACAATTTATGCCACCCTCTATAAAGTACAGTATTTAATTCATCCAATGGTCATCCAAAACTGACCATAACAGATTGGCAAGGTTGTCAAAGTGGCTCATCAAGGGTCAAGCTATTAGAAATTAGAGGGTCAACAGCTATTTTTACAGCGAAAATTCAATAAACCTGTTCGTGATAAACCTATGCACGTGAACTCGACAATCGATTACTGTGGACTTCGACCGAAAACAGGATGTAAACACAGGTATGTGCGCTGGCTGAAATAACATCATTTTTATTCATATCTTTCACATCTACTGTTGTCAGATTCACCCGTGTTCAATCTGAAGGAATCACTCACAATGGCTGTGCACTTGTAATGACACATCAAGGATGTTAAGAGGCTAAAAGCAGGTTTAATACTTGCCCCATTGAAGTCAACAGGCTGCAAATTTAAAAAAAAAAGGATAACACGGTGTAGGCAACACCGATTTTTGTTGTTGTTCTCTGTACTGACAGCACTCCAAATGTACAAAAAAATTAGCTCAATGTTAAAATTGACCGGAGTTCTCCTTTAATGTCAACAAGTCAAAATAGTAATTTTTCTAACTGACTTCATGATATATAATGCATCCCACAAAAATTATAGATAAACAAATTCATATAGATAAACAAAGGGACAACATTAGACAACATCTCCACTTCCTCAGGGGGCTAAACCATCTGGCCTACATCTTGACCAAAAACATCACTGTCACCTCTGACAGGAAGGTCCTTTTGCAGGTGATGACCACATCTGTCCTGATGGCTATTCAGCATTTTTATGGGTCAACTATGATGGACATCTACACCAGGCCATGTACGTTTAAGAAAACAGCAGAGCTTGCAGCTGTTTGTTATTCTCCTGTGAGGTAAAAAGCTCTGACTATTTGAACTGTGACACAAACATACAGGGCTGCAAAAGATGAATAAATATTTGGATTACACTGTATATCATAAAAGGAAAGTGTAGCAATAGTATTTACAGGTTCAAGAAATACAGAAAAACCCTATTTTATTGTTGGCTAAAATCTGTTCAGCAGTCCCAAAGGTCTGGTTACTGGGTTTCATGGCTGGAAGCAACAGCAATAACAAACATAACATTCTATTAGCACTTACTGTACATACAATTTTTATTTTATTTTTTGCTTTGGGGAAGAAGAAAAAGCATTTATGTGTTGATGTCATTGGTGCAAATGTATTTTCAGCTGAAATGATCTTTTCAACATCAAACTAAACTTACCAGATGGGGTGAATTTGAAGACTTAATAAAACATTTATCATGCAACAAGGCGTAAAGAGAGAGTCAGAAAAAGGGCCTTAGTCTTACTTTCTCTGCCTGTTTTTATTCCCTAGCCTGTTGCTCATATCTGTGAATTTTAAATGTATATTTTGGACCTAATTAAACTCTGCACATTTATGATCAGCGATTTAAGAGCAAGCAAAAGTCTCTGCCAACTGAAAGCAACTTCTGAAATCGAACGAATTAACATGTAATCCTAATATGGCAACCTTTTATATGCTTTTCAGCAAATCAGTCACTGACAAATGTCACGCAACCTAATTAATATTGATATGCATAGTTGTTCCCTACACCCCTGGTGGCTGCTATTTTTTGTTCTCAGCAAATTTTGACAGTGGAATAGTGTAATTTATTTGTACATTCATAAGCGCGTAACCCAGATCTTTCTGCAATCTTGTGACTCATCCTGAGAATTTGAGATGCAACTGTTTGCGCCATGTCGAGAGAAGTGACAGTGACTGTTAAAGTCTGGAAATGCTCCACTAACAAATCCCTGTGAAAATCTCGCCTATATTTTGCAGTTTGTCAAACCGTTGGGCTGTGGGCAGTGACAGATGTTGGCCATTTGTGTCAACGTGACTTTTCTGTCATCGTGTAAACTGTCAGCAGAAACTCTAATTATACTGGACTGTACAAAAAAAGCTTGTGTTGAAAAAAGACTGAGAATTTGCCTGCAATATTGTTAAACCTCATGAGTGTCCTAAAGGTCATGCAAAATATCCTTCTCCACCGTTGTTTCAATATCATTAAACTGCAATCAGTGTTTAAATGTCACCTCACAAAATGAAAACCTGCAAAACGTCATCATGCCGAACAGGTAATCTCATCTATTCTCACTAGTCCACTTTTACAGCCTTGTTGTGTTTATAATCACGTTCTTGCAAACTATTTTAACTCACACTTTTAGGGAAAATTTTAATATTTTTTAAAAATTAAAAATATATATATATATATTTTATATAAAATTTAAATTTACATTTTTTATATAAAATATATATATATATATTTTTTTAAATTCTATTTTTTTTTAAAGACTGAAAGAGTTGTCTGAAGTTTGGTGACGTTGAAGTGAAAAATTCATAAAAGTCGTGCTCATTTGTGAATATTATTTTGATGGACAGCACATGCAAGTATCATAAACTTTTGTTGATCACAGAGCATATTTTTGGGAATAACATACATCATCACTGCTACTCCAAGTCAACAATGATCAGGGAACTTTTATTTCAGGCCTCCAGGTGAACTGTGAGATTCTAGTGTTTATGAGCATCTGCAATGCTCATAAACACACGCCCATGGAGTGCTTCATTATTGAAGTTGTAAAGCAGAGCTGGAAAAAAGTAAAGTGATTAAAACCTGTTGGTGCACATGCAGGATCCCCACTCTAATGCCAAATTCTAATTGTATTTATTGCCAAAAAACAAAAAAACTTTGCAAACTATATATATATATATATATATATATATATATATATTTATTAAGTCTTCAACTTCAATAATTCAGAATACTTCAACTTCAAGGTATCAAGTCTTTAACTTTAATATTTAATCACTGTTTTGTATCAGAAATCTTTCAGCGAAAGTAATATATTCATTTGTCACAAGTACACATCTAGGATGTTTAGGATGTTAAAAAAAAAGTACATTCAAATGCAGTCATTCAAGTTCTAATGGGTTTGTTATGTCAATGTCATGGGCTTTTAGTCCAGAAGCACCATGCACATTTAGAGAAATATTGATGGATGTCATGTTTGCGTCACACTTCTCCATATTCCAATAAATAATGAGCATTCATCAGTGCAATACTTCTCTTATTTGTTTCATTTATCAGAGGTCGCCCAAGCATTTAGATGACCAGCGAAGAAGATAAGTCTGATGTCATATGATGAGGTCGGTGAAGTTTTTTTTTTTTTCAAACAAAAGATGCATTCAACTATTCAAAAGTGACAGTAAAGACATTTACAATGTTACAAAAGATTTCTGTATCAAATAAATTATGTTCTTTTGAACTTTCTATTCCTTTAAGAAAAAAGTATAACAATTTTTTAAAAAGATTAAGTAGTCAACATTGATAATGAGAGGAATGTTTCTTCATTTGGGCTTTTTTTTACAAGTAAAGCTGATTTTACAAGAAAAAAAGTAACTTTCTACTAAATCAGAATGGAAATAAAATGTAAAAGTGTTCTTAATAAAACATAACACAAGCAATAATGTAGCCTACATGTATCTGCTTAAGCAGATACCCAATCTCTGATGCTACTACACTCTTAAACAGTGAGTACACAAAACAACAACAGCAAACACATGCATTCTGTGTACTTAACTATTCAAATAGAATTACATTTTACCACTAGAAAAGTGATTTACAATTAACTTGAATTAAATCATCAGGTCAAAATGCATCATGGATAATCCCACATGCTCCATTTTATTTGTTGTAGCTATATCGGTGTATGTATAAAAGCTACAAATTATCTATTTTCTATCTCATTCTATAAGGATCCAAATACGATCAAAAAAGCAGCTTTATACACATGTTGGGAAAAAAAATAACAATTGTCATGTGTACATTTAGCTTACTATGCTAAGCTAACACTATAGTTTACAGCGTGGGTGTCCAATCCTGCTCCTGGAGGGCTACTGTCCTGTCGAGTTTAGCTCCAACCCCAATTTAACACACGTGAAGCAGCTAATCAAAGTCTTACAAGTCATATTAGAAACTTCCAGGCAGGTGTTTTGAAGCAAGCTGGAGCTAAACTGTCCTGGACAGTGGCTCTCAAGGGCAGAGTTTGGACACCCCTGGTTTACAGTATGTTGTGTTCAGGTCCCCTTGGAAAGTTCCATCTTCTGGGTTTGTCAACTTATAAAAATCGCAAAATGCTTCTGAAACTTAAAATGAAAAAGGGATGATTTTAAACAAAGCAGCATCACATAACATTTCCTAGTCATGTATAAGACTTTGTGCTGTGTGCACAAAACATTTAAGAGTTGTGTGTTTAAGAATGTCTCCTTCCTTAATTAAGGTCTATCATTCTCCATATAGAGGACATCATGTGATCAGATAAACGTCACATGACCAGGGTTTAGACGGGCAGGTCAACCACGTGCTGGTCCTTTAACCAGATTAGCATGAGGGGAGTAAGCTTTATCCATCCAAGGGTAGGGTACATAAATATCCCTGACTCATTACACCCGAAGTTCTGCTGAAAAACAAAGATAAAAACACGCTGGCAGGAACACACAATCACAGATGAGAAAAGAGATCAGGACTTGTGTAAACACTGCTCTGCACATGTGTACCTGGTGGCATTTTTTATTGTTGCCCATCATTTTCATAGACGTGTTATCTTTTTATACAGATATCTCTCCAAATGCAGCACTGTAATCACAAAAAGTGTGAATTGCTGCATGCTTTGAACACAGTGCTGTCTTGCATATCTCCTAGTAAGTCATTTGTGCATTAAAGAAATGTCACTGATAAAGAAATGTCAAAAGTTGTGAAGGTGTAACTGTGTGTGTGTGTGTGTGTGTGTGTGTGTGTGTGTGTGTGTGTGTGTGTGTGTGTGTGTGTGTGTGTGTGTGTGTGCTCATGATTGTATCTGTGTCAACAGTGGGCTATTTTTTAAAGGACATTTTGCACATGACAATATCCATTAAACAATATTTCATCCCAGATTTCCATTACATCTCAAGTGCTGACCCAACAAGGAACCAAAATACATAATTATAAGGGAATAAATGTGCACAAAAATACCTTTAAATTAAAATTTCATTTTATTTTATTTTATGCCATTTTTTTGCATTTAATATTGTTTGCCAATGAGAACCAACATTTTCTATGGAGCCCCTAAAGGGATATGGTAATAGGGAAAATATGAAATGGAAGGAAAAATATGTTTTAATGCTTTTGCATTCACTCGGAAATTTTTTGCGCTTACCAGAGAAACTTTGCATTCCCTCGCAAAACTTTTGTGTTCTTTGGGATTGAATGCAAAGTTTCTCGGGGGAACGCAACCATTTCGCAAGCGAACGCAAAGTTTCTCAGGGGAATGCAAAATATTTGCAAGAGAATTCAAAAGCTTTGACAAATATTTTTATTTCCTTCCCTATGTCCCTTTAGGGTCTCTGTAGTTTTCAAACCATAATGTGTGTGTGTATATAACTGCATAATTAAAACACATGTGCACGACAACAGAAGAATAATTTATGTGCAAGAAATGGGGAATCATCCATCCAAGTTCAACATTTTCAAGTCTAAACTTGAACTTTCATTTGATGTTACTTTTCCACTTTCCTTTCTTGTTCAGCTCAGAAGGGTCTAACACGGAGCGAAGAGACACAGATGCTTAAATCCTTCCCGTTTTACGTGGAAATTGAGCTCAGAGCTAAATCACTCTTTAGAGGTAATCCTTCTCGAAATCCAGCACAGACGTACATATCCAGGAGGATAAACAAGTTTCAAATCAAATTCAGAATTGAGGCGATTGAGCCACCAACCTCAATAGAAGACTATCACAACTGCGCTACATTGCTGAAGGGAGAACAAGTACAAGGGCTCACATCTCTATTTCTCTTGATAAAACCATTTGGTCCCTTTTGAAGCCAATGTTCAGCTGGACTAAAACCAGATTAATGTGCAAACATACTTATGAGCATTCTGGAATAACTCCCATAGGGGTTCTCCCACCTTGAATGACTCACTTCCCAGTCTCCCCCACCCACTAACATGAGTTCTCTGAGCATGCTGGGTAATATGCTAATCAACCTAGATTGTAAGGCAGTCCCCTGGGCAGAGCATAAGGATTTCTCTAAATGGTTCTGTTCTCGTTTTTGAGCATGTGTGGTCTTTCTCTTTGAAATCTAATAAGATGAGAGGCGTAACAACGGGACCAAACAGTCGTAAAGTAGTCATGCCTGAGGGAGCTCTCTTGCTTGCACTCCCCCTCAAGTGCTTTATCCTCTAACCGAGACCATCCCCAATACGTCCATCTCAACCTACATTTCACTAAATTCACTTGAAGGGTGTAGCCTTATGGGAAAGATGAGATCTTAAAGTGATAGGCTAGTTCACCATCAAATGAAAATTGCCATAATTTACTCACCCTCATGTCATGTTCAAACCCATATGACTTTCTATTGCAGATATTTTGAAGCATGATCTATATTTTTAAGAAATTAGTTTTAGAAAGGAAGCAAAAGTACTATAAAAAGTAGTTCATAAAAGCAGTTCATGCAACTTGTGTGCTATTTTCCACTGCAAGTGTATACAAAAAAATTGTGTGACAGAGAGAATTTAAAACTGGGATTTTCTGATAATGTTTCTGTGCGCTGTTAACTGCCACAACCGGATCAGTGAGTTTTTGAGAACCGAACCAGTCAACGTTTTTCATCCAAAACAAATGGTTTACTTAAAAGATCTGACTCAAAAAAAGAATCATTACTTAAAAGCATCTGTATTCCATGATAAACCTTCTGCAATTAACAGTGCAATTTAAAGTAATTTATTTAATTCATAGTCTGAGTCAGTGTCATTACAACATTGTGACCTACAAAGAAGCATCCTGATCTTCTAGTTTAGTTTGTCATGACATGACTGGGCTGCTTAGCATTTCTCCCCGGGTAATCTGGACTCATTAAATGTGGTGCACACACACAACCTTAGCAGCCAGCAGAGGTGAGATTAGAGCGGAGAAACACGTTACGTTATGCAACAGATACAATGCTTTCTAGAGCTGTACCTGTGTTTCGGGACAGATGCTACCATGTGAAACTGGCACCTGTATCCATTAAAATGTGACAGCTCAGGAAGGCAGCTCAGACTGTCATACTGGGGCTCTGCGTATCCCACAACACACACAAAAACACACAAAGAGAGAGAAATCCACATATAATACACAAAGGCAGTCCAAGAGAATATGACCTCATTGGTCATATTGGAGTTTAAAAACCAGTCCTCCTTCACAAAGACTGGTCTTTTGTCTGTGTGCAGACATGCTCCAGAGCTCACACCTAGAGCAATGTGGGCACAACACACTCACACACACACACACACACACACACACACACACACACACACACACACACACACACACACACACACACACACACACTGCATCAGCAGGATCAGCCAGCCAGCCCACCAATCTGGGAACAAGCCTGAGAACAAGCTGAAAATATCCTGACAATTTCCCTATGCGAGTTCAAATCACTTTTCCAAGCTTGGCTTTGTTCTTTAATCTATTCAACTTCAAAATGGCGGTTGTACAATCTAATTAATTTCTCCCAAGCCCAAAGCCAGATCCAGTATGTTGTGACTATGCCCTGTCAAACCCAAATCTTCCTATCAAGCACAAATCAAGTCGGCCATACAGATTTGCCATAACTCAACATTAAAAGTTTATGGAGATGATTGCCCTATAGATTTTAAACTGGGTTCTATAACTTCTATCAAAACTTAACAGAAAATACAACAAAGTTGCCCTAAACCCAAAGTTCACACTGCTAGATGGATACATAGAGCAAGTCAGAAAGGCCTTTAGTGAGCTCAGTCTATGAGACAGCTCTATGTCCACTGAGCAGTGAACTGTGTTATTCGCTGGTCACGGAGGATTGCACTGACCTGTCCAATCTGTGGGCAGTGTCAGGATTCATTAGTGCAACAGTAGGACTCACTCAGGTCTGTGATGAACATATCTATGGACTGGGGAATCCACAGACACCAGGAACAAAGTTTGCTCAGCACATGCATCTCAGCGGCATTGTGTAAAAATAATGCTGGTGTTTTATTTGAATGTGTATCTCGGGGTGATGCTATTCACGTTGAGGCAGAAAGGGCAAGGCAGTCATTTGAAGAGATTAATTATTGAAAGCAATTAGAGTGTTTGTATTGCCCCTCTTCATTTTTTTTTTTTGTATCATGTGAGTGCAGTGCCTTTCAGCGCAGTAAACAACTGCAAATCTCAGACTACAATTATGCTCGCACAATAACAATTCCATGAGTTGTGATGAAGGCAGAAAATGAGAAAAGCAGGAAGACAATAATGGTGATGGTGATGGTGATGATGATGATGAAGATACAGCTATGGCTGACAATTTTGCTGATGATGAAGTGGATAGTGATGATGAAAATGAAAAACAAGGCTGAAAATGATTAATGCCTCGTGCTGATCCATTACTGGCATGCATGTTAAAGGGACAGTTCACCTAAAAATAAAAATTCTGCCATCAGTTACTAACCTTCAAGGGGCCCTATTTTAACGATCTAAGTGCATGGTCTAAAGTGCATGGCGCAAGTGCACTTAGTGTGTGTCCGAATCCTCTTTTGCTAGTTTAACGACAGGAAAAATGGTTGGCACACCCGGCGCATGGTCTAAAAGGGTTGTCCCTATTCTCTTAATGAGTAATGGGTGTGTTTTGGGCGTAACTTGCGAAAAAACAATCATCTCATCTCCCATTCCCTTTAAAAGCCAGTTGCACAATGGCGTCATGGCAGATTCGCTATTTACATAGTGGAATTTGCAAGCAGATCATCTACAGGACAGTCCAGATTCCACCATGTTTTACATTGTAATAAGCAGAGTGTATGCGTGTTGTGGACCCGCCTATAGGCGCACATTACTAACGCACTCTTTAAATAACAAAAAAATTACTACGCTATTGACTTTAGACCTGGTCAATGGCACACTCTATTTCAGTTGCCTCAAAATAGCAGCGCACCAACAATGCGCCACAAACACATCTCATCTTCAGACAGTAGCCCATGGGTGCACAAATAGGCGCAAATGCATTTGCTATTTAAAGGTCCCGTTGCATGCGATTCCATGTTTCAAACTTTAGTTAGTGTGTAATGTTGCTGTTAGAGCATAAATAATATCTGTAAAATTATAAAGCTCAAAGTTCAATGCCAAGCGAGATATTTTATTTAACAGAAGTTGACTACAAAAAACGGCTCGATTGGACTATACCCCTCTACATCCTGCATTAGTGACATCACCAGAACCGTTTCTTGACTAACCTCCGCCCACAGGAATGCTCCCTCAACTCTACTGGCTACTTGCGCACTTCTTATAACTTAGCCTACTGTGTTTACTCAGCTCTTACGGTGATTTTCTGAAGTAAAACTGACGCTTCATCTTTTGTGTGATGTACAATAAACTTTATTAAACTCATCAGTACATGTTTGATCATCATTCAGACAGCAGACTTGTAGGCTATTAATAAATAATGGATACATAGCCTACAAGCAGATGACAAATACGTTATAATAACCGTAATTAAACTACTAAACCATACCTGTTTCATCTCTATACAGCACTCTGACTCTATAGGCATTATTGTCCGACTCGAAATGAACGCCGTTACTGAGAGTTTCTGATATTATCATCATTCCGTGAGATGAATTCTTCCTGACAGACTGAGCACGAGCTCATGAAGCTCCGCCCCCTGTGTCGTCCAGCAGCACCTCATTTGCATTTAAAGGGGACACACTGAAACGGCTCGTTTTTCTGAGCCCCAAAAAATGTCAATTTAAACATGCTGTAAAAAATGATCTGTTGGGTATTTTGAGCTCAAACTTCACATACACACTCTGGGGACATCAGAGACTTATTTTACATCTTGTGAAAAGGGGCATAGAACGGGACCTTTAAACATCGTGGCGTAGGATGTGAAAATGATAACTGCATCAGACTGAAACTAGCAAACAACACTGGCGTTGTGCCTGGCGCTGCATTGTGCCGGGTGTATGATTCCTTTCTTCAGAAAAACACAAAATAAGATATTTTAAAGATACACTGTGTAGTTTTTTTTAAGTATTTTGATTAGCTAAAATCAATGTCTTTATTCATAAATATGTCCTCATTGGAGTAAAATTACCTCTGCCAATGATCTGACTTATCCTCGTAAGCGAAGAATTTCTTATCTTTATTTACATTGGACGGGTAAGTCCAAGGAGGCTTCCATGTCGTTCCGCCATTTTTAAAAACTATAATAGCAGAGAGGGACAAAAAGCACTAGCCTACCTCAACGCGTTTTCCTCAAATCTCAAATTCCTACACAGTATACCTTGAAAGGATTTTGGGGTCCAAATACTGTTGTTTATCCGGACAAAAAACATTTAGCAAAATCATCTTCTGAAGAAAGTCGTTCAGGTTTGGAACAACATGAGGGTGAATAATCTTTTAATTTCTAGGTAAACTGTCCCTTTAAGTAGTTTTCTGTTTCAGATGATGTATCGGAAGCCCTGCCATCTCGCATGCAAAACCACTCTCATGCGTAATGGTGCCAACATTTATTTCCACTGTGAGCAGCGTTTCTCACATCAGTGCACAGCACAGCATTACAGCAGCTCTTCTATCTGCTGCTGAAACATTTACAATAATTGGGTGGAACTCTAAAAGTGGAGAGTTTGAGAAAAGTGAGAGGGTGAGGACTTGCTACAGAATGAGGAAGGATAATGTGGTCTCCTGTACAGTATTACGGGAAGCTTGAGTGCTGAGGATGTACTTGCAGTACATTTTCCCTTCTGCCGATGTAAATTGATATATTTCCAATTAATGTTTTTTTCCCTCAACCTCTCCGGCTAGGTTTCATCGTTTCTTACAGATTTTTTGAGGGACATCTGCTTTGGAGGCATATTTAATGGCCTACTCAGTGCTCTATGTGTTTGTCAGACCTGAGGCTTAATTTTTGTGTCTATATGTGCGAGTATGCATGTTTGCATCTTGTGGGAGAAGCAAATGTTTGTTGTTCCTCGCTTTCTGCACTGTGTGAGTTCCCTGTAGAGCCTTTGTGTTCAATGCCTCCTTCGCTACTAAGCGCTATAGATTTGGTGTGCATTAGAATCACTTGAGCAGAAAAGCAATGGGAGCTCATACAGTAGCTGACCCTCACTGAATCCTCATACATTAACTATGAGCCTCATCAGTCATACATTGAGAAGGTGATGCCGTGCATTTCCACCCACCTTTCCACCCAAACATGCATTTTTACTATTTTCTGTGATTTTTTTAAATCTAAGGTCAAGTTTAGCAGTTATACCTTTCACTTTTTAAATAAACTGGAGTCAAACAGTGTACACACAAAGCACTGGCTCCAAACAAAAGCTTACAAGAGCGATGCCAATGCTTGACTGCGAATTCAAGGAAAAAATCTAAATATTCCTTGCAAAGCCAAACCAACAGGCAATATCAAAACAGGAGAGCTTGAGAATATGGCACAGACTAAATGGTGACAACTTGTCTTCAAATCTTAAATGCTTTCTCTTGAGGTGTTGTTGTCTAATGTTGCTGCAATAAATGAAATACAATTTTTAAATTACACCTACAACCTATCAACTTTGAAGAAGACAAGAACTATTGATAGATGACCAGTTTCGATTAGAAAATATATTAGGCAATTTAAAAAAAATCTATATCTACCAAGTGAACATGGTGATACATATCTTACAGTGATGTTTAACCCATTTAGACCCAGTGTCCGTTGTAACAGACATCACATTCAAATGTTTTTGGAAGTTTTGGTTATGTCATTTGGTGCCAACCAAATTATCAGGATTATTAGATGCTGCTAATGTGATCTATGAGTGCCACATCACACAATCTGAACAACAATGTGTACAATTTATAATCTACATAAAGTTTCTTGTAATATCTCAAGTGCAAACCACAACGATCTGGATGTTGGTTAGAATGGACATTAGAAATAACTGTAAAAATGATCATATACTGATTTGTCATAATTTGTGGTTGCATCCAAATAAAGTATGGTCATATATGTAACATAATTCGAGTCTGAACGCGTTAAAGCGTTTGAACCGGTTACACAGGACGCGTTCTTGTCCTTATTCCTCGCTGTTTTCAAACAGTCGAATTATGTACACACAGGCTACGTTAAACAGACGTCTTTGTTCGCTGCATCTCATCCTGCTGTCAAGTTACAACAGTTAAACTACTTAAAAAGCGTCTGGAGAGCCCTGTGCTCTATTGCGATGCGCCCCTTCGATCTGTTTTTGAACGCAAGAGCACGTCCTATATGAACGGATCCGTATAATTGCACTACAGACACCAATTTGTCGCCCGTCTCCAGCCAGCCACGTCAATTACCAGCGATCGCCATACACACACACGCCAGATTGAATCTGCACGAGGCAAACAAGAGTATAATCCCCCGCGCGCGCACGGTGTCACTCAAGGATTTGCGTGCTAAGAAAAACAACTTGCTAAGTACCCTGCGGCTAAATTAAACGGCCACGAGCTTTGCCCAGGGTCCCGTACGATCGCTTAACATTTACTTTATTCATTTGAGGAATATCGCACCGTTTGAGGGAGCATGACATCGGATCGACCGACGAGTGAACTTGTCCCCGATAACGGCTGATGGAAAAAGCACTTCTAACTTCATCACCCTCCATCAAGCACGGCTACTGGTATTCAGTCAGTTGTGCCCGCTACGCTGAATGTCACTGCACAATATGCTAAATTATTCACACTCTACAGCGAAAGTGGTTTCCACAGTGCCTCTCTATTAAATCCCTTTGAAAAGCAGCATGCCAGTCTAAAAGCAAGCACAAATAATACAGTGAATGCGTTTAAATCACGCTGAAATTCATCCGTGCTGTATCCACGGACCTGGCTTGATCTTAAATCACAACAGGATATGTAGTACATCATAGAAAGAAGAAAACATACCTGTGAATCCAACTACAAGTCATCCAGAAAGATATTTCCGATAGAGTTTTGAGCAATAATGTTAACTGCGAAGTAAATCCAATCCCGTTTTGTTTATGCTGTAAAGCGTCCTCGGAGTTAGTGCATTCCTTCCAACTGTCGGTTGACGTGAAAATCCTGGTTTCAGCACCTCCTGGAGTGGACAGCTCCACAAAAAGCGACTTCACCTCGCGCTTCGGGTCTCGAGAGCCACACCAGCGCGAGCCTTTCACCTACTGGCTGCAACCCCGACCGGATTTGCATACAATAATACAATCAGCCAATCAAAAGCTCCGCCGCAAAAACCGACGAGTGGAAACAGCCAGCCGACTTGTCTGAGCTCATCCGTTTAGATGAATTGTCCTTGACAAAGATGAACAGAGTTTGTGCGCAGGCTGTCCTGTCCTGTCCTCTCCCTTCTCTTCCACGTGGTGCATTTGCGTGTGCTTCCAGACTGATTTATATTGTGGTCAGTAAATGTAAATCATTAGATCCAAGTCCAGCATTGATTTGTGACCTGTAAAAAAGATGGCAACATTTTTAATAACTGCCTATATAATTTTAACAACTCAAATAGGTTGGTATATTAACATTATATGATTTGTTACTGTAAAATGCAGTGACAACAACATAGATGGTACAATGAAAAGGCAACATACAGTACATTACACTATAATAAAGATATAACATTAACTGAGTAACATACAATGGAATATAAACACTCCAATGTGCATACCTGCGTGTATACACCTTCAATAATATAATTATAAAATACAAATAGAATTTTTAAATGAAATCAGCGATATATAGTGTTGCTCAGCGACACTTTCACTCAGGATTCCACCCATGTTCTGAAGGCGCATCTTCACATCTGTGCTGGGACTCTAATATCTGTCTCAAGTATCTCTCTGATTTCTACACTCATCAGTTCATCATGGTGTCAGACATTATGTGGCTCAGAGGGGTTTTATCGAACAAAAACGACAGAGAAATCTGTCACTTATTTCACTCACTGGATTAGAGTAAAGTAAACATTGGGTTTGACGCACCGCTTTTAAAAGAGAGATCTATTCTGCATTTCCACACAACAAATCAGCAATCTTCTCTTTTTCTAAATTGCTATTCTGTATATATCTGTAGTGCTATTAGACACAAATATTAACACGAATGCCTCAGCCATCACAGCTATTACACCACGGTGTACCATTTAGACCTCCTGTTAGGTGCAGCCAGTTGACATGGAAAAAGTTATTATGTTTGTGACTGTACATTGGAGTACATATCAATCAGACAATGTATCCAACTGGGCTCCAAAAGGAACAATAACTCGCTGTGTAACGACACAATGGGGAAAGCGAAGAAGTCAAAGTAACCTTACACAGACAATGAGAGAGGGATTCTGAGGGCAACTAGTCTGGAGGGTAGAGAGCCAAATATCTCAGCCGACTATTGGAAGAGCACCAAAAACAGCTTGCAGAGCGAGAGAGCATCTTCATATAATTGTTTTGATGACAGACCCACTTAGCTGTCTAAAAACACCTACAGTAAAAATGACGGAGAGAGAGCTGCAAAGACAAAGCCCATATGGCTAAAGCTGATAGGCTGAGGAAACAGTACTCACGCAATAAAAGCTGATAAAGGCACTCACAGAATCAGAGTGATGCAGACGGAGGGGTGCTGTGGATGGATTTAACCACCCACACTACGGAGGAAGCTAATTGCACGGTCTCAATCAGCAGCAGGATACCATTGAGCTTTACACACACACACACACACACACACACACACACACACACACACACACACACACACACACACACACACACACATTATTTGATCACTTGTAATTTGTATCTGAACTGTTACCGGCGTGTTATGCAATAAAAAAATACTGTAAGGGAAGAAAAATGATTCAAAACAGTCTTCTACCTTAAAATGCATGACCTAAAGAGTTCATGAATGCATAAAGGGGGTCAAAATTACCAATACCGGATTTAATGGCTTTCTGCAAAGAAAGAGCATCCTGTTTTTATTGTAATTTCAATAAAGTAATTATTTTAAGTTAAAATAATGTTTTGTTCACTTAATGCCCCCTTAATGTTTCGCTCACTTGTTAAATCTAAAAACTAATCATAACTAACTTCTAACTACTAACTAACTAACATGTTTGAGTGAGAAATTTTTGCAGAGCTTTTTTTATTATATTTAGCTATGATACTTACAGAAACATTAATTCAGATGTGTCCAAACTTTTGACTGGTAGTGTATACACTCACTGGCCACTTTATAGCCTACACCTGTTCAACTGCTTCAAATGCAAATATCTAATCAGCCAATCACATGGCAGCAACTCAGTGTATTTAGACATGTAGACATGGTCAAGATGATGTGAATTTCAAACTGAGCATCGGAATGGGGAAGAAGGTACTTTAAGGGACTTTGAACGTGCCATAGTTGTTGGTGAAAGACGGGCTGGTCTGAGTATTTCAGAAACTGCTTGTATCAACGGTTCAGGCTGGTGGTGGTGGCGTAATGGTGTAGGAATATTTTATTGGCACACTTTATGCCCCTTAGTACCAACTGAGCATTGTTTAAATGCCACAGCCTACCTGAGTATTGTTGCTGACCAAAGCGTCTCGATCGCCCCCATGTGGTTGGTCCCAGTATAGGTCAAAAACCCCGCCAAAAGTATTTGTTTTTTTAAATAAGTTTGAACTTGCTATAATGAAAATGCTATAAAAACTTTAGTGTGACGTTATGATTGACAGCTGTGATTGACAGATTCTCTGAGCGAAGTAGTCATTGAGGCACCAACAAACTTTTTGGGGGAATTTTCGGGAGGAGATTGGAGCTTCAACTTTAATTTCTACATTTCCATAACTGTTTATTTCACATATGCAGTAAACTGTACTAACCAATTCTGCGGGAATATAGGCGGGGCCTTGATACCACGGCTTTACGTCACACTCACTACTGTGCAGGATCATGTCCCGAATCAGTGCAAGATGTAAAGTTGCGTCGTCCATCTTTTTTAATCTATGATCCCTTTATGACGACAGTGTTCCAATCTTCTCATGGCTACTTCCAGCAGGATAACGCACCATGTCGCAAAGCTCAAATCACCTCAAACTGGTTTCTTGAACATGATGATGAGTTCACTATACTCAAATGGCCTCCACAGTCACCAGATCTCAATCCAATAGAGCTCCTTTGGGATGTGGAGGAACGGGAGATTCGCATCATGGGTGTGCAGCAGACAAATCTGCAGAAACTGTGTGATGCTTCATGTCAATATGGACTAAAATATCTGAGGAATGTTTCCAGCACCTTGTTGAATCAATGCCATGAATAATTAAGGCAGCTCTGAAGCCAAAAGGGGGTCCAACTCGGTACTAGCAAGGTGTATCTTATAAAGTGGCCAGTGAGTGTAGGTATGAAACCAGCCTATATCACTATGATAAGGATAAATTTGATATGGAATAAAATTGACAAATAATTACTATATCATATATCTTGATCCTTTTACAAACATTACATTTTTGTATTCTTTTTTTTTTTGTGTGTGTGTGTAACCAAAATATAAAACTGACAGTCATAAACCAAAATCACATGATTCGGTACCACTTTAATTTGATAGTCCACTTTGGACATTCTATTAACTATAAGTAACTTTGCAACTACATGTCAACTGTCAGTCATTAGAGTATTAGTAGACTGTCTGCTTAATATCTGCTAACACTTTATTTTGACGGTCCCCCAAAAAACATTCTGAGTGTAAGTCACTTTGCAAGTACAAAACCTAATCTAATCTAGTTAGTTGACAAGTAGTTAATTAATGAGAGTTATTTGACATTTAGTTGCCAAGTTACTTGTAGTTGGTTAATAGAATGTCTAAAGTGGACTATCGCAATAAAGTGTAACCCATGATTCAATAAAATGTATTATTATAGACAAAAATGATACCTTTGTGAGTCAAAATATTTTAAACCCATTAAAAAAACATAATATATTTTGACCCTTATTATGATGACTGATACAAAATATGTTATATTTACTGAAAAAAAAAAGCCATGTTGGTTCAATTTGTTGGTTACCTGCTTCATTACAACCCTTTTCTTTGTTTAGAAACTTCAATTACCTCTGATCTATAAATATCCAGGTGTTTAATTACATTTTAAACCTTGTTTTGTTCTGAGCAGTGCATATCCATGAAGCGATGCTTTTAATTACACCAGCCTGTGACTTTCCAGGCTTTCACTTTGCCCTCTCACCCAACCTGAGAAACATAACAGGTTTAACAACAGGTGACATGATGTCACCTCTAGCCTAAACCCTTCAGGATCAGCAAGTTCCCAAAGCAAAATAATTATCAAGAGACAGAATTTCAGTCAACAGCAGCAATTATTCAGGTGTAACCTAGGAGACAGGACAGGTAATTAGACCCGGAGGAGTACTGTGGTACTGTGGGTTCAAATCAGACAAAAAGGAACAGGGAGAACATATCTAAGTATGCAACAATCTCTCCGATGATAGGTTGATGATGCACAGCGTTTAGCAGATTCTATTTTATTTATATTTATGCATTTGGAAAGCACTGAGATGCAACAATACTGACAGGCAGTAACATGTTAGTAAAATTGAACCATACCAAAACATTTGTAATGTCAATATACTGCAAATATTTCATAAAGATTCACAAGATCTATGCAGTCAAAAATACTTTTAAGTTTTAGATGCTGTTAATGTCTATATTCACTGTTGTTACATTACTTGATTAAATTTAAAGCAAAATTTAGTTTCTATTTAATTTAATTGTGTCCAATCTACTTAAATATGTAAAACTGAAGTTTACTTAAAGGCAGGGCAGGTGATTTTTTCCAGGAACATTTTTGGTTATGCAGGTTGAAAATCTCTTCACATCCTGATAACAATCACTATGTTAAGTGGTTCAAATGTATATATCTCATCTGTGGTATACCATAAAATGTTCGTCCAATCATTGCATTCGAATGCAGTGAACATGGCGAATGCAGTGATACGATGTCCTACCAGCCTGTCAATGTATGAATTTCCATACCTCCGCACATCCTGCTCGTGCACACATCACGTCATTAACGTGATTTAGACAGACGTCAGTCACCGAGCACCACAACCCTTTTACAGTTCCTCCTGAACCAAAACAACAAGCTTATGCTGCGTTCATGCCATAACTACTGGAAGAGTTGGAAACCTGTGACATTATATTAACATAAATAAGGGAGACTTTATCTAGTTTCTTTTAGTGTGTCATATGGGTAGCCTTTACTCAACACATGAAATGACATATACCGAATAAAAGTGAGCGCAAATTGTTACCTCAACTGTATAGGTTTGTTTTGACATTGTGCTTTCGTTCATATCCAAATCTACAATGTACAAAACAAGTTACAAATGGGTTATAAAAAAGTACAAAAAAGGCACAAATACCTAACGAGATCAGACTGTAATACTTAATTTCCCTCCCTTTTTTGTCAAATTTCCAAATTTTTTTAAAGTTAAATGCCATACTTATTTCCATCCACTTGCTCCACAGATCATTTATTTAATACATGGTCTACAAACTTTTTTTCCCCCTGGACACTGAAAGTACAATCTCTCCAAAAACAACATCATTTTTTTTTTATTCACTGCCCTGTGTATGCAAAACCCATGCAGTTTAAAAAATATATAATCTTTCAATCTTTTTGATGCCACCGACCTCGGAATATGATGATGTCTTTGCATGGGACCCCCTCCTATAAGTCAGATACTGTATATTGTGTGTGTGTGTGAGAGAGAGAGAGAGAGAGAGAGAGAGAGAGAGAGAGAGAGAGAGAGAGAGAGAGAGAGAGAGAGAGAGAGAGACAGAGAGAGAGACAGAGAGAGAGAGAGAGAGAGAGAGAGAGAGAGAGAGAGAAATCTACAGCGCTCTAAGGCTCTACTGCAAGAGTTTCAACATTCATAGATCACAGTAAAGCCAAGTTCCAGCCATTAACACCCATAAGATAGTTACATCTCCACGCCCCTCGGCAGTTTACTCATTCTACCCATGAGTCCCTAGTTCTGCAAAATTCAGAGCATGTTCAATAGGTTCTGCTTTCTGTAGACATCTCGTACTGCTGATAATAATGTCTATCTAATAATGCTGCATGTGCTGAGTTTAATTTACACTGAAGTCTAATTCAGCCAACGAGTATGAATTGCTAACTTCTTGTGTAATGAGCAAGTGACGCGCATGAAATGAAATGTCCAACCGCTGCGAGCCATTAATTGTAGAACAGGTGGAGATGAACCGTTGACTCTCACATGGCAATCGCAGGTGCACTTGAGGAGAGCATGCTGAGATCATCAGTGTAGCAGAAATCAGACAGTCTGTTTCATGTAGATTTAATGGCTAGTTACATGACTATTTTTGCACTTCCAAAAATATTACACCAGCATGACTGAAAAATAAACACTTTTGCAATTGACTGTTAAACAAAACACTTCCCTTAAGAGTTTTTTGTGGTATTTAACAGTGTTTCTCAGTCCTTTTGGTTATATGTACCTATAGGGTTCAACTACCTCTTCATCTACAGCAATCCAGAAATAGGTTTCTCTCGTTTGTGTGGAAATGAACTCTTATGTTAGGTACACACTGCATGATTTTAGCCCGATTTTTACTTGCCGTCAGTTCTGCGGAAATCACAGACAAATGACCGAAATCTGAGACAAATCGGTGCTTGTTCACGTGAGTGACAATTGTGTAGTGTGAATGAACAAAGATGCAATCTGAGAGAAGCGCAGACGTGCCGCTGATGCCCATGAAATATTTAGCATGCTAAATATCTGGACCATTTAACGACTCAGAGGCTGTGACCGAAAACTTAATAATGTTGCCTTCAGAGGATGCATTCCAAGGTAGGAAGGCATCAAGACACGCCCGAATCCAAAGTTACCTTCACTTCCTGTTTCCTAAGATACCTTCATCTGATGGAATTTTGAAGGAAGCATGTATCATTCACTGCATTTGATATCCCACAATCCCGTGCTTTCCATTGTGTGACAGTTGAGCTAAAAATAAAGATGGTGTCTGAAAGTTGTGGCTGATGGTCAGTTTGTGTGTAAATGTATGTTTTTTCCACCTCTGATAAAATTTCTAGCGATAAACTATTTGCTGAGTAGCCTAATCACCAAAGCTCACTTTATTTTGCTGTAGATCATTAAACCATTACGCTGCCTCAAAAGTAGAAAATTGTGAGGTGTGCAAACACTGCCTATAAAGTCATTGCCTGATATGGCAGTGAGAGGCAACATGTCAGCTGCCTATAAGTTTTCGGACACAGCCAAAGTCATGGAGTGTGAAATGTGTTTTGACTGGAATCAGCGGCAACCTACAGTCACTGAAAGCCCAAGACACAGGTCAAAGGAAAGTTCAAGAGGAGGAATCCAACAGTAAAACATCAGCAAGCATGTCTTCTGTAGTGCAAACACCCATTATCTTCTTCATATTCCTATTCTTTTTCGCAAAAAAAAAAAAAAAAAAAAAAAAACGGTGCACAGACAACTTGAATCATAAGCTTCTTGTGTGCATCATTTTCACAAGAAGAAATCCAGTCTCTCACTTGATCTTACATCATTATCCTGTTTTTCTAACGTGTGTTTTGTTGTGAAACGACTTTAAATATCATGCAGTGGGTACCCACTATTATTATACTGGATATTATTTAAATTGATTGTTAATTTTATTAAAAATATATATATATTATTAAACAAATAATCAAAATAAATCAATAAATCAATAGATAAATAAAAAAAAACATGATAAAAATTTATAAAAACAGCAGTTTGAAAAATGCAGTCTGCAATGTTTTAACTAATCTGTATGGTTGTGTCTAAGCTTAAATAAATAGATTTAATAGATTAAATAGATTAATCTTTAAAAGTAGGCTAACTTTAGTAAAATCATTATTACAAAAAAAATAAATAATAAAAATGGCTATTGTAATACTTAAACCATCCTAATATTAAAGATTATTGTTAAATAAATGTCAGAAGTATTATAAATAATAGATTAAAAATAATATTGATAAAAAAAAAACATCTCAGGTTGAGAATTACTGGTACAGCATGCTTTTTATAAAAAAAAAAGAAAAAGAAATGAATAAAGCAAGCAAGAAATATAACAGGACATATGGTGTTAAATGTGCTACTTTTCACCTTTGATTGTAACCAAGCGCCTACAGCAGTGGAAGTAAAGAGTGTAAGCTAATGAGCAGTTTGATGCTGACAAAAGTTAAACGTCCCATATTGTCAAAAATGAAATTTCCTGGCTTTTTTCATGATAACAGAGGTCTAGGGGCTATGCAACTACCATATAAGTTTCAAAACAGTCCATCCACAGATAAATGCACACAGCCTGAATAAAGTAGCTATGCCTTTTCATGAGCCGTTGTGACTTCCGTAAAAATGTGATGTCAGAACTACTCAGTCACCACCCCGAGCACTGCCCAACGTCCCTCACTCCTTTTGCCTAACCCCCAGACAACATCGTTGCTGAGCAACAACAGCATGGAAACATGTCGAGAAAATGCTGTTCAGTTGATGGATGTAGACACCTGCACTCCCGCGGGACCCAACGCGGGCGTAAGGTACTCTTGTGTGTGCAAGTTGCGGAAGAATAAAACGATCTGCGGGACTCCGGCAAAATAGAAATATCTAATAATAAAACATCCAAAAACAAATAAATTGTTATTCATATGTTGCACAAAAGCATCAAGAATAACTAAAACAAAATAAAAACGATTTAGAGGCCAGAACGAGTTTCTATTTATAACATGTTTGCAGCGTTGAGCAATGTAGCCAATCACAGACATATGTGTTGAATTCTTGAACGTACTGGCCAATGAGATGCATTTAAGATAGATTCCACTCACCGCTCAAAACTGAGTTTTTGTTTATTGCTGAATTCTGCATGCTGGCAGATCCTCTGATTATAACAAATGAAATGTAGACATTATGAAAGATTTATTGTGCAGTCAGCTTCACTGATAATAACGGAGCTTTGTGAGATCACGATGAACTGAGATATCAGCTTTTTAGGAATTATTAAGGGAGCGCACTTTGCGCTATTTCTGTCATACCATGCACGTGGTAGCCTATGCTTGCTTTTATGTTAAATTAACAGTGGTTTGTGAATCTTTATGCTTTAATAACAAATAATTTATCGCCATCATTACAGGTGTTTTATTTACCTTACTTGTGATCATCACCAAACCACAGCAGGCTACAGCATACTGTACATGACCCTAGTCACTTGTGGTTGGCTTGGCCGTGCGTCACTTAGAAACTCTGTCCTTCAATTTCCCAGCCTTATGATGAAGTGAAACTCAAACCTCTGTGGCTACAGAACAAAAAAAGCCTTTACATCAGTCACCTATTGCCCATGGTTATAATGGACCATTAGCGTGAGGACTGGGTTACGGGGCAAACCACCATCCATTTTGACCTTAAATCAGACTTGACTTGCAACACAGGTCTACACATAGAACTACAAAGCAGAAACAAAAACTAATGTTTAAAACACAGACAGTTTTGAAAAGAGGCATTCTTTGCCTCCAGCCATGCCTCTAAAACCACAAAGCAAAGTCTACCCCTTTTAATTTACCTCCTTTTAATAAATAAATAAATTAGTATTACTACATTAACTAGATTAATCAAAAATTTTTTTCTATGATTAATCATGTTTTTATACGTTTTTTATATATTTAATAATGTAACCTAATATTTTCACAGTTAATCTCTAAATTACTGTAGAAACAACATACAGTATATTTTAAATACTTGTTTAATGGCATCTTTTTATGAATGAGTATCACTGATACTAATACAGCTACTGATGTCTCGATGAGAATGATCCCCCCCCCCCAATTTTTTTTATTAATTATAACATTAAACATTAATTATAGCCAGTTAACATTACATTGTAATTGAAAGCTATAAAAAAATGTTTTACATTTATTAGGCTTCAAAAATATAACTACTTTTAATTTAAGTAAACCTAAAACAATCCCCACATAAACCCATAATAAATGTCTTACCTGTGGCCATACCTGTCTAACAGAAATTGAAGTTATCTGCACTGCATTAATTACAATTTAAATATAGATTAATCCTTATTAAAGCTAAGTTCTTTCGTCAAGAGCAGTGATTAGTTTGTTATTTGGTTAACATTAATGACTGTATTAGTGGCTGCTGTCACTTTAAAGGATTAGTTTACTTTCAAAAATTTTTTTGCTGATAATTTACTCACCCCGATGTCATCCAAGATATCCATGTCTTTCTTTCTTCAGTCGAAAAGCAATTAAAGTTTTTGAGGAAAACATTCCAGGATTTTTCTACACAGAATGGATTTCAGTGGCAATCAACTATACCAATGTTCAAAGAAGGTTCAAATGTCCATCTCAAATGCAGCTTCAAAGTCTCTACGCGATCCCCGTCGAGAAATAAGGGTATTATCTAGCGAAACGATTGGTCATTCTCTAAAAAAAAAAAAAAAAAAAAAATTATATATATATATATCACACTTTTTAACCACAAATGCCCGTCTTGTACCATCTCTGAGATGCGCCACGTATTACGTCATCACGTTGGAAAGGTCATGAAAAAATAAATTAAAATAAATTAAAACAAAGATGTCGGACGATTTTGAAGTTGGAGAGGAAGATGACATTTTTCGCCCTTCCCTACCTTTTTGAACCGGTGTGGTGAATAATCCATAGACAGTATATAAACTGGACACAGCGACCCCATAGGTTTCATCGGAGAAAAGTGAAGTCAATTAGAAGCTCTCACTTCCTAATGGCTGACCGTACTGCGCAGACTCAAACTGAGCTTGACGACGTAGATGTGACGTGAGCAACCCGTCTGTCTTCTAGTAGCTGTGCCAAGAGAAATCTGAATCATTCCCTTCCGAAACTTGCAGAGACGGAGAGTGTGAGTAGGAGGTGTCCATGAGCTAGGAGCAGGAGAAACTTTTGCTAAGTATTCTGATTAATTACTTTGTCATTTCGCCTCCACGTCCCCCCGAGCTTCTCCTCCCGTCCATACGGTAATTTCTTTACTGTGCGACAGAGAGTCGCGTGGTTATGACGCAATCGTTAGCATATTTTTACAAAAACTGCTTCTACGGGGCCATAAGATACAAGGTAATGGAGCCTTTTATACATTGTCGTGTTTCTTTATAGAAATAAATAATGGACAAATGGAGTCTTTAAACGCCTCAGATGTAAAGTTATTCGCTGTCAAAGTGACGCCAAAATGAATGGGAGTCAATGGAATGCTAACAGCAGGTGATGGTCCGCTAATCAATGGCGGCGCCCGGGGAAGCTTCAATATTTTATGAAACCCTGCCCCCCTGGAATAATCCGGTCACTTTGGTGTGATGAGTCCGGGCTTAGGACCCAACCAATCCGATTGGTTCAAAGCACATTTTATGGGTAATCGCATTAGTGCCTGGTTACAAATCATACAAAATCATTTTATTATAGAAGACGTTTGTACTACGTTATAGCGAGTCATTAATGTATTTAATGTATTTTAAATTATACGTTTCATATACTAGTATTTAACTGAAGCTATAGATTGTGAAATTAAACATTTCTCGTTGTTAGTGTGTTTTTTAGTTAGCTTAGACAATAGCATAGCATACAGCTAACGTTATCTGATGATCTAAGCTAACTAAAGCCAACGTGATGACGCAATGCGTGGCACATCTCAGAGATGGTACACGATGAGCATTTGTGGTTACGGCGAGATTCTGAAGTGCGCATACGATGGACACTTTACTATCCCATGATGCCACGGGAGAGGAATTGTCGTCGTTATATTTGAAAATGGCAGAAAACGGAGACGCGGCTGTAAGTACTTTACAAAACTCTTTTTGTTTCTTTGTGGTTAAATTGCAGTGGTGGTCTTAACATAGAGGCATAGGTAGGCGGCTGCTTGGGGCCCTCTACCAGCGGTCGTAGTAGGGGGGCCCCCAACCAACCTAAAAAAAAGAAAAGAAAAAAAGAAAAGAAGAAAAGAAAAGAAAAAGCCCCTTATCATCATGAACGCTTCAAAAGCATGGTAAATCTGACGCGTCTCATTCTCTCACAACTCTTCACGGTCATTTAAGACTTTGTTTAACCCATTTAAGACTACTCTTTTCAGGATACTATGAGGATACACAATGGACATTTTGGCATAATTGTGTGTGTTATTGTTCGTTCAAGCGTGAATGAGAACTCGATTCTGTGTGTGTGGCTGGTCACATAGACAGGACATTCACAGATAGCGCGTTCTCTTTTGTCTTGTCACGCTTGAACGTTTTAAAATCATTTGCATCTATAGACCTTATGCGCCAGAGAAACGAGGGCGCCGCCATCTTTAGAATATTGTCTTTGAACTTACGTTTTTGCAGTCGCTCTGTATATTTCTATGGCATTGCTGTCCCGGAGTAATTTACGGTGACCGGGAGGGGACAATATAATATAAAGATATAGTGCGGTCTTTGGAACTGGAAGTAGATGTCGTTCTCTCAAAATATGAAATCGTGGCCACGAGAAAAAATATATCGTTCCCTCAACATATGATCTCGAGGCTACGACTTTGCATTGCGTGGCCACGACATAATGATGTCGTTACCTCAACAAAATGATCTCGTGGCCACGACTTAATATGACGCTTCCACGAGATAATATGACGTTCCCACGACTTAATATCACGTTCCCATGAGTTATATGTTGTGGCCACGACAAAAATAAGTGAACCGAACATGTCCCCTCCCGGTCACTGTAGTAATTAGCTTTTGAAGTGGATTTAATTAATGTAAAGTTAACGAAAGTTATCATGAGGATTGTAAAGTTTAAAGCAGATGTCTTAACAAATGTCAGTAGACCGGGAAGATTTTAAAACGAGCCGTTCATTCATAAATACGCAAGATCTCTGTGAAAATACAGACCGGAAGTCAAACGACAACGAGCGCAGCGCTGAAAAGGGGCGGGGCTACATAAGGTCTATAAGAGCGGGATCATATAATGTAAAGCTAGCCAAAGGATGACAGAAAAGAAATGGATGCCGCCTTAATTGCGTTAAAACTGGGAAAAAATGTATCGCATGCATTAATGCGTTGACATTGACATCACTAAAATAAATAAATAAATAAATCCCTAGTTAGAGCGGTTGGAATGAAAACTAAATACATTCATTAATTAATTAGTTTTTTTATAATAAAAATGTTGAGAGAGTCTTACTCATATATCAATATAATAAATCAGACAGATATAATCAGCAACAAATTCCTTGTATGCATTACAATGAAAATGTAATACACTCAGTCTAAGACTCAATTCACTGAAGCATATTCAGTAAATTCCATACAGTGCTTGTGAAACATATTCATCAGCACTTCTGTGCATTGAGACATGGAAACTAGTCAGCCATCTGCTCTGTTGCCACATGAATGCAAACTCTCTCTCTCTCTCACACACACACACACACACACACACACACACACACACACACACACACACACACACACACACACATGCCTGGTGTTGTGCCAAACTCAATCAAACCCCACTTTATCCTTTTGCATATGCACTGCTTTTCTTATAAGCTTCTCTCGATGGTGTAAAACATTTGCTGCTTCCTCTTACAATTATACTTTTTAACAGTGAAAATTCCTTCACACTTAATTTCAAGAAATGTAGATGGACCACATTCTATAACTATCACATGAGGTGTTCGGTATTAAATAATGACAACCTGAAGTTTTTCGGTTATTATTCCATCTATGTATTGCCTTTATCTTTACTAATGAAAAAGGCCATATGCTTTAAAAAGCATTATTTATTGTTACTAAATGGAACGTGCATTCACACATCAAGCTTACACAATTTAAATACTTAATATAATTTTGATATAATTTGGGTATATATGAGCTTTTCACTTTAGCAAAAATAAAACAAAGAGCTGAGGAAATCCAACAGGTGTGGCACTTTGAGATGAGTACTGCATACTCAAAGTCATCTCTCTTTTCTCTGCCCACTTTCTGCCTTGAAAACACAGTGTGAGAAAATAAAAGATAGATGAGCCTGCTGTCTTGAGAGAGTGAGAGATAGCCAAAGGGAGAGAGAGAGAGAGGGAGAGACCACTAGGAGGTATTTACAGAGTTCGAAGTAAAGGGAATATCTTTGGTGAAGAGTCTTTTTGGAGGCAGAGGCTTACTTTGAGGCCTTCACTTCTGACATGGTTATCTCTTTCCAGAGCCCACTGTTATCTCTGAGCAACAGGAGACTGAAACAGACACCAATTGGACTACAGCTCATATTATATACTGTATGAAGTACAGTACACATAGGTGACTGGGGCTAGTTGCCACAAAGGCAGCATTTCAGCAACTATACATTAAGTCAGAAGTTAAATTGCACAAATAATTGTTTTCCCTATAGCAGAGGATATATGTTTCAAATGAGTGAACACAATAAAACCAGACCCGCATTAAATAAAGCAAAGGTCAGATATACACTATATGGAAATTTTAATTGTATTCTAAGAACAAGGGTATTTTTCCATGAATGTCAGTTCTGGAGAAGTTTTCACAGTTGTATCCGATTGGTTGTTAAAATGCAAGCATATAACTTCATCACAGTAACACATACTCGCGCATGCGTAGAAGCAAGCTTTAACAACTTAGTCTGTTTGGATTTAAAGCTACAGAGCACTATGTTCTGCATCCTCCTTCTTTAATTGTGACAGATATTCCTTAATGAAAAGTTCCCTACAAAGTTTCTTTAAGACTCAACGCCTTTAAGTCTTCCTTTAACGCTGATAGCGACCATTCTTTCCAACTCTACTTTTACCTTGTGTTGCATTTCTGCAGGAATTCTTTGTGCTGGATGGACGACAGGTTGAGCTTCTTTGTCAAGTTTCATGCAGTATGTTACAGGAAGCTACTTCATCTAGGAAAAGATCTGCATATTCTGTTTTAATCTGCTGGGCAAAACTTGAGTTCTCTTTTAGACTGACCTGGTGCACTGCGTTATTGAGAGAAATGAGGCCCATCCGAAAACATCTATCTATCTATCTATCTATCTATCTATCTATCTATCTATCTATCTATCTATCTATCTATCTATCTATCTATCTATCTATCTATCTATCTATCTATCTATCTATCTATCTATCTATCTATCTATCTATCTATCTATCTATCTATCTATCTATCTATCTATCTATCTATCTATCTATCGTAATAATGTATGATTTGCAAAAATGAAAACTGCTGCTTCTGTGTAGATGAGAGAATCAAAGTGTATGTGCGTTGTGCACACGCTACATTGATTATGTCCAAGCATGCGCCCTTAAAATAGCATATAAATAACATGCGCAACGCGCCACTGACTTTAAACTATTTTTTCCTGGTTAGTGGCGCAATTGTTTTCTAAACCTGCAAAATAGCATGAAGGAACGTTTTGCGCCGGAACACTCCTCCGAACATGTCATCGGTGCAATGCCTTTGGTTGGCTTTGCGAAAAAGGAAATTAAATTTTGTAATCAAACATCGATGTTGGTGAGTAATATGCTCTTTACAAAACAACAAAATATCTTTTACATGAATCACAGCTTCCTTGGGTCCAGTTCTTTTAATTACTCATGTCATGACTTGAATCTCACTCTGAGGGCCTGTGAAAAATTTAGCAGGCTACTAGTTAAAGCCGGGGACACACTTAATGACTGTAAGGTTAAAGCTGGTAAAGCCGATTATGAATGTAATTTGATACTTACAACTGATCACGCCCAAACGTGCTGAGTAAGAGACAGTTGTGTTCAGTCGGTGTTCACAGTCGATATTTAAAATCAGCTCAAATCGTCTGTAAGTGTGTTCAGTTCAGTCTTAGGTTTCAGCTAGTCGTTAAATGTGTCCCTGGCACAAATGTCATTTAACAATGAAATATTCTGGATCCTGCTTTGTCCAATCTTCCTGGCTTCTAACTATTCATCCATAAAAATATCCATTTCTAAAAGAATATTTTTTTCCTAAGGCCATTGAAACAAATTTATTCTTAATGTAATTCGCAACACTAATCTTTTTAACACAAAGCAGGGGAGAGGGGGAATTAAAAATAAAGCCATTTCTTTGCGATTACTTCTTTCATGTTACTGGCAGGCTTTGCTTTGGCAGGCAACCTGTAGGACCACAGCATGGAGAGCATAATAGAGGCTTCTAATGCAATTTCATTAATACTGTGTGTACAAAATCATGCCACATCTTGCACAAAAATCATCCTGTTATAATTATGTCATAAAAACAACTAATATATTAACACCCCTATTTAAACCATCTGGTTTTCAACTTTAGCTGTACAACTGAGCTGATATTATAGATAATTAGTTAAAAAAATATATTTTCAGTATTGTTAATTACTCATTGTTAATACTACTCATTGGAGACTCCACAAAAAAGAATAAAACTGAAAACTTTGAAATCAAACACTTAACTGAAACTTCACTAAGGCTAAATGCTGACTTTCATTTCACCCTGACTACTTGAGGTTTATGAAGGTGTAATCCTGATGTGGCAATAATATGTGGCTGTGTAATAAACACCTTTAGGTCACACATTCATCAAGTTTATGTAGTAGTGCCAAGGAGGTTTATAATACCCGGAGAAAGCTATCATATTAGCGTTCTCATCCACCTAAAATGGCAGTAACTGTGCTGTCGCAGTACACAACAAACACGCATGCGCATACACACACACACACCCACAAGGACTTCAGCATTTTCACGCAGGTGATCAGAGACCCTGAGCATTTTTCTCCTGAGTCAGTAGAAAGGACTCTTTAGTGCCCAAGTTATTGGAACTGTGACTTGAATAGTCTTTCAGTAAACTGTTGTCTTAAGGACTGTTCCACAGGTGGATGGGCAATAATTGTTTATGGTTCATTGGACATGCATGGAAAAAAAAAAAATCCTTTCCGCACAGGGCAGAATGAGGCTCCCAATTTGTTAAATTAAAAAATAGATAAATACCTTCTGCTTAATCGAGGCAACTTCTAAGTGGGTATTCTATGATACATTTTCTGTATAGCTCATTTAAAGAAATATGATGACAATTAGGTTGGCTGATCTCAGCGCACCTTTGAAACCAATTGGGAACATAAGCAGTGAATACTGCAGATTGTAATATTAGAACAAATGCAACAGTCGTCTCTCTGGAACAGATTAGGAATGAATTTCTTGGCCTAAAAACCATAGGACTGATTGTTAGTAGTAATGTGCACCCTTTTATTTGGGATAATAAAAATAAACCCACATGATCTTGACCCCCTCAAGGCACAAGGCTTCGTGTTTATGTGTGATGGGTCTGGATGATTAGGCAGAGACAGTGCAGCACAGACAGTTGTATAGTTGCCTGTGTCTTTCTGTCCCCTGCTGATAACACTGATGAGCCTTTCACCTTTCAGCCTGTCTGTCAAAGTTGTGTGCCAGACACACAAAGGAGAGAGAATAAGAAAAAGAGTGAGAGAATTTTAGGATGTGAGGAAAAAGGAAAGACAGAAAGTGAAAGATGGATGACAGACTGACCTTCTATCTGAAAGAATGACCTCCTATAATCTGTTAGATTGCAGTTGATAAGGCGATCAAACCATCATCATGGCTACTCTTTTGTTGTGGATCAAATGATGCCAGTCGTGTCAACATGGCTGTCAAAAGGACTATCAGAAGAAGATCCATAACTATCAGAGTTTCACAATTGCTAAAATGGTAAAATCACAGGACAGTTGTGTGTAGCTCGGCAAATACCAATTAGGGTTGTTTAATTGCAATTTCCCAGACCGTTCTCATCCTAGGGCGTCATATATTGACGCTTTTGACATTTCGTCGACATCGAACGCACATGGCACCCTTTAGCGTCAATATTAGACGCAGATAGAAATGGGCCAGAAGGCGCCTCCTAGCGGTCTAACCCTAACCCTACACTAGACCTAAACCTACCCATAACCGAACAAAGATCTGTGCGTGTCATATTGACACTAAAGGGTGCCATGTGCGTTCGATGTCGACGAAATGTCAAAAGCGCCAGTATATGACGCCCAAGGATGAGAATGCGTTGAATTTCCGAATGAATGCAATGGATTTCAAGAGTCAATTTCAGACTACTGTCCCTCGATTCGTAAGGAAGGTGAAGTGAGATCTTGTAAACAGTGCAATATTAGAAATTATACAAATTAGAAATAATAAAATGCTAAAAAAATAAATAAAATCTGATTCAGCATGCCATGTTAAAGGGATAGTTCACCCAAAAATGAAAATTCTGTCTTTACTCACCCTCAAGTTGTTCCAAGAAGATATTTTGAAGAATGTTGACTTCAATAGCATTTTTTTCCCATATGGAAGTCAATGAGGCCCATCAACTGTTTGCTTACCCGTATTCTTCTTAAATGACGACAGAATTTTCATTTTTAGGTGAACTATCTCTTTAATAATTCACAAATATATTTTCTTTATTATATTTAAACATTTTCAGTCTGAAGCTTCCCAAGGCTAATTGGAAATACATCCTGCTTAAATTTCTGCAGAACCCCAAATATGTGGCACTGGGTACATTTTGCTGCACTTTTCAGGTGACAAGTCCACAAGATGTGCTGTAAGTGATTCAATTTTTTCTCCATTGCAGATGAGGGTTTATCCAACGTCATAAAAATGTGCCTGTTGGTTACTTGCAGCTTAGCAGTTTCAAAGTAAAATATCCAGAGACTGGCTATAAATGGTGTGTTCAAAATAAAAACAAAACGCTTAAACGTCAATTTGAAACACTTAAATGTGACTGTGGAAACATGTTATGTTGGTTTTTGTACTTATCATGACAGTTCAGAAATGAACTGTGTTCTAAAAGGCTAATACTCAAGTACCCACTAAACCCTACCCTAATCCTAACCAAAAGCAAAAGCTAACTTGAGAAAAAAGGTCAAAATCTATTAGTTTATAAATTATGCACTATGTGTTTTGAGGTAATAAGTTAGCATTGTGAATCACTGAATCAAAAACACTTTCTCATCTACTGTTGTATTTGAATAAAACTTTTGAGTGAATAAATCAACAATTCACTCACGATATTCAGATACACTCAGCTTTTCCTGCCGACTGGTGTAATGATGTAACCTACAGAAAGAGTAACTGAATGAATCAGTGAGTCTTTTGAACAGAATCAAAAGATCTGAGTCACTGGGATTACTCAAATCCCAATCTAATCTGTTCTACTAACTGTTAAGGCTCTTCTAGTAGTAGTCAGGAATTTGGAGTCAACTCTCAATTCCCAACGCCTCAAAGAATCAATTCTTTTTAGCATCAATTCTAAGCCCTAACACTGATGCAAGTACTCATTATGAAAGAAAATAAAATAAAAGCAAGGAGTAAAGAAAAATAGAAAAAAGGACACGGTTATTCAGACACCAATGGCTTATTAAATATGAATCCTGATGTTAACAGGTATTGTGAGCTCTTTGAGCTCTTTCTATTACACCATGTGGGCCACAAATTTAGAAGACCGGTGAATTTTCCTGAAGGGAAATTATTTTTGCATGCAAGAATGAACTTTGTCTCAGTGGTTTCTATAGGAGAAAAAAAAAATAAAAAAATAGGAACAAACGAGACAAGGTGTTAGAATATAGAGCTATAACGCCAGTGTGCAATTTAGCTTTAAAAGTTTTTCTTTTGAGACCCAATTAATCTAAAATTTTGCCTTTAGAGTCTCAGAAAAGATCTAAAAAAAAATAATAAAAATGTTACAAACTTTGCTCAGATCAAAGTCTACAAACAAAAGTCAGAGATTTCAATTTAAGTTAAGTGCTTCTACATCAGTGTTATGTACCTATCATTTCCCTCTAATTTTAGGGATGAATTATGGGTATGGGTTATGGATTGGGTTAGGACAACATTTTCAGACAGGAATGTTGTTTGAGGATCAACAAAATATGTTAATGTTTTGCTTGGCAAAATCACAGTGACCGTACACATACACAGTAAGGATGCATTAAATATACATATATAAATGTGTATATGAAAAATTTAAAATTATGTGTGCAGATGTAGGAGCAATGTGTGTTTTTCCCTCTGTCAGGAGCAGTGTTGGGGAAAGTTACTTATGCATTACAATATTGCATTACTACCTTAAAAAGTAACTAATTGCGTTACTTTTTAAGAAAAGTTATGCATTACATTACTTTTGCATTACTTTTTCTCACCTGGGCAGGGCTTGTTTTTTTTTGTTTTTTTTTTATAACAAAAAAGTGCTATTTTTGGGCCAAAATTGAAATAATAAGCCTCAGGCTGAAGGAAGTGCAAATTCATGGGTGTACAGTAGAAGGCGCAGCTCTAACAACACTTTCAGGATTGCAGGATAAAAAAGTTTAACATTTACTTCACCAATAAAAACATACATTTTTGCTTCAGCAGCAAGTATATTGTTCAATAAATTTAGATTAAATGCATAGAAATATTTGTTTTACTTAACATTTAATTATTGGAGGTTTTAGCATATAACTGATTTTATTCATTTTGAGGAATACTGAATCTTTTTTGTGCAATGCATGCTGACATTTAGTCTAGAACTACAATAACCATCATGTTCACACACAATGCCTCTGCACTTACGATTTTTCTCAGCATTGGGACAAGAGAGCTGTCAGTCAAAAAATGGGAAAACAAAGTAACTTGTGTTACTTATTTGAAAAAGTAACTGAGATATGTTGTTGTAAATTTTAAAAGTAATGCATTACTAGTTACTTGAAAAAGTAATCTGATTACGTAACTCAAGTTACTTGTAATGCATTTCCCCCAACACTGATCAGGTGTGACTGTGATGTGAAACGGTTGGCCAGCTGCAGGCCACCTGCCTCCACACACACTGACTACAAGTCCTCCTGCTCCCTCCTGCCCTAACAAACACTCATTAATGACTGAAACACTGTCCTGCATTAGTAGCACACTCTCTCATTAACTGTCCAGGAAAGCAGATCCCATTAATAAAATCTTACCAAGCCGGCTTCAATCTGGTCCTGTAGGAACATACCCATGATTTTTAAAGGGTGATTACTCATTTAAAATACTGAGTAGAGCTGCACTGCAAAAAAAACAACCTTTTGAATGGATACTTCATCCAAAAATGGAAATTCTGTCATCATTTGCTTGTCCAAACCTGTATGATACTGTAGAAGGTATTTTGAAAAGCACCCCACATTTATTTATTTCTTTTGGTCCGTACAATGTAAAAGTTAGTGGGGGTCCAGTGATGTTTAGGACCATCAGGCTGAACAACATAAGGGTGAGTAAATGATGACAGAAAATCTCAGGACCATCTGCTGGTTGTACATACAGTGCATACAGTATTTTGCTTGCTCAGATTTATTGTGCTGAATAAGGATTTTGCACTTTGTTGTTGCCTCAGCTGAAAATTGTCGGTCATAACTATCAGTGGGTCATTCCATGTCAACTCAACCAGAGGTCCCCGGCCTCAGAATATTTTTGTTAATATTCTTTTCTGTAGAAAGACATAAATAGTGATGAAAGCCAACATATTAAATGTCACAGATGTGTATTTACTGAGTAATCCTCTATTTTACAGAGGGGGTAAACAATTACAATTTTCACAAGAGATTTGGAGCCAAATTACAGAGGGTAAAAATAACTTTAGAAAGATGGCAACATCATTATTTTTTTTTTTTTTTACACAGAGCTTGGTTGGTCTATTAATTAAATCTGTTGACTTTAGCAATCTTTGTTTCATATATGCCAGTTCAAAAATGGCAAACTTCTTGTGTTTTTGCCTCAAGTTTGCATGCAACTCAAGAAGTATTAAATATATTTTAATGTTATTCTGGTCCTTAACAAACCTTCCTTTTGGTATCTTCATTTTAAAGGCCCTCAATGGTTCAATCCCAGAGAGATCTTAATGAGGCTCCATGAGTAAATTGGTCAATTGGTCAAAAATCAAATGTGGGTCACTTTGCATACAGCTGACACTTTTTTTTCTTTTAAAGAGGAAAATCTAAATAACAAATAATGTTAAAACTAAAAATGTATCTTGTGTTTTCTATCAGCTCAATTGCATTGAAAATACCTGTCTGAGTGCCATAAATATATATATATTTTTAAAGTTGTCATGCATGTAACTCTAAAAGTATTCAAGATATCTTAATTTCATAGATTCTCATTCTTAAAAAACTTTTCTTTTGAAATCTTCATTTTTAAGGCCCTAGTTCAGTCCCATGGGGATCTCAAAGTACTGTAGGCCCAAGTCCAATAGACCTATCAAATCTCTTTGTAAAAATAAAATAATGACATTTAATCCAAAATTTGAGCCAGGGAAGTTTCTGAACTTTGGTTGATTTGACATGGAATGACCCTAGTTCTTCCTAAATTATCCCTTGTACTTTTTTTAAAATACTTATTCAATTAAACAAAATGTTTCTAGCCATTCTTGCACATCCAACCCCCATCAGAAATGGATTGTAACCATCATCCCCATAAGATAACTGCTTGATGCAAGGCCACTTGACAGTCTGCTGCAATCCTGTTTAGAGCTGAAGTGAGCTTTGGGCCGTTGGCTCCTCTGAGTGCAGGACTTGGCAGAGCTTTCGATAGAAATGTGTGAGTGGGAAGTCTCAGATAGTGTGAATCCCTTTGTAGTCAACTAGAGGAGCTTTATTGGTAGTGTACACTGACAGCTCATGCTTGCGGGTGGGGAAGAAAGCAAGACAGAGAAAAATAAGGGTTAGTTGTTCGGAACTATGCCATTAAATTTCATTATATCAAATTCTCGCTCCTTGTACATCTTTAAAATCTGATCCAGATTAAATTGCATGTTGCAGAGATTTATGAACAGTGCTTTCTGAATTAGTTTACCACCTTGCTAAGCAATGTTCAAGAAACCAAATGTCCCCCAGGGCTCTTGATTCAAGCGCAAAGTATACAGCTAAGCAGAAATGCATTTAGTATTCAGACATTTAGGCTTATTCTAACAGATGTAAATACAGAAAGGGCTTTACAGCCTCATCATTTGTTTTCATACCTGTCTCTCAGTTTAATTAGCATCGCTAACCATGTGTTTGGTAGCTGTACGGCTAACTAGATCACATCACATGGGATCTCGAGCATCTCTCAAGCTGAAAGTAGCGGCTCTACCGCTGGAGACTGAGGGATCACAGCATCTTAAGTGATTTCAGAGGCAGCAGTTGCTTTTGAGCTGAGGACTCCTCTGATGGGTTAGAAGTGTCATAGCCAGGTCTCCTGAATGGTTTTAGCATCCAAACATAGCTCAACTATGTGATTATTTAGTTGATTTAGATTATTTAGATTTACCTTAGTTTTCAATTCTAAAATCTCAATATCCATTCCACAATTTAAAATATTTGCTATATATTTTTTACTGCATATCATAAACATGATGGTTACTGTAGTTCTAGACCAAATATGAGCATGCATTTACTCATCTCACTTGCACAAAAACAGATTCAATATTTCTCAAAATGAATAAAAACAGTGAAATGAAAACTCAGAATAATATGCAGAACTGCATTATGTTAAATAATACAAAAATACTTTATAATATTACATATAATATGTATTTAATCTTCCTTTATTAACAACGTCTTTGCTGCTGACTTTCGATGATCCAATTCCACCATAATAATAAGCAAAAATGACGTAATGTAATGCATTACTGTCCATAAAAAGTAACTAAGTAACTCAATTAGTTACTTTTTTAGAGGCCAATGCATTATTGTAACACATTCTTTTTAAAAGTAACCTTCCCCAAAACTGTATATGATGCTTTCTGCAGCCAGATGGTATAATTATGAAATCTACCAGGGGTTAATGGGGCCATGCTTTTTGTAGATGACTTTTTCTCATTTACTTGCTTAAGGTAATTTTTTGCATTTAGACAAACTGCACATAAATCACACACATTGTTCATCTAGCTCAAATAATAAAGCATGTGCTCAAGGTCATGCAAGATCATGGGATTCCCAAGCAATGCACAAACTGAAAAAATGAATAACTTGAATGCAATGAAAGTTTTTTTGTTGTATTATAAAAGTGGCTACTGATTTTTTTCAATTAAACAATTATGAAACCGGAAAAATATGAAATTAATGATGATGATTTTAACTAAAAATTAAAATCTATCTAAGAATCCTAGGATTTCCTAAATAAACGATGTGTATGGCTATATGATGATCATTCAAATATATTTGATGTTAGTTTTTAAATTATTAAAGAAGTTCAATAACACCTCATTGTTGCCATTGTGAAAAAAGTTATCAACTTGAACATAAACACTGGAAGCTCTCTGCTACCAGTTCAAATGCTTCTCTTCCTCTCCAGGAAAATTCAAAGTGCTTCTGAATAACAGCACCTGTTGGTCTATGAGGTCAGGCTGTGTGGTCAATATCTCAATCAAAGCAAAAGAAGATTCCCCTGGGCTTTTATGTGCATTAAAGTGGTTGCCTTTTGAGGTGCCAAACTCGATACGGTAGTCTAATCGATATTCAGGTCTGCAGACACTTACTGTACAGCTCTCTGAAGAGGTCTTTTGAGTGTCCACATACAAACAGGTCTTGTCTATAGGTCTGACCAACCCAATTGCGTGTATCGCCCAACTTGCTTTGAGGACAAAGGTAGATAACGAGTAAAGCAACCAGAGAGCTGAATGTTGCTACTGATTCTGAGTTAACAAGGCTGACAAGAAATAGCTATGCCCAAGTGGGAGTTTCATTACAGTTTAGAGGACAACGAAAGGAAAAAGAGGACATCTGTATGTAATAGACTACAGCTTTACTGTACAACCATCATGTGTGTTTATATTAATGTGCACGCATATCATACAGTAGGGTTCAATACAGTATTGAATCAGATAAATGCAAAAAAATAAGTATTTTCACTTGTGGTCTCAGACTTTTGGACCCCATTTATGAGGTCCAATGCATACATCTTTTCCAAAACGTATAAGTGCATATGTATAAAATCATAGCTCTTTCACCTTTGCATATACACACATTTATCTAGACACACTTCTGAATTATTAACACTAAAACTAAAACATTAATATGGGATGGGACGCAAGCAGAGTTAATCATTCAAAACATGCCTGAAAGTTTTAGTGAAAAGATGATCCAGTTTACGAACTGATGCATCACCCCGTTTACAGTTACAGAAGTAAATATGTTTGCATGAATGTACTGTATGTAGATCATCATTTGAAATGGAGCAGAAGTTATAATCAAATATAGATGTGGTTGATGCTTCAGACAGGGCACAGACTAACTCAAAAGGGTAGTTTGAGGTTCAAAGTTGCCCATTAAATTGACATGTTTGTTTGATTGTTAATATTTTCATAGTGAGAAAACTAGCCTATATTTTGATTAACTTTATTAAAAATGTCCTCCAACGTGTTAACCGAATAAAACAGGTTTCTTACGGGGTTAAACCCAGCACAGTCTAATAAACTGTGCTTCAGGGATAAAGGATTTTTTTTAATTATAAAAAAATAAGTGCTCATAATAATAGAGAAGGGAGCTCTGGAGTGATAACTGGTTAGAGAACAGAGCTGAGAAATTTGATGATTAGAATTTGATGAAAATTGATGATCTGAAAAAGAGTTTGCTAATCATTTTAAAGTAACATAAATAAAGGCTGCTGTACATTCTCGAGAGGCACATTTGTATGCACAAACACACAGCAACTTGCGCCGAAATGCACTCTTAAGCAAAAGATCTCTTACACTGCGGTTAAATCTGGCTATAATCTATCGCTATCCCTTTATGTCAGTGAATTAAAAATGACAATCTAAATTGTAAAATAACTGGAAACAGTTAAATATTCCATACTGACTGATAAATATAAATAAATGAATAAAATAAGTTTTTAATGCATTAGTGGATTTAGTTGTACATTTAGAGCAGCAGAGCTTTAATTTGACTTCGGTAATTAATGCACCACTGATTCGGTGTGACCATGAAGACATGCACAGCAGACATCCCATTCTCCTTGTATGTTGTGTGGGTGTGTGTATTTATTTGGTTGGGCTCAATGCCACCGAGGTCTCCAGATGTGTATATAATTGGAAAATTCTAAAAGGGAATGAAACCAATTAAGACTTGAAGCAGATAAAGCCTCAGTCTCCCTTGGCCGTCAGATGCTCTCAGAATAGAAAATATTTAGTTCCACTCCTATTAGCACTGAGTCTGTACTTGAATAAACTGAAATATATGGCTTAAACATTTTATGGCACTACTGTACAACATTGATTATTTATACATTACAGCTGCAGAGGAACACAGAAGTCACAGAGTTTGTTTTATTATAAGGTGTATTTACATCAACAGGCAAATCTTAAATGTACACCATCATAACAACAAGCTGTTACAGTGACAATCTCAGCAGGAAAGTTAAATTATTCCTCATGGAGATGAGCGAAATCTCTCTCGCCTGTTTCTCACAGCAGGTGGCAGAACACACGATATATTTCATATGTGATTTACACAATTTAACTTCGATATAAACTCCACAGGCATCTGGTACTCCACTTAAGAATTCATTCTAGTCTTTCTGCACTTGCATTGATATGCTAGCTAGCTAGCTAATTTGCCAAACAAATAAATCAAGAGCTGACAGTGCTTTACAAAACACCAACAGTGGAAAAAGTTGGCAATAAGCTGGACTGTCACTCAAAGTTCCCGAAGTGAAATTTGCAATTTGGTATCTGCATGCTTCATCTATCACATTTAAGCCAGACGTCTATTAGTGCGCTGTAACGCGTTCAAGATAAGCTCTCATCTAATTGCTCACACCCTTAAGTGCTTCACATCACTGATGACAGCATAGCCATCTGCATTTTAATGTGTTATCGTGATAAAAGTAGTAGTGTGGGGTCTATGCTTATGAGTTTGTCTGAAGTCAGATTGAGTTCTTTTGCATTGAACTTCAGAAGTTTAGCATCCAGTTTAATTAGCAGGATGTCCTGAGGAACTATATCACAAAATATTGTTTTCCCAAATTTATGTTTTGCTGTGCATGTAAACTCATTGTTACGACCTGTTGTTTAATTGCTATAGCCACCTTCTTTGCATGAGATAAGAAGACGGTACTTGAGGACTTCGTAACATATCAAGGTTATGATATGTGTTGATTTATTTGCACGAGACGGTGGTTTGGAAGATGTTACTTTTATATTTCTCATCTAGAAAATGGCCTTTCAAAAACCTTTAAATCATTGAAATCTTCCAGGAGATTTGCATAAAAGAACAAACTACCGTTTTACTTCAAACCGTCTTACATTTTAACATGTTGGTCTGTGCAGTGAAAACTAACTGATAGGTTGTCTTGGCTTTCTCGACAAGTGCTGGCAACTCAAGTATCCGTGTCTCCTGCTGCAGCCGTTCGATGACAGCTAGCTAAACTACATGGTGATCGCCATCCATCACAGGGGTTCACGGTTATAATTCTGTGTTCTATACCCCTGCCTTTCATTACTCTGACTTACAGAGTGAAAAGGGAGGCAGCGTTGAACGATCCATGCTGTTAATTCTCTCGTCCGGTGCTCCTTTATACCCTGTTCTCTCCATCATCGAAGTAATTACACTTCCCGTTTTCCCAAGCTGAAGGTGTAAAATTCAATCAGCAGTCAAGCAAATTTAAATCCCCAGCTCCCATATGTAGCGGCAACAGAGCACAAATTATTGATTTATCTGTTAAGCCCCTTTTTGCTTGCTGTACCTCTGCATGTGCACATCTACGGCACAGAGATTGCCTTCCTGTTCCCTTCATTTCTAAAACAATGAATTATGCACCGGGCAAAGCATAAAACAAGCATTTTTTTGTTCCTGCATGTGCTTGATCATTATTTCAAGGCTTATTGACCACAAGTCCTAAGTTAAAGGCTCTCGCAGGTGCATATTTATTTATAAATATTTGATTTTAAAATTACATGTAACTATTTAGTTTTTTGTGTAATAGAAGCTAATATATTTAGGCACTGCCACTGAGTATAGAAATGAAACTAGCATGATTTTCCAATATACTGAACAGAATAGCGGCCAGCATAAAATACAGTGGCCAGAAAGTCACCCAAAAATATTAAATGTATTCACTCAGCCTTTTGTGTGCTTTGCATTCTTCCGTGCAGGGTTATACAAAAATTCTTGAAATAAAATAAACATTAACTGAATTTAGTTTAAAAAAACGAATGACAAAAACACAACAAAATTACTAAAACTATAAAGTTAAAACTGAAAATATAAAAATAAAACCTAATTTAAAATATTAATAATATTATTTACACAAAATATATTATTATTATTTTATATTTAGGTACTCTACTCCTGTTCTCTATAATATAAATAAAAACTATAATCTAAAATGGAATTATTAAAGTATGCTTTTGAAAAATAATGTCACATGATGAGCTTTTTATTGAGTGAGCAAAGTACTGAGTTAAAAAAATTTTTTATAACAAATACAATACATTGACCTGTACTGACTTCTAGCAAGAGACTTGTCAAGAGCAGACCACTTACCCTATTTTTTTTTAAATGCTGATAGATAGCACAAGTAAGAGGGGGTGGATGGAAAAATGTTCTGCGATAGGTCACAATTCATTTTCAATGAAAAGGGTGAGCATAACAGAGTGGGTGCTATCTCATGAATGAAATGTATTTCTTGTAAGAGCTGCCCTTGCATGCCACCCTAAGTGACTGGCTAGCCTTTATGACAGGCAGTCTGTTTGACTCCATCCTTCCATATGAATTTAAATGAAAATAACAAATATCTTGAAGATTCTGCTATTTCTTCTCATTTCATGTTATGTGAAAGAGGGTAAATGAAAAAAAAAAGTGCACAAATAAATAATTTATAATAAATACTGCAATAAAAGAAGATTTGTCAATTTTACCTTTATGGTGACTTTAATAAAGTGGATTTATTTGTCATATCAACTTCAACCATATGGTATAGTTCGCTGGGCTTAGTTGGTTTAATCTGGTCTAGCTGGTCTCCCCAGCCTGGTAAAGATGGAGTTTAGTTGGTCAACCAGGTCTCCCAAGCCCTGACCAGCTAACAAGTCCCCAAAAGCCCTCTAAAACCAATCAAAACAGACCAATATGACCAGCTTATCCAGTCTGCGTCACATGCTAACCACCTTAAAGGGATAGTTCACCCAAAAATGAAAATTAGCCCATGATTTACACACCCTCAAGTCATTCTTCTTTCAGACGAATACAATCGGAGTCATATTAAAAAATGTCTTGGCTCTTCTAAGCTTTATAATGGCAGTAAATGGCTTTATATTTAAGTCCATCAAAGTGCATCCATCCATGATAAAAGTGCTCCACACGGCTCTGGGGTAAATAAAAGGCCTTCTGAAGTGAAGCGATGTGTTCATGTAAGAAAAAAATCCTATTTAAAACTTTATCGACTAAAATAACTAGCTTCCGGCAGGCGGCCAACGCAAGTCGACTTGCGCCAAAACAGTAACACTTGACGTTGTATGACGTAGGATGTAGGAGTAGCGTAAGCCGCCTCACGCGGTTCAAACAAACAGGGCTGGGCAACAAACTCAAGCTCCTCTGACATTTCTCTTTAAAAAAATCTTGTTTTAAACTTCAAATACGTGACTGGTGTTTTGTTTTGCTCTATCCTCTGCGCTTCCTCGTTCGTCAATGCGTCGTGCATCAGGTCAAGTGTTACTCTTCCACCGTAAATCGATGCGTACAGCCGTCTGTCGGGAGCTAGTTATTTAGTCTATAAAGTTTTAAATATGGATATTTTTCTTACACGAACACATCGCTTCACTTCAGAAGGCCTTTATTAACCCCCCAGAGCTGTGTGGAGCACTTTTATCATGGATGGATGCACTTTGATGGACATCAAAACATAAACGGCCATTCATTGTCATTGTAAAGCTTGGAAGAGCCAAGACATTTTTTAATACACTGAAAGAAGAATGTCATATACACCTAGGATGACTTGAGGGTGAGTAAATCATGGGCTAATTTTTGGGTGAACTATCCCTTTAAGGTGGTTTAAGCTGGTTTTCTCAGCTGGGATGCATGACATTAACCTGCTCATCTCTAAACATTGTGAGCTAAACTGCATAATACTAAAGAACTTGAGGCTAATGTTGTTGTTTTGCTAAAATAAAGAGCATTCATCTTCATATCTCTCTCTCTCTCTCTGACAGATTCATTTGGGACAGGTGTGTGGCTTGAGGTGCCGTGTTTGCTGATTCTTTCTGTGTACTGTATGTTTGCCAAGGCAAAAACAATGACTCATCCCGCAGGTCCACCAACAGCTTCCACTCCGTCAGCAGCACTGTAACTCTCTCATCTCACTCTCTTTCTTCTGTTACACTGTTTTTCCATTTCCAAAACCCATATTTGTGCTCAGCTCACAGAAGAGAAAGACTGTCAAACGCCATGTAAGTATTATTACAGTTCCTCTTATTTTCAGGTACATTACTCAGCATGAAACATTACTCAGCATGATAGCCAATAAAGAAAATTGACATTTATTTTTAAATAAAATTTTCATAACTTCTAGAAAAAATTGTAATTTTATATTACATAAAAAAATTCACTCTAACATTTTTTTTCTTTTTCTTTACAAAAAGAAAACATGAATATGACAAATTATACAGCTATAGAAGAACAGAAGAATTTGCAGCAAAAAAGTAGAATACATCACAAACCAAAAAAAAAATGTGTAAGTGCAAAATGACTTCTTGTTATTATTATCTGTTGCAATCGCCAGAAATACTGCAGATTTATCTCAGAAAACCAAACTTTTTTTTGTAAGTGCTAATGGACTAGTTGGAATTATTTTCTGCTAGAAAATCTTTTTAAGCTAGAAATGCCACAGATTTATCTTAAATGTGGAACCCAAAACATTCTATTAGGAGGTTTTGCGTACCTGAAATGAATATTCTCCAAAAAATTAAGCTAAGTGCTGTAAATTCTCAGATACTTTGGCTAACACCTCACACAAAAGTGAAAAAGCAAAACAGAGTCCATAAAGGATTAATAAATTATCCACTTATAGAGCCCCTTTCAGTCTATGTTTGTCTTAAAAAATGTCTCTTCACCATCCCTCTCTCAGCGTGTCTGTGCTGCTGTTCTCTCTGAAGGAGAGACTGTGAATCTGAGCCCATTACAGCTCTGTGCTGTTGATTTACTACAGTCCCGACTAAGAGTGCCGCACACTTCTGTGTGTGCAGGCACGTGTTGCACTCCACTGATACATGGCCAGCTGTTTGTTCACGATAAGGCCTTTGCAAGGAAAGAGAAGAACCTAAGAGAATTCCATTAATCTGAGAAAAGCAGTGCACTCTGCTGGTAAGCCGTATCAGTATAGAAAGAAAACATCTTTCATAGGGTTAAATCTATAAGATTGAGTCATAGTTTAGATACTGATACATGGTCCTCACTTTGATTACAGTGCATTGGTAATCTGGATAGATTTTGTATAGATGGAGTACTAGTCAGGGCTCAACGCTAACATTCTGATGGTCCGATAAATCTTCCCTGCCAAAATTTTCACTGGATCGGACAGAGCACCACAACACACAATCAGCAGAATCAGCAGAAGTGGGCGTATTCACATGATGGGGGAGGAGAGAGAGTGAGCAAGAGGGAGATTTGAAGAAAGATGGCTGAGAGACATTACAAAAGGGAAAAGGTCAGGAGGAATATCACTGGAAAAGAAGGTGATCAGACAAGAGCTTTTGGACCAGCGCTAATATTAGAAAAGCCTAATATTAGGTCTTATGGAGAGACATAAGCGCGAAGGCCTGAAAACAGACACCGATGATGCGTTTTTTAGCGCAATTTTCCACCGGACAAAATTGCGCTTGTTAACTCATGATTTCTGTTCTGTGCGTACTAATCTTGCACTTCTATCTACTCCTCAACCAGACCACCTAGAGACTTCGGGTTTTCGGCATTATGTTAAGGAAGGTCTAATCTCGGGAACGCACAAAAAAAATCCAGGAAAAGATTTACTATCTCTTAGTGTTGTGATCCCATGAGGTGAGAAAATTGTGCTAAAACACTCACCGAGTTTTTATTACTTGTTTCTACTCATACATGAGTAACATTGGTTTTGAGTGTGCTGCTGGCGAGTAACAATGGAATCTTGTGTACTGTGTGTTCTTTATTTCTCCCTTTTTGTTGTTCGTTTGTCATCTTCACTTTGTTTTGCTTCGTTTCCGCTATGATAATCCACTATCCACTCTTGCATTGTGTGTTTGTGCATTTTGGGGATGGAACAATAAAGGGAGAGATGTGTTTGTCTGGACTGATTTCAAATTAACAGTGTCCAACGACAGCTATGCTTCTATCCACCTATTTTTCTGCAAATTTTGGGATATAGCATAAGAAAAGCTGGATGGAAACGCCAAGATGTGCATACATTTTTAAAACGTGCATAAGCGCGGAACTGAATAGGATACATGTTTTATCCTATAACAAAACATCTGCATAAACTAGGAAACCGAATAAATTCCTTGTTGCACATAAAAAAAAAAAAAAACATGTGACTTTGCGATAGGACACCATAACTGGACTAACCAACGGACCGATCTCGTTGCACAGCATCTGAATTGTTGTTTTGGTCATTCTGAAATGCCCCAAATGACTAATGAGTCAAAGTGGTTCGGTATAATTACCTCCCAGAACTGTCTTACACGACTGTGTTCCCAAACAGCAGGCATCCGCCTCAGAAAGCAAGTTAACATGAGTTTCGTCTGCGCGCTCTAAGTAATATTATACCCATATACAAACATTATATATAGTGGCTTCTCCTACTGCATCAACTTCCATTTTTCTTTGTGATATTTATCGCCAGTTTATCAGGAAGTGACAATTTTGTTCTCTTCAACTGACTGGATGGAAACTGTGCTTTATTCGGAAATGTTTTAGTTAAATTCGCAACTTTGGAATTGGAAACATCTCAGAAACTGCTTACTGCACCTTAAATCACTTGGATTCTTCAATTGGCAAGACAAAATATGTGAACATTCTATCAGCTGTCCCAATCAAGTAAGTATTCCTCATGCTGGCCCCAGGTCATCGGGCAGTCCTTCCTTATTGCCGTGTCTGATCAGACAGGTAATCAATTGTTGTTTATTATAATTCTTTATATGCATCTACATTGCTGAGAGAAAAAAAGTTAAAAATAAAAATTCAGAATAAAAGATAAAGATAAATAATAGTTTAATAAATATATAAAAAAATTGTATCAATAATATTGATGACATGACATGGTGGTACAGTGGTATCTATGAATGATAGATGTCTGGAGTTTGAATCTCAGCCAAGTAAAATATGTTTATCAGTTGATACACATCAGCAGCCAAGGCACATTTTATTTTGTGATTCGATTAACTTGACCCGTACTGGACAGTGGGAAGAAAGATCTTGTCATGGGTAGATCACATTGGTACTCTGATACTGACAGATAGCAGCTGAAGTGAGAGGGGGCTGAGAGGTGTAGCACAGGAAGCTGTTCAGACAAATTTACTCTATAGGTCACGGTTTATTTTCAATAAGTGGTGCGAGTGAAACGGATACTATTTCTTGAATCTGCTGCGATGAGTGATAGGATGTGGGGTGCACATCTAAGAGCATTCTGCTAGAATGTAGTCAAGCTTTTAAAAAACAGACACAAGATACCAAGAAAATCTGTATTTCCTTTGTTATTAGTATTTCCATGCTTGTTAGCACAAGCAGCTCTTGTCTTCTGTTTACGCAGACCCTAAAAAGCAATCAGAGGTTTTAAGAGTGTTTTTAGCTATAAATAAATTGAGTTTCTGTCTGCCATAATAACACTGGTGTTAGAAAAATTTGTGATGCTTGGAATTGTAGGTCTGTAAATCATCCAATACTCTTACTCTGTGTGATCTCACGCTTCACAGGTTTGGGACACATTGTCTTTCAAGTGTTATATTTCCATTGCATGGTTTAAAAGGCAAAGCTCAGTTGGCCTTAATGGATGTAAATCGGATAAAGCCGCATTATACATTTGAAAGATTAACCTATACTGTTGCTTTGCCAAAAAAGCTATTAAATCAATAAATAATAATAATAATAATAATAATAATAATAATAATAATAATAATAATAATAATAATGAAAGAAAAACCTGCTAGTGACTGACAAAAAAGTAGCCTATTTGATGACTATAGGAAATTTCAAAGGTTTAAGTCAGCATAAAATTAATTCATTTAGCCTATCTATCTATTTTATAAATGCATATTATAGATATTTGTGCTTATAGCTTATTGTGAACTAATTACATTTGCATAAGTTTATTTATTTAAAGATGCCATTTCTGGACATTCCAGTGGAAACGACACTTCTTTTTGGCTATGCAGGAATTCTCCAATCATTCAATCATACCGCCCCTTCAAGCTTGTGTTAATCTGCCTCCACTTTTGAGTGCAATTACCACATCTCAAAATCCAATCATCAATGTATTTTACAGGGGGCCAATGTTTCGGAAAACATTGAAGCTTCCCCGGGCGCCGCCATTGATTAGCAGAGCATCACCTGCTGTTAGCATTCCATTGACTCCCATTCATTTTGGCGTCACTTTGACAGCGAATAACTTTACATCTGAGGCGTTTAAAGACTCCATTTGTCCATTATTTATTTCTATAAAGAAACACGGACATGCGTATAAAAGGCTCCATTACCTTGTATCTTATGTTATGGCCCCGTAGAAGCTGTTTTTGTAAAAATAGGCTAACGATTGCGTCATAACCACGCGACTCTCTGTCGCACAGTAGAGAGATTACCGTAAGGACAGGAGGAGAAGCCTGTGGGCAATCGGGGGGACGTGGAGGCAAAATGACAAAATAATTAATCAGAATACTTAGCAAAAGTTTCTCCTGCTCCTAGCTCATGGACACCTCCTACTCACACTCTCCGTCTCTGCAAGTTTCGGAAGGGAATGATTCAGATTTCTCTTGGCACAGCTACTAGAAGACAGACGGGTTGCTCACATCACATCTACGTCGTCAAGCTCAGTTTGAGCCTGCGCAGTACGGTCAGCCATCAGGAAGTGAGAGCTTAATTGACTTTTCTCCATTGAATCCAATGGGGTCGCTGTGTCCATTTATTTTACTGTCTATGGTATTTTATGATACATACAGTAGAACCAAATCTCCACCCTACATGTTTTATTTCCAATAATCCATTACACTCGGATGTACATCACAATACAGAAGAAAAGACTTTACACTAACTGTAATCACATTTTTGCATAGCTCTCTCAATGGAGACAAACTGTAAAATTGTGTAAAATTATATTTACACAAACTATTTCGAAATACATTAAAGAGTTGCGATTTGATGAACGTGCACTAATATGTTCAGTCAACATTCGTTTGCGCGTTGTCTCAAGGCCACGCACGCCCACAACAGGGGACATATCATGAATATTCATGTATACTTCACCCACCGAAAGTTTTTCCACAGGAACTGAATATTAGGCTACACAACATGGGCTATGCAGTAAACATACAAAAAAAAAATGTTATAGTATTGGTTGCTGGTTGATAATGTAAGCTAATCGTCCATTTAACTCGGGAGCATCAAATTAATTTACGCTGGACTAAAAAAAAGAGAGGGGATTTTAAATTTAAATAATTTCCTGTCAATTCATAAGCAGACAACGCGCGCTCAGTGCCTGTAGTATTATGGTATTTAGTTGGAACGCCAAGTTACATAAATGTCGAACAATGATAATCCCACAGTTTTTTTATTTATTTTTATATATGACTTATTTTGGTTTGTACATGTTTACCTGCAGTACAGCGTCATTCACACACTGCAGGCGGAGGTGTTGAACTTGACGGTGGTAATATCTTCGTTGCTGACACACGACTGGATTGGATTAGCAGGTGGTGTTTCAGTGGATTGACGGTAAATATCCTCTTATTTTCTTTTTGCTCTTTTTGTTCTGTGTTATAAAGTATCCTGTTTTACAGAGTGAGAAACACCACAGAGACCATTAGTGAGTGAGTGAGTGAGCTCAGCATGATTCATTTTGAATAGTGAACTGATTCAGACTGTTTGGTTTATTCATTTCACTATTTCATTGAAAAGAAACGACTCGTGATTGGCTGACGAAACAGACATTGATTCACTAGTTCTGGTTCAGAAAACAACGGACAAGGCCTGTTTGGACAAGTTATTATAGCCTGTTGTTCAGTTTTATTTTACTAGCGTTTGTAGTATCACTTTTTCTCGGTTCCTCTTGAGCTTAGAAACGTGCAACAACAGAATATTCGGAGATATCTGAGTGTGTAATATTTACAAAGAATATTTTAATCTGTTTAATTTCTCCCTCTGATAGCCTCTTTTTTTATATAGCTTTTTATGCCGTATTAAATAGTTATGGTTAGGTTAGCTGACCTGATAAAACATGTGACAGATATAGGGTAGTGTGGCTATTAAATGAATCTTTCAACTTTATCATCTCTATATAATACAAAAAAGAAAAAAGTTTTGAGCAGCAGACATGAATTTTCATGATCGGTTCAGGGAATTATGGTAGAGTAAAACTGCATTTAAATTCAATCCATGACCTGCACTTGGGGTAAGAATTGAGAGATAATTTGGGTAGGAGTAGGACAATGTCCACTCCAATCCTGTCCATTGCAATGGTCCACAAGTAATACAGACTTAATAATACACAATAATATTAAATGGTGGCATCTGCATTTAGTATGCCAGATTGTACCAAAATGGGCCTCAAAAGAAACTTTTAATTTAAAAATAAAAAAGGACAGAGTGGAGCAATTCTCTGACAAATCACTCCCACACCATCGAGAGCTTCAAATACCAACATCTATCACTGTGACTGTCATTGTCAACTCTTGAGAATGTATCACATACAACAGAGATTTGTTGAATTATGCAGAAATTACTTTGAGTCTGATCTAACTCTTTATTTGAATATTCCTCAGACATGATAGCAGGTGACATTTAGAACCTGAACCCAAATTAACGTTTGCGAGGGCTGTAGAAAGTGAGAGAACAAAAGCCTTTTCATGTTGCACCTGGCATAAAATACACAGAGTGGAGTCCATAATTCTGAGATAACACTGAAATCCTATGAATTTTTATGCAAGTAATATAATTAATGAACACTGAGTATTAAATTAGAATGTAAAATGAAAGTATATTCCCTAGCGTTCTCAGATTTGTGGGCCTTGTGTGTTTGTTGTTCTGGCAGACTGTTTACTTGGTTTTAGCATGGCTTTCTTACAGTATGCCATTGTTTTTGCTATCAGCTATTTCCATAGTTTGTTTACATTCATAAGCAGAATTTGCTAAAGTTTACCCATAACACTGAATGGAACAAGAAAAAAAACCTCTTTTGATAACTAGTAAGTCAGCTCCGCTCTTTTGGAGGCATGGTACAGTTGTGTGCACCCTGATCAGTAAGTGAGTTGTCTCTCCACACCACAGCGACTAAGAGCTTCCTTGAATGTGACGGGGGACACTCCTGCTTTGCTGTCTGCAGGCCAAATGTCACCGTATGATGTATTGTAGGCACTGAGCGGCAGGAAACCGTCACGTGAAAGTCAATGCCATAACACTAGATGTCCCAAAGACAATTTATGGCCTCTAGGCAAAGTTATGATCACTATCCCAATAGGTGATGACACAACATTCCATTTTCCAGTGCTCCTCTCTCTCTCTCTCTCTCTCTCTCTCTCTCTCTCTCTCTCTCTCTCTCTCTCTCTCTCTCTCTCTCTCTCTCTCTCTCTCTCTCTCTCTCTCTCTCTCTCTCTCTCTCTCTCTCTCTCTCTCCTCTCTCCTCTCCCTCTCCAGATTGCACCGCCAAAATCTGTAATGTGTCAGTAACGCATGGCATGACTGAATTCATAGTGCCGAGCTATACTAGTTTGCCTTCAGAGCCTTTGCTCATATTTTGAAGTGATTCTGCTAGTAATTCTGCCGGACTCCCAACCAGTCATGTGAAACAGGGGTTGTCCAAGAGGAATGAAAAGATAAGCATCGATTGCAATACATAAAACCTGAATCTGATAAATGACGTGGTAAAGTGAATCAATAATGGATTGCTTTAAGTCAGAGGGGGTGCAAAAAAGCAAAACACATTTATTTTTAAATTATGTAATGTTTATTTTACATTGTTTCATAATTTAATGTAGAAAATGTCATTTTTTTGGATCATCATCATCACCATCATCATCATCATCATCATCATCACACACACATGTATATACCGTGTATGTATGTGTGTGTATTTTTATTGTTTATTTTTTCTACTTTTTTCTTAAAGTTGTTATCCTATGTGCTTATGGTTCTGAACTATGAAGTGGGCAGCTTGCTTTCCCCACTGACATTAAGGCAATTAAGCAAACATATTTTTCTGTGCACTAGTTTGTGGTGATAGTGTGCATTCCGTTTTAAGCACTTCTTGTGACTTAGTCCGTTGTGACTTCAAACTAATTGAGCTGTTGAGTGTGACGATAGAAACCCAACAGAAGAGTCCCAGAAATACTTGTTGGGAGAGGAATTGCTGGAGGCTTACACACACACACACACACGCACGCACACACACACACCCTTTCAGATTTATAATTCTAAGATTTGCTAAAGGACAAACAAGATTTAAGCTGAGACTCTCTATATTATTCTTGTGCCTCTGACATTTCACTATTTTTTAAACACTATAGAAGTAGAGTATGTAGTTTTATGTATTTTTTTGAGAGGTTTTGACTGAAAGAACATTATAAGGCAATATAAGATGAAAATATGTATTGTCTTTTGAGAGTTTATATTAGATGTTGAGTCTTTAGGTCTGTGATGTTAACAATACACATCATCATGACATATTGTTAGTGGGTATTATTAGAGTTCCCTCATTTTCTTCATTCTGGTTCGAATAAAGAAGATTGTGGCATTTATTTGCCCTTTCTTTGTTAAATCTGAATTACTGTCAGTGGCGTTGTGTGTTTGTTTTACATCAATGAGGTGTCATTCTGTTCATTATTTTCATATTGACTGTCCTGCATCAATCTTCATTTCTTTGCCATGACCATTGTTCTTTAATTGACCCCGGATGAGATTTAAACTTGCTTCTCATTGTGGGCTTATTATTAGATCTATCCAGTTTAAATCCACATTGCATTTGCATATGCACTTGCCTATTGTAATTATGGAATCTTAGGGGTGAACTTGGGGAAATATTAGAGAAATTTATCATGATAATATTTTTATTTGGCTGGCTATGTAGAAAGGACTTTAAGAGCCAAGAAACACCATTTGTCAGAACCTACTAAACACATTTAAACTTCTATTTTATTAATCTTGTGCAAGAGCTTTCAGGCTTAAGCAGGTGAACTGTGTGTGATCACCTTGTGTGGGCGTATTTTTTGTCAAGTATAGAAAACAAAATCCACATCATACAACAATATGTAGCCTACAAGAGAGGACAGAATTATCGAATGTAATTATGTTAATTGTACATTTAAATGCATGGTTTATAATACATAGAAATACTTAGTCACCATCTATCTTGCTTACAAACAAATAAACACCCCTAAACTAAACATCTTTAAAACAAAACAAATTTATTTGGTAGATAAATATTGTAAGACTTGCTTCCAAGCGGGTACATTTACTATTGGGATTTTTCATTAAATATGTATCTATATATTTATACGCAAACTGTTTGATAACAAAACGAAACTCCTCAAAACAGTTGGTTATTAAACATGTCATGACACCAGGACACTTGCTAATGAGTCAAATTAGACAAACACAAGAACAAAATGCAAGGCAAAAGTGAAGTTATATTACCAGGTTTACCACAGGGAGAAAAAAGCAGCAAATAAGAATGAACTCCAGTGGAGATGAGAGGAACTGTGTGAAGCAGACACATTATCTCTGCTGTGCATCCCAAAACATTTGGGCTTTATCTGCCTCCATACCTACAGACTATGGAAATAATTACTGCATCAATCTGATTGGTGTAGAAAGTGGGGCATGTGCAAAACAGCTGGAAGTTGATCAGGTTGATCATGCAACTCAAACTCTCACAAATTTCTTGCTACCACTAACAATCAGGCCACCATGTATAGCACCCATTAAGTATATGTGTATCGTTTAAATTGCTCCAAGCCTGCATTTGTTGCATCAAAGATACCGTAAAAACGGTGTCATTACAATTCAAAATTATTATTATTTTTTTTTAGTTTATTAATATAATGGCAAAGCTGAATTTTCATCAGACATTACTTTAGTCACTTTTTTTCAGTTTTCTTTGATGAAAAGAAAGTTAAAAAGAACAGCATTTATTCGAAATAGATTTTTTTGGACTTCAAACAAAGTCTTACAGACCCCAAATGTCTGAATTGTAGTGTATTCTCTGAAAAAAATAAGACTTATACAACAAGTAAATAGTTGTATGGTTGTTTAGATTTTATTATTATTCATTTTTACTTGAATATTTTAGATGCATGATATTTTGAAAACAAGCAGATTAGATTAAATTATTCACTGAGCATTTTTATTATGCCTGTTTATCTTGCACCATATGTTCTTCAGTGGCCTTGTAACCTTGAAGAACCTGTTGCCCAATGAACAGTTGCATTGTTTAAAAAAAAACATATTTTTTTAGCGAGATCAGACAAGTTAATGTTTTGTCTATGCTCATTTTTACCGTCTTATCACCATGAAATTGAATATAAATATCCACTTATATCAGTTTCCATTCTGTGGGCATGCAAAAAAAAAAAAAAAAAAAAAAAAAATCCACATGAGGAAGCTGAGCTGACAGCGGGACAAAAACAACTTAGCAAGCAAGTTTAATTGAATATTTATCGACGAGCTATAGCAGCGGGGGATCTTAGTGACCAACACAGTTAGACACCAGCAATGTTTTTTTTTTTTTTTTTGCTTTCCCAAGAGGCACAATAAAGCTCTTACGAGCCGCTCCATTTCCTCACGCCTCCCCTTTATCGTCTCCATGAGCAGGGGCCAGTCGCACTCAGAGGGTCCGCATTATGTGACCAATCAATTAAACCCTGACTGAGGCATGGCATGCACTTCTGTCAAGGTTCTGTCTCATGGTTACACATTCCCCTTAATCTCCATACAAACACTTAACTGAATTCATCAGGGTCCCTTTAAGACATTTCATCTCGCTGATTAATGTTGGTCAGAGAACAAATTCCACTTTGTGTTTTTCATATACCTGTGATGGCAAACCTGAATTTTCAGCAACTATTGTCCCAATCTTCAGTGTCACATGATCCTTTAGAAATCTTTCTAAAATTGTACATTTGATTATGGAATCCCACAGCAAGCCAATGTTCCCATTGGTAGTTGCTCATTTGCATAATGTCAACTTGTAACCATTATACATAATATATTAGATATTGCAATAAAAAGTCTACAAGCATGAAACAAAATCAGATACATTGATTACACATTTGAAGCATGCAAATTAATTGTCTCTCCCCCCCCCCCCCCCCTCAAGTAAGCCATAGCCTAATTGCACATTGGCTGATGTTTCACGGTATTCATTTCTATGGTCCTATACTGGTTTGTAATTGGAAAGCTAGCTAAACTGCGTCACGGTCTAAAATGTACTGTACCACAAACCGCTAATTGACTGATTGCTTTTGAAAGTCCTCTGATATATCAGGCATCACTGAAATGTTGTAATCTAGATCAATTGGAGGGCTGCATAAAAATCATTGATGGGCCGGGTTTGGTGTATTCCATGTAATCCAGCAGTTTGCTTTCACTTGACATTAACCATAGGTTCCTGCTATGATTGACAGATCAATAGTTGATCAATTATTGATTTGGTCATTTGCCCAAGGCAGTCTGGTGTGTCAACCACCTGATGCCCTCCAAGATTTCTTCTTTCTTCAATTCAAGTCATTTCAAACCTATGTATCTATGTATATTTAACTGCTATGAATCCAGTGCCATGTCCTCTCATTAGTCTCTGGCTAACCTTTGGCCTGGCTGTCAAGACATGTAAGAACTGTTGTTCAGAGCAGCACCTGTTTTTTTAATGGTGTTTTTAAAGTAGGAATAGCAATAATGCCTGAATAATCTCCAGACAAAATGTCTTTTAAAGCTGCTTTACTGTTCAGCATATGAAATTGTATTTGCATGAAAGCAGACAACACGACTAGCTATTTTTTCACTCTCTCTGTGTTTGGGTAAACACACTGTTTTCCCACAGGGTCAAATGATTCACGTTTAGACCGTAATAAATTGAAATGGTCTTTCATTTGCTTTCTGAGCAACTGCTGGGTGACACACTCTCCTCATCTTCAGCTCAATTTAAATCACATCCAGAACTGTTGTGGTAGAAACAGCATTGAAAATAAAAGAACAATACATGAAGAATACAAATAAATAAGTGCAGAAGAGATTTGAAATGCAAATGGACTTGGTGCTGAAGGCAGTTTCAAAAGTTTTACTACTGTAACTTTGACCATTTTGTTAACATCACACATTCTGAATGTTCTGATCCAATCTGACTTCTGACCTGTAATGCTGCCTGAATCATAATCATACACTGAACCGAGCTGGACAATGATATCACTGTTTTCTCCAGATCGGCTGTATAGATTAATGAACTAACTTTTTTACAACAGAAATGAACATAAATGAACTTACTGAAGCTGGACCATGACACAATTTTCTTCTAGATCTGCTGTACAGCCGAATCAAACTTTGTTACATTATTCTCCTGTTATCACTGTAAAGCTGCTTTGAAATAACCTATATTGTAAAAAGCACTATATAAATAATGGTGACTTGACTTCACATTATATTGCTAAAAATCATTTAGTAGCCTACCCTTGCCTTGTTTTTGAATAAATAAATCAAAATAGTATCAAATACATTTCAGAGAAAGTTTTTGTCAAACTTTTTCACTGGCCAAATAGTATTTTTGATTGCTTTATATTTTTAATGTAAACAGATAGTCCTTATTGTGCACTATTGGTCATTATTTGTGCGAAAATATTTCCTAAGACCATGAGTTCTGCTATTATCATGCGCTAAGCAATCCTCGCTGTAGTTAAAACATTACAACACACAGCATGCCACAGGAAAAGTGTTCAAAAGCATTGCATCCACTACAAATATTTCTATTTATTAGAATCCAAAATGTGCATACGCATGACTCAGAGTTTACTTACAGGTGGTGCACACATTCTCCATTCAAGTTTGTCTTTAATAGATCACAACCTTTGCCTGGGTAGTGGCGTACGCACATTTCCAGCTCCTTTCTGTGCATATACCACGTTTATAAATGAGACCCCTGTTCATTTACATATACAGTAACTTCTTGTTCATGGACTCATGATATACAGTAGTAAAGTGTGGCTTTTTTCATCTATTATTTCTGAATTCCACATAGCCTATCCATACATTTCTCTTGTCTGACATACTGCTTTTTGCATATAGTAGCTAAAATAAGCCCCTGACTTTTTTTCTTTTTGCAGAGAGCTTTTTGCTGTTTTGCTGTAGTTTATGTGTGGTATTTCATAAAATAGCTTACAGGACTTTTCAACATCTCAAGAGAAAATATTCTTATAATTAAATTATCTTTTTTGGGTTGCTGAAAGCACATAAAATGACTTGGAAAAATTCACTCATTTTTTAAACATTCTAGCTATTCAGACTTTTGTTTAATGCATTTTTAATTCTAACAGCATTATTAGCAAGTCTTGTCAGAGCATGTGAGAGGACGTAGGAGAAGAGCAGTGAAGGTCACATTAGGTAACTAAGTACTCAGCTACATTTACATTGCCAAGATAGATTAGAGTCAGATAAGCTCATTGCGAGTGCTGATACCTCGTCTGAGAGGGTGCTCTGGTGTAAAGGCTCTCTGGGATTTGTCAGATAGATAAATATGATAGCATGAGAGTGGATGGCCAGTGGCCAGTTTGGTTTTAGCTTGGCACACAATGTTACAGCGTTATGCACCAAGTGTCCATGAGAATGGCCAAAATGATAAAACCAAAATATTCACCCAAATTCTAAACCTCTTGACCCCTTTATGACTTTATTAAATACTAATTTGCTACATTTATATAGCACTTTTCTCAGCACTCAAAACACTTACATAATGAAGGGGGGAATCTCCTCAACCACCACCATGCAGTATCCACCTGGATGATGCAACGGCAGCCATATTGTGACAGAAAACCCACCACACACCAGCTTACTGGTGGAGAGGAGACCGAGTGATGAAGCCAGTCAGTAGATATGGGGATGATTAGGAGGCCATGCTGGACAGAGGCCAATGGGCAAGTTTGGCCAGGATGCCAGAGTTAAACCCCTACTCTTTTTTTGAAATACACCCTGGGATTTTTTATGACCACAGAGAGTCAGGACCTCGGTTTAACGTCTCATTCGAAGGACGGTGCTTTTTGACAGTATAATGTCCCCATCACTATACCGGGGCATTATGACCCATAATGGCCTCTCACTAACACCTCTTCCAGCAGCAACCTAGTTTTCCCAGGTCTCCAATTACGGTACTGGGCTGCGTTTCCCGAAACCTTCTTAACTCTACGTCGTTCTTAAGTTACACCTTAAGCTGTACCTTATTGTCAATACGTGTTTCCCGAAATGGTCTTAGTTAAGTATACCTTCTGTAAGTCATACGATCGGAAGGTTGGTCTGGACCACTCTTAGCTTTACCTTATCACTGTTGCAGGTCTATACGAATATAATTCTGAAGTTTTAATACACCCAGACAGTGTTCAATTAGGCTAATTCAAGTGTTTTCATGCAAAGAATAAAATTGTCATTACACTGATTGTTGTTAGATTTTTAATTATATTATATATATTTTTCATTTTAATTTAAATTAAAGAGCGCTTTTAAAGGACAGTGAAGCATAGGCTACTGTCAGTTAAGTCCTAGGCCTATTCGTACGCTAATTGTTTCTCATGGGCTCGTACAATATTTTAAACATTTAAAGGGGTAAGTTGGTGATTTTAGTGCCGTCCGAATCCATAATATCAGTGTTTTTTCTCACCCAACCTGTGTAAAAATCCCTGGCCGAATTAGTAGCAACTGTTTTTTGACAAACAGGTTGTGTGGTAATTTAACTGTCTGAATCCACATCTCTGAGTTTACAAGAAGAGATTCAAAATTCACTGTTTAAATCCTTTTTGATCACTGCCGAGCACCGTACGTAAGATGTACACTTTTATTACTGAAATGCTGTAAAGTATTTACAAGAACAATATTTCATCGCAGCTCCACCTCCATTTGAAATGGTTATTATGGCAGCAATATATGATACAATTCTAAAATATGTAGGCTAGGCTATTATAGGCTACTATAGTTTGGATTATGTTTTATAATATCCCATGAGTCCTAATAAATGCAATTTCAACTATTTCTGAAGTGCTTCTTTTATAAAGAACACAGATTTCTCACATAACGCAGTGAAGCAGCCCCTGCACGAGAGAATAATTGATTCTCGAGCCATCGATATCAACCAATTCAGCAGCATCGCCACAGACAGCACCCGGTAACATCGCACGTAAGAAGGTATATCTTAAGCAGCTTTCTAAGGTATGGTTCGGGGAACACGCCTAGAAATGGTATATCTTTAGTTAAGTTATATCGTAAGAGTCTTCGTAGCGCGCTAAGAGACAACGTTATCGGGAAAGGCAGCCCTGATGACCAAGCTAAACCCTGCTTAGCTTCAGTGGGATACAGGGTGAGAGCTGCTAAATCTGTTGTGAAGAGAGTTTCCACTCATTTGATATGGGTATTCTTAAAATTAAATAAACTGTGGACTCAATTGAAATACTTGATAGTTTTCTCTTCACATGAAGGTTACACCCTGATAAAGAAGAGTGGCTTTTGTTTGATTAATTAAACAGTGAGCAATGCATAAAAACTACATTGTTTGCTTTCCCCTCATAATATTGAGAGGATAGCTGAAAACATCTGCTGTATGTGTGCATAATTGTGTATAAAGGAACAATGTTTTTATCTCCCTTTCTGTCACTAAAGAAATACAGTACATGCTAGTTTTATTGGCTGCCATCAAATGGTTTAAAAGAATATAACTACTTATCAAATAATAATATTGTATAAAGTATCCTTTTTATTTATGTATTCAAATTGAGCATGTATTAAAACCAATTTATACATGTAGATATTTAAAATTGTGCGTGCATGTGTGCGTGTGCGCATGCGCGTGTGTGTGTGTGTGTGTGTGTGTACAGGTTTGACTAGCACTATGAGGACACTAAAGCTGATTTTAACTAGTATTTACGATAATTCCGATAGCACGTGAAGGCAGCATAAAGGCCAGATTTACTAAACAGGGAAAATTAACGTGAGTGCAATTTCAAAAATGCGCAGATAGGAGTGGAAAGTTCTGCGCATGATCTACTGACGACGCGCAAATTAACACAAATGCAGGATCACTTCCATAATGACCAACACAATCTACCAAGAGCAGCTCAAATTAGCATCTGGTTTAAGACATGCTTTTTCGTCAGTTAAATCATTGTAAGACTGAAAATACTGGTTGAGGCCTGGTATAGAGACAAAAGGGTCCCCCATACAACCTCACTTCCTCTCACAAAATACTAAGAACTTACACAAGAGCATGGTTTAATGTGAATGTTTATCATTGACTGTTATGTTTTTGGTGTCATTTGAAATGTCTCAAAGTGAGTGGTACAGATATTTCATATCCAGATAGATAAAATAAAGGTAATAAGGTTTATAGAAGTTTAGAGGAAACTGGTTGAGCCATTTGAGGGTGGTCTCCCCCATCCTCCTTGTCACCTGGTCAGGAGGATAAAGGAAGGTGTGCTCCCTCTCTCTGGTCTCTTCTTTGCTGGACACGAATGGAATATGTGGTCTCTCTCTCCATATGTGGTCTCACTCTCTCTCTCTCTCTCTCTCTCTCTCTCTCTCTCTCTCTCTCTCTCTCTCTCTCTCTCTCTCTCTCTCTCTCTCTCTCCCTCCATTTCTCTCTCTCTATCTCAGGTACAAGCTGGGTAAGATTATTTGGTGTAACCGATGTATAACCATGTTCTAGATATTTGAATTGATTGTGGAATTGATCTCTGATATCTGAAATATTAAATTGTTACATGTGATTATTCTAACTGATTTTGACATTGTTCATTTAATGGTTAAAAGGAATAGTCAAACATTCGCTCACTTTTAGTGGGGCACAGATATTATTAAAACCTTTCATTTATGGAGTCAGATGAAATAACGAGTAAATACATATGATTAATGTATTGAATTTAACCAACCAATACTTTGAATGAGTGAGGACAGAACACGTGATATAACCTTCCCCGTGTATTGGCGAACCGGCGTTGGACCAATATATCGGGCCTTACATCATTATGCAAATACCAGTATATTGACTAACGCAAACCTTTTAGTAAATCACCTTCAATGATTCAATTAAATACTCTTCTCCAGTAGCTTTAGCATCTGAAAGGTAAACTCCTACAAATCTATATGCAATTAGGTCAGCTGCAAAAAAGTAACCTTGTCCACGCCTTTTCAGCGCTAATTTTTCACTGTGTCTCTTTAGTAGATCTTGACAGTAGTTTTATTTAACGCCCAGGCACAAGCTGTTAGTAAATCTGGCCATAAATCAGGTTTCAGGACTCTACATTATGATGACATCCACCTCCCCTCATACTTCAAATGGCTAAATAAACATGCTAAAGTTAATATTAAAGATGTAAAAAGGCTAAATGTTTTCTGTTAGGGTTAAGTTTAGGGGTGGGGTTAGGAGAAAGATAATATCATTAACACAGTAAAAACCATTACGCCTATGGAAAGTCCTCATAAATGTACCAACATAATAGCAAAAAGTGCTTAATCCTATTTCTAATACAAACAGAGACTGCATATGGAATGTATGCCAGTAGAAATGCTTAGGCATACTGTCTGGACTTCATCATACATCATGTATCATCCCCATTATGAAAGTCTGTATGAGTCCTCCTCTGCCCAAAAGCCTAGCAGAAACATGGACAAGAATCCCAGTGGTCTATGAAATATTCATGGAGATGTCATTCCTATTCATGGCTGGCAGAAAGCTGGTTTAATCGTGAGCACTTCTTTTCATCTAATAACTTTGCACTTTATGCTTTCATAATGGCTGCTGATTGTCAATAGACATGAAATACTGATCACTTGGAGTTAAATAATTTGCCAGTTCCCCTTTGATATTTCCTCTATAGACGCAAAACCCATTAGCGGTCTCCGTGAGGTGAAAGATTGAGTCATTTCAACCTTGTCTAACCTTTAAAGTCTTTATGGGAGATATCGCTTTTCTCCGGACTCGCTGGGATAGAGCCAGGATCCACTCAATGAGTTCAAATGACTCGTTGGAATGCATGAACATTGCCTGAAATTAAATACAAACTGAATGCTTATATGATTTAAATCATAGTGCAAATAAGGTAATATACCTTCACTATAAAAAATGCAATTTAATTTTTTTTTTCTCTTCCTGTTTCTTTTCCTAATTTCCTCACTGAATTGATGCTGATTCATCATAGCCTAAGTTAATTATTGTGTTATCCTGTAATCACTGAAGGAAGCCAAGACCTAACAGGGAAGTGAGAGGTGAATTTCTTTTGATGTGTGGAAGCATAAATGAGAGTGGCTGTCTGTAGGCAGTATGTCCATGCACACTCAGGGTCAAATATGTGTATTTTGAAGACTCAATGGTGTTTTCTCTCTCATACACATTATTAGACCCAAGGTATTTTGTGCATGTTTTATTTTTGGATTATTTAGTAGGGATTATTTTTATTTAGGATTAACCCAGGGAGTGCTGAGTTAATCTAATGCATACTAGTACCTTACCATCAAAAAGCATGCGAAGTGGTCCGTATTGCTGAAAAAGTAATTTAATTGAATCCGGATATGTTATAGTATTGCTTTGCTGTTGTTAAACAAAAACATTTTTGCTGTAACATTTATTCCTTCTACTTTTAATTGGGGGGTGGGGGGGGGGACAAAGCATTTCACTACAGTAACATCAAAGCAAAACACTGTTCACTTATGGGTTAGCTCAAATTTGACATGACATCTCACCCTGCTTGTAGATTGTGGACTATTGATTTTTGTCTGCAAAACAAAGAGAATCAAACCGTACACATCTTGAAGTATCTTCCATTTACAGAAAACGCATTGCAGTACTTATTACCTGTTTGGTATTGCTTGTGGGCTTCTATCTGTCTGTGTGTGTAATGAAGCTCTTCAAGTGTCTCGGTGTATAAATATATAAACAAAAAAAAACCTAGGCAATGACAGTGGGATTTTATTCCATTCAGTAGAAGACAGAGCAATAGAGGTTACAGCCATCAATACTGACCAATTATGTTCAAGATGTGAGACATACTGTACAGTGTGTTAAAACAGAAGACATATGGCATTTACCATTTCTCTTTTATGCAGGTCTCTAGTGTATAAATTAAGATGAAAATATAGTTTCAGATCTTTTCTCCTTGTTTAGTGTCCTCTCTCTCTTCCATGGAGACAAATGATGACACTGGATGGACACTGCTGAGTTGAATGTGTTGGCGATTTCTTTCTTTTGGTTGAAGAGGTTGACATGGTTGAACTGACTCTCTCTTCTCCCAAGGGAAATAATATGTTCCTGAAAGCTGGGAATAAGTGGGACACAATTATGCTGTGTAAAGAAGCCCACAAACCTTTGTTTTCTAGGGCCCAACCTTGTTTTTGGCCTCAAGTCACCTATAGAGCGCTTTATACAAAACAGATGGTTTCAAAGCAGCCTTTCAGTGATAAACAGGAAAATAATAATCGATGCAAACAGAATTCAATTCTCAATTCTTCAGAGTTCGATAACTGAAGTTCATTGTGTATTGAGTTCAATTCAGTTATAAAGCAGCCCTGGAGAAAACAGTGATGTCATCAGTGATGTCATCATCCAGCTCAGTTTAGTTCCCATCTGAATGTGTCAGTTCAGTCAAATCAATAATATTGTTGAGTGTTAAGTGTCCCCAACTAAGCAAGCCAGAGGCAACCGTGGCAAGGAACTCAAACTCCTTCTCTCCATTCTGTCACCTGATGAAGAAAAAACAACAACCCCACAGCGCTGATAGTGATCTTCAGTGTGGTCAAACCAGGGGGAAATTCGGGTTTAGTTTGCCCATAAATTAAAATCATTATTTTTTACTCGGCCTGATGATGTTTTAAATCTTAAAGAATCTTTACTCGATTTTTTATTGTTCCATCTCCAAAAATAAAAGAAAGCACTATAAAGACAGTCCATACAACTCATTAAAGTCTTCACTGATTTTATTCTTTTCTATTCAGTTTTGGAATGAACTGAGGCCTGAACAAGTGATCTTTTAACTGACTGAAATTTTGCTCTTGCCATTTATACATTTGCATTCTTCATCATGTGCAGAAAAGCTCTTGGCACTTAAGCAGACTGTGTGTAACAACGTTAATTTTTATGCAAGCAAACTGCCATTGCATTTAGTTGTAAATCATACACTATGATATCTGTTTCTCAGCAAGCAAGCGTAATTAAGATGGCACAAGAGTTTGCTGAATGATGCCAAGCACATACAGAGAGCGCCGAGACATGAAAAATCCATCTTGTTCCTCAGTCTCTGTGTGGGGTGAAGCCCTGCTGTAATAATGATCTCTGGTCAGCTCAAAGATGCTTGTGTTAGCAGCACCTCTGCCCAAGGGTGCTTTTATGAGACTTTGATAGAGAGGTGTTTTTTCTTTGCTTTGTTTTACCTTTTTATTCTTTTTCTCTCTGGACAGCAGAAGGTCAGTGCTGTAATTGAGCCGGTGATATTATCATAAGCGCAGGGTCGCTTTCATACGCCCTTCTTTTACAATATCTCTCCATCTACACTTTAAGAGACCACCGGTCCGTGAAGTCAATAACAAGAAAACAGGGACTATTATAGGAACAATAATGAAATAAATCGTTCTGTAGAATGAGAAAAAAAAAGGAAAAAAGGCTCACGGCTTTCAGGGACTGTATTGTATTTACACTCTGTATAACTTTCCTTAGCCGTTGTTATTAATGGGATAATGGACACTTTTCCAGTAACTACACTGCATAACATACCGCCTGGATCTAATTAACTTCATTATTCCAATCGGGGTTTGTATGATTAGGTAATGTTATTTTACTGCTTAAGAACTTATAATGGTGTGTATATATATACATATAACATTAAAATACTATATTGAGGCTGTTTTTTCTTCCTTTTAAACAAATTTCTGTAAAAAATAACTTGCATGCAGCATTGTTGGATATTTGTGTAATTGTGTTGTGTAGTGTAAAAATTACTGTGAAAGTGTGGCAATCAATAGGCAGAAATATACTGTAAATACTGTATCATAAGTTAAACCCTGAGGAATCTAAAAAAAAAAAAGACTCTGCTGGTGTGATTGATTTCATCTGAGGCAATGTGCAATTGAATATTAAATGTTCAGGACACATGATCAGAGCCCAGAATGCCCTGTTTATAGAACCGTCATTGGCACATTGATGGTTCCCACTAGGTGGCAATTTTCCCACTATTTTGGACAGCACGTGGAGAAAATAGCCTTTTTGTATAATAACAAACATTTTGGGATTCACATTCTCTGGAAATTTTTGCCACTCTTATTACCGGTACACAACTTACATGCTGCGCACAGCAAAGTGTCAAATTTTTTGCACAAATACTTCTGAGATGATGCATCAAAAATAAACTCAAATTGACCTGTCCCTGACTCAAAATAGTAATGCAATTGGATGTTTCCTGCATTGGGCTCACAGTGTTTCCATATCACAGTGGCCTAACTTCCTTAGGAATTCTTATGAAAACCTAACTTCCCCTGAACGTTCTCCACTGCGTCCCAGCTTTATTACTCTATATGCATAGACAGCCCCCCTCGGCTGAGAGATCTGAATAATTCAAAGTGCTATGGAAGTAGGGATCTAAATTGTACATTAATCCACAAATCTCCCCCCACCTTCGTTCCAGGACTCCAATGCACTTTTAATAAGTGAGCGTAGGATCATGTCTGATGAGACTGTGCGTTTTCCATCTCCACGCCTGCAGTAATTTCTTTCAAATGAATTATTCCTATAGGATTCCAGCTTATTTTAATGGTGACAGCACTGCCTTGTCAACTTAACATATGATCGCTTTCAGCTGCTATGATAAAATTATAGAAAACTGAGATTTTGCTAGATGCAACCTTTATAACACTTACAGTACATTAACTGGCTGGAACATGGGGACAATATTTGTTATTGAGGACGGGGACAGCCATAAGGTATAGTTAACAGAAAAGACACATCTCTGTGAAAAGACACTGCCCTCTGGCAAAGCATTTTGTTATGTTTTAGACTCAATAACCACCAGCCAGGAATGTACTAAATGTAAGGATTCTGCACTGCATTGTCGTTGACAATTTGTTGTGAATCAATTGATGTCTGTAAATAATGACAGAAATTTCATTTTTGATTAGTTACTCACCCTCATGTTGTTCCTAACATAAATGGCTTCATTTATTTCTTCTTTGAAACACTCAAAGCATGTATGTTGAAGAATGTTTCAACTGTCTTTCTTCACACAGTGAAAGTCAATGAAGTCCAAAACAACATTGGACACCACTGACTTTCATTGTACTGTATGGAAACAGTGGCAAAAACAAAACGAAACTAAAGTAAGAAAGATAGTCATTCAATATAACACTGGAACAATATAAGAGTGAGTAAAAGATGAAATATTTTTCTTCTTTGGGTGAACTATCCCTTTAATTGCAACCGTTTAGGAATGGATAAGTGTCACAAATCAATTTTAATATGGACAGTTCTAATTGAATCCCTTTAAAGACTATTGCCAGTTAAAACGTGAAATTTCCCTGCAGGAACCCATGAAACGGAGGAATTACTCATTGTGACAAATGATTTGTTGTTGAAATACTATAATGAATCCAAATACTCCTGAGAGATATTGTCAATTGTGTTGGTGCTGCAGCTGTTCAACCAGCCACATATGTTTTGGAACAAGAACAAGATTACCAGTCTCAGCGTATATGCTAATGTGCTTATAGCACATTACCAGAAAGCTAAAATCATTGATTTTTAAAGGCATTTTAACTATTCTGTAACTGCTGTGGCGTACTGCTAAAAGAGCTAGCCTGACCCCAATAGAACTCTGTCTCTTTTCCCTGCAGCACTTCAATTTTTACTCTGAGGCTTGAAAGAATTTCCATTAAATTATCTCACTCTCCATTTGACGGTAGAATTTTATTACAACCACAAAACTGAGAAATACAAAGTTCTGTCATGAAACTCTAGATGGCGCAGGCTAATTGGTCTTTAACTCAACCTGTTTGCAATGAAGACAGTTTGCAATGTGTATCTGTGTTCTTCAAGCCATCTCAAGTATTTTCGTAAGAATGATGTACATCTATAATGCACATCTACAGTATAATGCAACGCTAATCGACATAGCCTGTATCAGAGTATAGCATTTTTATAAAATTATATATTTTCTGTCTCACTCTGTGTTAAGAAGCAACATGTCATGGAACCACAGAAGCAAGTTATTTCAAACATGACTGACATGTAGCCTACATATAGTGATTTTGGAGAAAAACATGATATCAATCTCATAAATTGTCATGTTTGTCACCATGCTAAGCAAACATATTAGCTTTCCCTGTTGCCAAGCGCGATTTGTTTTATTGCTAAATTTAAAAAGTCAGCCCACGGCTGTGTCCAAATTCAGGGTCTACATCCTCCGTAAGCCTTGGTTATACTTTCGCCTGGCTCCACAGCGCGAGTCTCCGCAGACTGCGCGCGCACCTCCGCAAACGGACGAGGCGTTTATACTTGACGCGCTCGCCGTTGTACTATTCTGTGAAACGACAGGGGGCGACTCGAGTAATTGTCCTCTAAACCATCAGGAATCAGCAGTGAGAAGAAGAAAGCTATACACACGTGACAATGTTTATTTTAGTACACCACCACCAATACCACACTACAAAAAGAATCGTGTAAAACCCAGTAAACCCTGAGATACTAGTGACAATAAAACAAAATATATGGATATGAGAATGTGTATAAAACATAACTAACTTATATTAACGATCTCTTACATATTTTTTAATTTCACTAAACATTTCATTAAGTTTCGTGAACATTTTTATTAAACATGGACCTTTATGTTCATTAAAAATACTTTTTATGCTATTGTATGCTCATTTTTTATATGTAAGCAACTCATTTAGACGTGCAAACTGGGTGCTGGTGTGGTGAGAAGTTCGAGCTCGGCCAGATTCGGCTCGAAGTCGTTCATCTTCGGATGCGGCGCCGCGCGCGTTGTTACAAAAAATGTCGCGCACACCGCCAGGCGAAATTGGGTCTTGCGAACCCAACGCGCACGACCGCCCACACCGCAATGACGTCATTTTTGCCGCGCGCACCTTCGCGCTCGTGCTGACGCGTCGAGTATAAACCAGGCTTTACGGTGCGTTTCCACTACAGCGGCAAAAGTCCGCTCAGTGCCGCTGGCAACGCTATAACGCCTCCGCTTTGGGGTGTGTCATTGCGAGTGTGTTTAATCGAAGTTTTTTTCAACATACTGACAGTATAATCACCAGAAATGCACGCGATTACATTTACAAATAGACAAGCTTTGTTTCCAAATGCATCAAGCAAAGATCCTTACAATTTTATAAACTTTTATAAACCCAGCCAATATAATCACAATGAACACATCCAAAATAAAATCTTTAACATATATATAACAACTGCAAAGCGTCTAATTTGTAAACAAAATTATTTACGCACTAAATCCAGCATAAACTCCAGCAAAATTTGCATATTTTTAAACTCTCAAAACAGATGTCACATCACGAACCTCACAGCAATTGGCTGCCGACCGCGTTTTTCGCTTGATATTTGCATAAAGTCAAAAACTGCCCAACCTTTTTGACGCTCTCGGTCGCTCTCAACGCTTTCTCCGGTCCGCTGGCAATCCCAAAATGCACTGCGCGAGCGTGAAGCTCAATTTCCATAGGAATGAATTGAAAACGCTCGCTCCGCTCCGCTCGCAACGCGCCAGTGGAAACGCACCGTTACGCCGGTTTCACACCGCAAGCGTCAGCGGCGCGTGAGCAGCGCGTATTTTTTTCGGCGTCCTTGTTAATCAATGAGTGCATTTACACCGCACGCAGAAGCGGCGCGGCAGCGCGTAGCAGGAGCAGAGCAGGAACAGCAGTGCCGCGATAGTTTCGGCGCCCAGTCTATTTTTAACGCGCCGCTTACGCTGAATTAAAGTGACACGCATTGATCAAGGCCAAAATACACCGCAGTTTTACCCCATGATGATATCTATTGTGTTTTGAACAGTCACTCAAATGACCAACAGCAATTTAAAAAGAAAACAAATGTCCAAAAACAAACTTGCCCGAACAATAAAAAAAAAGACGAATCAAAAGTTATATAAATGACATGATTAATAAAATAAGCTTCTTGACAAGTCTTTTCTCTTAAATGTATTTGAAAACGAAATAAAGCAATGCCAACTTACCCTGATTATAGAGTAGCCTACTCTGTCTACTCGCTGCGGTTCAGCCGCGCGTGACAAACGCTGCCAGTGTGAAAGCAAAACGCTCGTGTCCTGCTCCTGCTCACCATATGCACTGCTCCTGCGCTGCTTACGCTCTGCTAATGCGTGCAGTGTGAAACCGGCGTTAGGATCCTTCCTACCCGGTTGAAGGAGGAGGGGTCCTCCGACGACCGCAAAGCCCGGAAGTCGGTGTTTGTGAATTTGGACAGCCTACCCTTCTTTCACATATTTTCAGAGGAGAAAGGCCGCGAAATTTAAAAATACTACTGTTACTGTGTCACGAAATGTAGTTTTAAGAGTTTTTCAGTCGACAATGTAGTTGTGTAAAGCTCAAATCTGTGGTTTATTTATAAAGAGAGCGCCATTTTAAAAATGTTATCTGACGGTTTCGGAGTTGTGAGATCCAGGGATCACCGGGCGCTCAGCGCTCATGTACCCCGCCGAGAACAGCCTTGCCTCGGCTAGAGCTTCTAGACGTTCGCCGCTGTCAGTCTAGTGAGAATAATTCGTCTTGTGTTTATCTAACAGGCGATCTTTGGTTTCATTAATCTATAATTTGTTCCTTGGCAGATTGTTGTGGCTGAGGGCAAAGTGAAGTTTCATAACTTTATCGGTGTAGCCTGCTGTATGTTTGACTGAATCGTTTACTTTATTTCTTGACTTGTAGCTTCTTATACCTTTTAAAAACTGAAATTTAACAAAAAGAGACAGGGTTGCGTCATTTTATTTTATATAGCCTATGTAATAATATGTTAAAATGTATAAATTTACATTATTTATTATTGTTATTATAATAATATACCACTTGCGATTATCAATCTATTATAGTTATGCTGTTAAATTATTTTACTATTCATAGTAACTAACTATTTAACTTATTATTTTTATTGTCTATATTCTGTAATTGATATTTCATATTCTATTGCTATTATTATAGTATTATAAATAAACTATATGCTATTATCAATATATTATTATTATATTAGTACTTATGACATTATATAATTATACTTTTCATTACTATTTTATTTGCTGTTTACTGTTTGTTTATTTTATTGACTAAACTATTTACTATTAGCCTACCTCTCACTTTATCTTATATTTACTATTTGCATTGCACTGTAGTTGTACCATATCATATGTATTACCATAAAGGATCCCACAATAAGAAAACTTTATTTAATTTAATGTGAAAATTAAATTATATCTCAGTATGGGGGTGTTCACAATTCTTATTCAAGAATGAAAAGTTAAATACATGACAAGCCTGAGCTTTGGCCATTCCTTATTAAAAAAAAAAAAAAAAAAAATTCAACCACTGAAAAAAAATATTTTTTTGAAAAGCCAGTTTTTAAAAAACTTACATCGAAAAGCATACTCCTCTACCACTCCACTACCGCTCGCTTCATCCGCCATTACGCTCTGCCGAAAAGAATTATGGGATAGGTAGGACGGGAAAGGATCCACCACACCCATCCTTCCAATTCGGGGAAAAGGAGGACGTATTTGTGGACCGCATTTGAAGGATCCTACGAATTTGGACAGCCTTCGTCGCGGCGCTGTGACGTAACATCCTTCAAATGAGTACTCCGAAGGATGTAGACCCTGAATTTGGACACAGCCCATGTAAGATCATTTGCATGTTTTTTTTAAGACGGGCAAAAGCAAAGAGCTGTAAGTGAGAGGTCTGATCAAAGAAATGTAGGATTAAAATGGTATGGATAAAAAAAAAAGTGCCAGTAAAACAATAAAGTAGGGTGTGGGTTTACATGTGAAACAAAAATGCAATTTTTTTTTTACGTTCTACCGAAAATGTGCTGGGAGCCCACTGATGCTAACTTGCTATAGCAACGAGCCACACTTTTTCATGCATAAAGTACACAATTATAAAAGTACCACAATTTATTTATAGTACTGTAACGAAAATATTTGAAATTAGTTACTTTCCACCTCTGGTTCCTGCTGTATCAGTAGCCAGTGAGCTTGTGTGCTCAATACTTTGTTAGCATTTGCCTTAGCAGTGCAGCACGCTTTCAGAAACCCTCCACCTTCCCCAGCTCCACCTGTATAGATCTGCTATGAGTAATTCATGTACGCTATATTGTACAGCAGCAGCATGTCTTACATGCACACAGCAGCGTGTCATGTATGTATTGGCAGTAGCAAGTCCCGTACTTGCTCTGCAGCAGCAGCAGTAGCAATAACCAACAGTAGCAAATCTATTCCACCAAGACCAAATATATTAATATTGTCATACCCATTACCATGCCAAACACTCGGAGTTGTCATGAAGGAACTGTATTTAACAGTGATTTTGTTACCTGCTATGTTGCCCGGACGCCCACTCACAATCTGATGGCATGTGTGATGTAAAATAAACAAAGAAATAGAGATATAACTGCTGGTGTTTGACTGGTTCATTTACTGTATATAATTTGATACAACAATCATTTTGGCTCAAACTTTGTTGTGTCTCAGAGCTCGCAGCTGTTGTTCACCTCAATTATAGATGGAGCAATGCTGGCTCTTTTATACAGTAGTACTGTATATTATCTCCCTTTTCATCCCCACTTCTCTTTCTCCCTTTATTCCATATGCTTTCTCCTGTAGAATGACTCAGCTTGGCTTATGGAGATCCAGCTGTTAAACAAGCTGTGAGGAGAACTTTGGCTCTTAACAGCCTTTCCAGCATCTGTTAATAGAATAAAAAAAAAAAAAAAACTTTTTTTCTCTTTCAAACTTAATAAGTTCTGGAGAAACTTGTGAAATTAACAACCAGGAATTTGTTGTGTGTTTTTCTGAATAATCCACTTATGCAGACTGCATTTTTTTCAAGAACATCAAGATTTTATCACGATTCTTTTTTGCATGTTGGTTTTAATATTTTGCAAGTGACTGAGCATTACAACCAAACTAATGCCCCTATTTTAAAAACAAAGCCTTACAAGGTCACAAAATATAAAATAAAAAGGAATGGCAGACATCTAGGCCAAAGTGGTGAAGATCAAAATCTTTGTCATTATTTTTTTGTTATTAAAAAATAAGAACAAAGATACACATCATATATACACAACTTAATATACAAATTAAATAAACAGTGCTTTATTTATTTTTTCAGCTACAGGTGTGAAAGAAATTAAAGAAAGAAATTAAATGAACAAATATAAAAATAAAACACTACATGACTGTAGTGTTTATGTATTAAAGTTCTCAGTCAAGATTTTCAGAAAAAAGATTTTCTCTTTGTTTTTCGTTATTTTATTAACATTAAATGAATAGTTCCCCCAAAAAATGAAATTGTCATTATTTACTCTCTCAAGATGTTTTAAATCTGAATAAATTTCTTTTTTTCTGTTGAAAATAAGTTATTTTGAAGAATGTGGGTAAGCAAACAGTTGCTGGTCCCCAGTGACTTCCATAGTATATTTTTTCCTATGGAAGTCAACGGGGACTAGCAACTGTTTGGTTACCGACATTCTTCAAAATATCTTATTTTGTGTTCAGCACAAGAAAGAAATTAATACAGGTTTGGAACAACATTAGAGGGACTCTCATGAGTGTAACTCTACCTCTGCTTTAACATGTAATGTGAATGTACGTCGCGTTGTACATGTTGAGATGGAGGCGCCAGACTACAACTGATAGAATGCACTGTAGCAGATACTACGCTATTTCTACAAAAGCAGATCGTTGGAGACATTTTATTCGTCCACAATCAAAAATCGTGATATCACACACCCCTAAATAGTAAACACCAACAATACCGGACGAACACAGCAAGGAAATGAGGAACTTAAATACTCGATAACAGACTCAATAATGATGTGTTAATAAAATGAATATCCATGGTAACAGATGATTGGCTTTACAGTTACTGACAGAGTAATTGCTTTGTTTTTGAGGCTTTGGATATTAAAATATGTTCTCAAAACACCAAAGTAATTCAATTCAGTGTTTTATGTAATCAAGAACTGCTTTTGGTCACATTTCTAAGCAGAAGGGTTCCTGGTCGTGGTCAGGCACAGGAATCCACACCCTTTTAGTTTAAAAGCTTCTCATTCATTTATATAGCACTTGCTAAATCAGCCCACACCTCTTTTCACATCTACTCCACAGAGAGGGATCAGAAGCAAAATGAGCACAATTGTGAAACATCCGTTTTCCAGACAGTCACAACCAAAAGAGCATACTGGCTGTCTGCGATATTGTAAGACAGCTTTATGCAGTGTAAATGAACAGGACATTTGCAGTGGTGTTAACTATTTAACACACATTTGACATCCTGCTGTGAGGGTTCTCTACAAACTGTAAAATAGATATGGGAATGAACTCGCTTTACTTTTATGAAATATGAGAATACTTTCTTGAACTTGCAGTGGTATTGGGGTTGTAACATTTTTTAAATTGTATTGTGCTTATATTTTCTGTAAATATTATATATATATATAAATATATATATAAAGAGAGAGAGAGAGATAGATATACTGTTACTGTATATAGATTTTTCACAATTCAGTCAGGTTGTAGGAGTGCACATCCCCTCTGTGCTCCCATTGAAGAAAAAAAAAGTGAATTTCCTCATTGGCCCTTAAATCACATGTACTGTATTATGACAGTTTAAATTAGAATGAGGAAGTTCCATTTGTTCCATGTTGTTTACTTCTCAATATAATTTTTTCTTTCTTTAGAGAGCACCAGATGAGATACAAAGCAGGGAGGATGTATCTTTCTCCTTCTGCCATGCTGTTCTGTTGCCTACAGGAGCTTGACCCTTCTTCTTTCTCATTCTCGTCTTTTAGTCAATCGCCCCTGTGCCTGTGCACTGTAAAATCACTGTACACTTGTCATCTGTTAGTAAAGTAAAAGTTTAATGTGAAAACAAGAACTGCAGTGGAACTAGTCATGCAAGAAATAAATTATATTCAGTCTATCCATCTATCATACTTTATGTATTTGCCTTCTATGAGGACAGCATAAATTACAAGTGACATGTAATTAAGTTACATATGTGTGAGAGAAACTCCGTTTGGAGTGCCAGGACAGTGATTTAAAAAGCCTCATGAGGCGATAATCACAGATCATTCTGCCCAAGACAACACCTACTGTTCCATTAATCTAACTGGCGGAGACCTGCATGAAATATTGTTCTTACTTAGTGTGTAGCACATGATAGCATACCTGAAAGCACATTCACAGTGTTTTCCATCTTTACCATAATGTTTTTATTCTATAAATATAGCCAGGTGTAAGGAAACCCACCACCACCCACTTTGTGAAATCTCATTCTGCTCTCCAACAGCCAATTTGGGAGATATTTAAGTTGTCTAAAAGAAGACAGTTAAGTTAGGAGAGATGGCATACAGGTGGAGGCAGCGCACAGCTGTGTTGTCTTTGGCAAGGTGTTTGAATCCATTGTTCGCTGGCTGTTTACCTGGATTTGCTTCCTGTTATTTGGAGCTGGCAGAGTCCACAGAGGTTTCTTAAAGGGTTTCAGTGAGCAAAGCTGAAAGTTGCTGACTGTTGTGAGCTGTTCCCTAAGGACCTGCTGCTCTGGAAAACATCAGACGGACAGAAGCTGCAACTTGGTTGTGTCGAGTGGGAATGAAAATAGGATTAGGCATTACAAAGAGAAATATGACATCTCCCTTGTTTAAAATAACATTTAAAATAGAGAAATGTTTGGTATGATTGTCAGTGTATTGTCAGTATGAAATATAAAATTGTTTGTTTGTTTGTGCATATACATACATACACAGATTACACACACATATACATGTATTATTATGTATATATAACCATTGATATAAGGCAGGATGGATCTACACTTTCCTTTTTTTTACGCCAAATTATGACCCTACCATCTGAACGTCGCAGCAGAAATCGAGTCTCATCAGACTAGGCAACATTTTTCTAATCTTCTATTGACAAATTTTGGTTAGCCTGTGTGAATTGTAGCCACAGTTTCCTGTTCTTAGCTGACATGAGTGGCACCCGGTGTGTCTTCTGCTGCTGTAGCCCATCTGTTTCAAGGTTTGATGTGTTGTGTGTTCAGAGATGCTCTTCTACAGACCTTGGTTATAATGAGTGGTTAATTGAGTTACTGTTGTCTTTCTATCAGCTCGAACAAGTCCAGCTATTCTCCTCTGACCTCTGGCATCAACAAGGCATTTTCACCCACAGAACTGCCGCTCACTGGATATTTTCTCTTTTTCTGACCATTCTCTGTAAACCCAGATGGTTGTGCATGAGAATCCCAGCAGATCAGCCGTTTCTGAAATACTCAGCCCAGCCCATAGCACCAACAACCATGCCAGATTCAAAGTCACTTAAATCTTTTTTTCCCCACTCCTTCTCTTTCTGGCCATTTCTTAAATATTCTTAAAGAAATATTTGGTTGAAGGATTAAAGAATCTCTCTGTAATTGATAAGCAAGCTAGAACTTGAACTGCATTTTTTGTTTGTTTTACATTCATAAATATTTAATCTGAAGGTAAAATGGCCTGCACATCATCAGTGCAGTGAGATCACTTCCTCTACATGGTTCCTCGACTCCTGCCAGGAATTGATTGGCATGGTTAAAAAAAAATATATACATATGTTACCGGCAAAGTGTTTAATCCGCCATTCTATAGAATGCCTAGGTAATGTATAGAATTAGGTAATGTATTTTTGCCAAAAAACATCAGGCATCCTATACATTGCCTAGGCATTCTATACAATACCAGGATTTCACACTTTGCCGGTAACATATACTGTACAGTGCTATGCATAAGTTTAGGCAATGCCAATCTCTAGGTATGGTGAAGGCTATGTGATGATGTGGGGCTATTTTAATTCCAAAGGCCAAGGGAACTTTATCAGGATGCATAGTATCCTGGATCCATGAAGTAACTGGCCTTTAAAAATAAAAATCTGCCTGCCTCTATGGGAATTTAACATAGGGGTGTCCAGACTTATGCACCATGTATTTTAAGGAAGAACATTTATTTATTTATGATACATTATTCATTCACAAAGAAAATTGGTGTCCTTTAAGGTTGGATTTTTCCTAATTTTTTTAATTAAGGCATTAAGTTCAGTTTCCAAAAGATGATTTTTTTATTCCTCTTTTTAGTCAACTTTATCATGGGTGTCTAAACTTATGCATAGCACTGTATATGAATGAATGAATAAGCATCTCTTGTTTTGTTCCTACTAAAATGTTAGCTCTTTCAAAGTTGGTGCTTTGATAGAAACAGTAATAGCCACAAAATGAAAATATGAATTAAATATGTAAATATGAATTACATGAACCATGATCGCTCATTTTTAATTCAAAACGATTGCGAAAATTTCATAAAAATCTGAGTAGTTTGCATTACAAGTCTGTTATTGTCGGTTGCTGAACATTTCTATTGTAAAACAGTTATCTAATACTTACATCTACTTACATCTTTCCACGAACTTGTGCATTGTTAAGACTGTAAGACCCGCCTTCTTTGATTTGATTGGCCATCTTGATCTACAAGCGTTGTTAGACTACTGAGACAGAGCAGCCTAAAAATGTATCTTTTAAAAAAACTAACAACAAACAGCTCTACTCATTTTACACTAAAATGATAAGATAAGACAAATAAAATGAGAAAATATGAATTCTAACTCTGCCTAAGAGTGATGATTTTGCAGCTCTATAGAGGTGTTCCCAAAGGGCAAGAAAGCTGATTGGCTGGTGACCCATGTTTGAGATGGCTGCCATTGATGTAGCTCTCTACTTATTATCTTGCTTGAGCAATCGCAAAGCTAGCAAGCTTCTTGTCTTGTCACAACTGTTTACAACTGATTGAGTCTGATGCTTCCAGTTCAATAAAAGCACTAGTTTTAACCTCCAAATGCTACACTAAGCCCAGAACCTTGAGGCCAAGTGTCTGAAGACATTGGAGCAATTGTATTTTATTTTCTACAACTTTTATAAAGTATAATTCCTGTAGGTTTTAAGGTTTCTATACTCACACTACTGAAAAAAGCACACTCTGTTATTCATAACTGTTGTCAACACTCTAATGGCAATTTTATTTCTATTTGCCATCAGATTCCATGTTCCGTTTTGGCGAATTGGTGGCTAATTGCTATGAATTTGTATGATCTAATTTGTTAATTTTCGTAAGATCTACTTGCGATTGAATGATGGATAGGTTAAGCGGTGGACCTACATGCTTGCTTTTTTCTAAAAATCGCTTTCTGAGCTAATCATATTGACGAATTTATACAAAATATTGTCACATCAAAAAATAGTTATGCTTTATGAGAACAGGTTGATCTTGTCCTTACCTTGTGTTGCAATTTGAATTCAATTGGCCACACCCCCCAAAGGAAGCTGAATTGATATATAGATATTTAGTAATATATATAGAATTGATATATAGTGTTCGCAGAAAATAAATAAAAAATAAAATAAATCGTAGTTCAAAAGTAATTTGCTGGTTTGTGGATAACTGGGAACTTTGGACTGAAAATAAAGCAAAGAATTGACTATCGCAAAGAAACTCTTCTCTAGTGTGCCGACTACAAAGTGCCATTTGACAGCACAATGTTCCCAACGGAATTATGTATTGTTTGAGTTCTTTGATATTTTATGCAATAAAGAACTCTACGGCAGATGGGAGAAGGTATTTTAACAAAGTTTCCAATATGAGACGGTACTTTAGCAAAAAAACACAAAAGAAAAAAAAAAACATAAAAGAAGGCTACGGCACAAAACCTCTAACTGTATTGTTGCATTCCTCAAGGAATGTATCAATGATTGTGCTTTAAAACTTTGCAAAATTGCAGCACAAGCTCAGAAAATGGGTGTACACATTAGTGTTTTGAAATCATATTCCACATGTCATATATATACTATATATCCATCTGCTGGAATGAAATGGAGAGAAAAACAGTAGTGCCAGAAATTCTATGAAGCCATCTGCAGTACATCAGCACATACTGCTACTGATGATTTGGCAGAACATGACTAAAGCCTTTTTTTTTTTTTTTTTACTTTTTCATACCCTTCAAAATGAACACAACCGTTTCATCATGCTTTCCACTGCAGGTCTGATTCATTAGTGGGAACAGTTTGGTGTGCAGTTGTGCACTTTGAGGAAAGTATGAAAGTGAGTGAGAATGTGCTTCAGATTGCATTAGAAGAAAACATTGCTTTTGATTAATCCTCCAACTTTTTCATGCTGAAAGAAAATGATATTAAATCCAGCATAATTATAATTGCTAAAACTGTTAACCGTTCATAAAATAATGTAAAACAAATCATGTAATTTACCATTTAAAGGAGAACTCGGCAACTCTAGCGAACTCTAGTCACTTCTTCGCTGATTTTCCCTTTTGTTGTCGCATGTTTTCCCCACGAGCTCCCCCTACAGCTGTGGGGGGGCGTATATTTCACAACACAGTCGTAAAAAAACTCACTTGCGGCGACCTCCTCCCCCTCTCTACCGCTGCTTATGTGCGTTTGTTTTGATCGGAGCAAGCCAACTGTATCGTGTGGAGCTTTGTCTACCGAGGTGGGTAATCTGGTAATACATCATACATGCGTGTGTGTTTATGTCGAATTGCCATAAAGCAATTTGTGTTTCGCGCTCGTTCTCGTTCTAGTTCTCGCTTCTCACGAGACTTCCAATTTCTATCTTGCCGGGACGGTAGTGAACAAGTTGCAAGGTTGGTTTTCCGCCTGGGAACGCTGGGGGGAGTGGGGAAAGTCACCAATATCACCAGAACAGGTTGTTTAACCATCCAAATGATTTCTAGACAGTTTTATTAAGTTAAAAAAGCTACCAAGTTCTCCTTTAAAGAACTACAAATGTAATACAATAGCTCTTCCATGGCATTTTTTTCATCATTCAATTTGTTTCAATTGATACTCATTTTTATATCTTTCCTCAAGAATGGAACAGGAAGTAACACCTCATAGCATTAAACGCAGACTGCAAAGTCAACAGTTACATTCCAATAGATCTGTTCTAATCTTGTAGTCACTAACAGATGGTATGCAACGTGACTAGAAGACTGTCTTAGTGACAACTCGAAACAGTGCACACATACCCGCATTGTGCCTCAATCAATCAGTCTATCAAGTTTGCTATCAGAGCCTCTGGGATTTGACTTTGACAAAGGACAATGAAAGTCAATTAAAGAAACACCAAACAATATGATAAAACCTTACTGCACAGTACCCTGGGATACATGTCAATAGCGTACAGCAGTTTGCTGTCATCCATTTGCAACACTGCAGTTTGGATCTTAACCAGTATCATTTTGATAAATATTACAATCTACAGTACTTGTAGAAGAAACATGGGTGGATTAGAATCTGCAATCATTGTTGGAACCTGTTCCCCCACCCTTATGGTAAGAGATGTTGTTTTAGTGGCTTAGAATTAGTTGATTCCAACCTGTATAGGTATGGATCTTAATCAGTATCAGATAAATATTAGCAGCTCCGCGTTATTATTTTGCAACATGGACGTAAGCTATTTTCCGAGACTGCTGATTCATTAGCCACTATAGTGCAGTAAACGGAAAAACAATTTCTGCAATAAACAAATGTGTGTATTATAATTATGATAATAAATTAAAATGTTAAAGGGGTCATCGGATGCCAATTTTCCACAAGTTGGTATGCTTCTCTAGAAAATCCAAACGGCTTAATTATTGAGAGTGTTTAGGCTTTTTGAGGATAAAAAAAAAGGAGTGAATGGATTTTTTTCATTGTATGGTGGTTGTGTCCGTACACTGCAAAGGCACATTTATATGCAAACACCATATAAAAGTGAATTTTGCATCCGATGACCCCTTTAAGGCAAAACTTTACAATAAGGTTTCATTAGTTAACAATGGTTAATGTATTTACTAACATCACCTAACAATGAGCAATACATTTGTTATAGTATTTATTATTCTGTTGATGTTAGTTAATAAACTTGTATTTTGTATTTTGTTTTGTATATTGTAATGCACTTTTTGAAAAAGTAGAAGCTTTAAATTAACATACAGGTAAGATCATTAAATAATGTCAGATCTATATTTCATGTCCACATAATTATTTATTTGGTGAGCATTATGCTAGCGTACATGGCAACCAGGACTTTATTTTATGCAGCATAGACTAACTCATTAGTCCCCTTTCTCTCTAGCAGTCAGGAGCAAGGAAATATAGGTTCTTATATGACTCTTGGTCTGAAGCAGGAAATAACCATCTGTTTTTAGTCTATCAGCCTAGAATATCAATATAATCAGGCACTTATTAGTATCTTCTCAAAAAGCTACATTAATATATTGCAGGTCCTTGCATTTAATATTAGTGTTAATTCCCAAAAATTATTAAGTGCATTAACTGACCCGATATCTTAATCTCAAAAATCAAATGTGCAAATGTTTTGATTGCAGTATATGTCAAAAATAGATCTCCCAGAAGCATTTCTGTTATATTCTATAAAATGTTATATTTCTGTTATATATTTTCACTGTAAAGCTGCTTTGAAACAATCGGTATTCTAACAAGCGATATATAAATAAAGGTTACTTGACTTGACTTGATATTGTGATTATTGTTATTTTAAGGCAGGCGCGTAGCCAGTAATGGGCCAGGGCGGCACTGGCCCACCCACATAACTCACTGGCCCGCCCAGGCAAGTTTGATCAAAATACATTTTTAGTTTATTTTTATTATTCAAATGTATTTAAGAAAATATATTAATATAAACCTGATTTATTGTTGACTGGTGTGTGTGTTTAATTCTGTTTCCGAATAAAATGCGTGAAAGCCTCCCTCCGGAACGTAATTGATTGCTATGGTTGCTAGGGGTTCCGAGTCCGACAGGCAGACTCTCTAGGCGGCGGGCTCTGGCGGCCTTTAGTTCTTTGAAAAATAACTCTGTGACTCTTTGGACTATGATGAGATCATTTCTGTTTTTAATACTAAACCCAGGCACTTGCATCTTGTTTTGTAGAATGAAAACAACAAAGGTAGGCCAGTTGTTTAACTAATTTCCTTAATTTTTGCCCGTGAAGTGATTTAAGGCGAGACACGGCAAAAACATCGGGTTTTTTTTTCACTGGTCAATTTTAAGATTTTGGGCTATTTGTCTTCTTCAATGCATTATTTCAGACTTGTGGTGAAAAAAAAAAAATCCAAAATACACATTTAGGTCTTTATTTTACTACATTTTGTCTATTTGCGTCTGTATATTTCTCCTAAATTCAACAAAAGTTGGCGTTGTTAATCAATATGCTGCACCGCGATCGCTTTCTGCACCTGTCATAACACAAACACCGTTGAAAAGCTCTCTACTTTCTCCTGTACACAATGCTGTCGGAACCAAATATGGTAAATTCCTTTAATCAGCAACCAATCGTGAAAGTACAATGGGGCATTTAACTCTAAAAGCGAAATCTCATTGGCTGATATCAATTTCTGACAATGTGATTCGTTCAGATGCATCACGTGACGTGCTCTGACATTTTGATGTGTGTTTTTGACTGTTTTTGACTGGGGTTCTGTTCAGTTGTTGGCCATAAATGCTGTGTTATAAGTTTTGATGTGTTTTAGGTGGTTTGTATTGTTGTTGCTGATGATTTGATAAGATATTGTGTCTGTAAATAGTTGTTTCTGCTAAAAAGTATGATTTTTTACATTACAAATCTTTAAATGCTGTTTTCTCAAAATTAGTTGTTTGTCATTCTCCAGAATAACTGAGGAAGTTTTATGGTAATATCTATTATTTTAAAATGTTACCCTATTCACCTGTCTCGCCTTAAGTTACTGGTGTGTTGTGTACTGTATAGCTGAATGCCTTATAGGCTATCCTACTGTACATTGTTTAGTTTAAATTAGTTGCAATTTTTTTGGCACAAAAGCTTAATTTCCACCAGGCTGCATTGTATATGGTTGATTTAACAGAAATTGGGGAGTGTGTTGTTATTCATTTCAAACCATGCTTATTAATATATTATTATTATTTACTTATTAATTATTATTTAAGTAATTTTTTTCTAGGAAAAACTATTGGCCCACTCACTTTTTCACTGGCCCGCCCAAAATACAATTTCTGCCTACGCCACTGTTTTAAGGCCTGCTAGAAATTCTTCAATGGTTTACAACACCAAAACAGGATCTTTATCAAACTGAAGATATTTTTTTATCATGACAGAGTAGCTTTTTGAAATATGCCACAGATGTTAAACACAGGTGTCACTGCCATGCATTTGCTAATGAAATCTAAGTAATGTGAACCTCATACGCAGACGGTTGACAGACTGAGTTCACAGGTTGACTAAAGCATCCAGATGTCCTCAAAAAGAGACTCAACAGTCATTAAGCAACAGCAGTTCACCTCTTTATTAAAGCAACTGCTATGGTATCAGTCAGTTCACATTTAGACTCTGTAATCAGTGAATCTCCATGCAACCTTTCCCATGCTCAAGCCAAACTCAGCTGGAAGTCAAAAATCAAGCTCCAATCAGAAACATGAGGGAACAAAGGTAACACTGACTAGCAAAGTTGGTTTAGGCCGGAGGTCAAGGACAGAATTAGTGTCAGGGAGGAACTCAGTCAAGTATGCATTACTCTGAATAAGTAATAGTGTGTTCAAGAGGACTCAAATGTGATAAAATGTGAATTATTCCAGTTATGTTGTACCTTTAAACCCAATAATAAAAATATATATATATATATATATATATATATATTATTTAAAATAAAATAAGAAACATTTATAGTAAGGGTATGCTAGGCTTTCGGATGATAAATGTTAGCCTATATCTGTTGTTTTTTCTTAAACTCAGTTTTTAAAGATGTGTTGCAATGGAAAGGATATTTCATTTTTTATTTCTGTTAGGAGTCCTCCTAAAGTTTTTCATTTTTAGTGAAGGATTGCCTTAATTTACATGGGGGTGACAACCTAAATTGTTCATATTTTTTAATGTTTATATTAGACGTGTATATCTACTTATTTATTTATTTAAAATGTAGTTTTATTGCATTCTAAGTTACTTATTCTGTGATAATTTTCACCTTTGGTACATCTCTAAAACAGATTAAGGTGTCTTTCTTAACACCTTAACACTTGACTTGACATCTGTCAAGTGTCATTGGTTCTCGAGTGTTATAACATCTGCATCATTGGCAGCATTTTGTTGGTTTGTTTTAATTTTGTTTGCTGAGGATATGGCATAATGAAGTTGTCCTTTAAAACCTTTGGAACTTATTTTAAAATTTTAAGTAAATTTTAACATTGTAAGTCTATTTGAGCAATATCATTCTGCCGAGCACTTTTGCAAAACTGATGTTCTTTGCTTCTAATTGAAAGTAATTAATTTCCAGTGAGAATGACAGCAACTGTTGGCATGTGGCATGTTCTGCAATGTGACAAAGTTGGGAAAAAAAGTTGAACTTTATGCAAATGAGAACCAATGTAATGCAACTTCAAGCTGTCTTCCTGATCATTGTGCTTCTCTCTCTATCTTTAACCTGTTTTTTTTTCTTCTGTTTTTTCTTATCTATATTCAAGCAGGTTCATGGCTGCTGTTTGTAGAGTTAAACCAGATGGGAAATTAAGTGGTATACAGCTGCTTGCCGATGTAAGAGACAGACTTTTTCCCATTATAGAAGTCAGAGATTTCTATTGCAGTCAACTGACATGGCAGTAGACAATTAAGAGTGTAACCGCAGAATACTAAACAGCCTACACTGATGCAACACAACCATCTCTCACATCAGTCGTTCCACTCTCTGTCTCATTCGTGTTTACCAGTGTCTCTAGGGGCATTCGATTGTATGGCCAGCCGGTGTGTGCAAATATCGATATTGACAGTGTTCAGCAATCTGAGGTCCTTGAATATGGCAGAGCAGATTAACCAAAAGCAGGATGGAAGCTTCGGAGAACAGAGAGATAAAACCAAACTTTCCTATAGACTGCATGCTGGCACATCAAAGAGCAATAGCCTGAGAATTTTTGCTGTAGTCTGTTCCACTTTTGGCCATGGTGGGAAAGTGTTATAGAGTTCTAAAAAAGAGAGATTAAGAATTGCATATTGTTACTTGCATGTTTGGTTTAGTATGAGAGCCAGGGTTTGAATAGTAACAAGCTGTGAACTCACAGCCAGGTTGGTGGCAGAAATAATAATTATTTAAGGGATAATCTACAGTCATCTGGTCATTATCTCAAAATAAAGTCAGAGGCGACGCAGTGGGGTCTTATATCACCCTGAAGCGAATTATTTTGCCCTAATGATCAGCTGATTATACATTATCCTGCTTAATACACAGCTACTAGCCAAATGAATGAACGAATAAATAAATGTTCATGAAATATTGATTTGAGTTTAAATGATTCTATTATGTGAGAAGAAGGAGACCATAGAATGTTGAAATGTGCACAGTAGGCAATTGGTTGCTTGAGAGACAACTGTCAGTTATGTTGTTTTCATTCTATAGTAATATTCTAGAAAATAGAAACCACAACATAGGCAAGAAAGCACTCAATATTGTTGGATGAACTATTTGAAACGAGGAGGTTGTGTCTGTTGTTTCTAGGAGAGGTCATAAGTCATGGGAACAACAACTCACTGCGTTTTTCCCTTTTATGGAGTCAGCAAGGCTTGTGTTCTTCATGCCACACAAATTTTTGTCTTTAATTGGTAACACTATAATAAGTAAAGTAATAAAGTACTTAAAAAAACATTTGTAAACCATTAGTTTATAGTTAAAGGGCTGGTATAATGCCATTTTCACAAGATGTAAAATTAGTATTTGTTGTCCCTAGAGTGTGTTTCTGAAGTTTTAGCTTAAAATACTATATCATGTTAGAGTTGTAACTTTTTGAGGGTGAGCAAACGCACCGTTTTTGTGTCTGTTCCTTTAAATGCAGATGAGCTGCTGAGAGGGTGGAGCTTCAACAGCTTGTGTCCTTTTACCTCAAGCAGACATGCAGACATACACTGAAAATTTCAAAAACTTTTAGCCTTTTATGTTCAAACCAAAGTCAGAAAGATGGAGAGACTCAAGAAGACAACGTGACAACATGTAGACAACATTTCTGAATGGTTAGTTGGTGAATTTATGTAGCTTATGTGTATGTGACATTGATTAGCATATTCTGTCTTGATAATCTATAAATGCATTCCTGGGGGCAGGTTTATGTAAATTTTAGGGTTTGTGATGTCATTAACCCGGGAGGAATGTCATGTAGTCCCTACCAGCCGTTTGTTGTAGTCCTTAAAAAGCGACTTCTTTAAAAGAAAATATCTCCCTTTGCTTTGAACTTTGAGCGTCGTAAGTTTGCAGTTGTTGTTTATGCTCAAACAGCAACATTACACACTAACTAAAGTTAGAAAAGTGAAATCATATTCAACCACCCCTTTAATTCATAGTTAATATATTGTTAATATATAGTCTACATTCTTTGTATATGAATATATACAAATAGTTATTAACTGTAAATAGTTCTCACTTTAGATTAGGTCACGAAAAATAGGAAAATGTCATTAAGTGCTTTAAACCAACCTTTATTAGACATTAATTGTATTAAGTGTTCCATGTGTGCGTGTGTGCACGTACACTTAATGTATTTTTAAACTTTTTAAGGAACACTGATTATGAAAGCAATTAATGTCTAATAAAGTTTGGTTTGAAGCACTTACAGTAATTAATTATATTTTCACATTTTCCGTGACCTCATCTAAAGTGAGTAAAAACGGTTTACGCCTAAAAACCAATTAACAATTCCTTTACTACAAGCTAATTAAACCATAATAATTGTATTAATTATAGTGACAATGAATGAATGAATATATATACATACTATTGGTAACACTTGAAAATAAGGTTTAATTTGTACACATTAGTTATTACATTAGTTAATTTGAACTAACAACATACTACTTGTAAAAATATATTGCTCATTGCTATTAGTTAGTTAACTACTGTTAACAAATTAGACTTTACTGTAAAGTGATACCATAGTTTTTGATAAATACATAATATATTTGTACTTAAATTTGTGGTAAACCTAATTTTTTCTTACTCATTGCTCACAACCAGCAGTGCTCGTACCCAAGAAGTAAGCATAACATTAGACCTGTTTGTTTGATACAGTATTATAGTTCACATTTATGCTGACATTTTGATAAGAACATAGTCAACATGTTTTAGGGGAAAAACATTTTTTTTTGTTGACTCATATTTATATTCACACATGGAAATATAACCACCCACAGGACTTGCCACCCATGACCAGTCACGTCAGTTTTGTAGAAGCTCAGCCAAGCCCTGTGCCGCAGAGTATTGTAAAGTCTGCATCTCCTCAGCCGTGTTGACATCTAATTAAAGCTCTCTCTCCCCGTGGAGACAGCTGCGGTGTCCTCTGAGAGAAACCCACCCTGGACATCCCTCCTGTGCGCTACCTGGGAGATGCTCAGATAATGTTTGGAGATAAAGAGAGACACCCCTTTGTCTAGCAGATTTTGCTTTTAATTTCCCCTTTGCAATCAGCCTGAGGGCTGGAGAGAGCTTAATGATTGTTTGTGCTGTAAACCACTAACACTTCCTGTACTGCAACACAACAATGGTTTTACCAAGCCCCTGTTCCTTATGGCAGCTCAAAAACCAGACTGTCAGTCAAGCATATTTTGATCCTCTGACCTTTTGCCTCTTGACACTCTGCGGGAAGACGTCATGGGAACAAAATTTGCTTTACTGACAGTATAGTTGCAAAACTATAACTATAATTATAAGTGCATACTGCTGGTATGTCATCTGACACTTGCTTAAAGGGATTTATTCACCCTCAAGTTGTTCCAAACCTGTATGAATTTCTTACTTCTGCTGAACACAAAAGAAGATATTTTGAAGAATGTCTGTAACCAAACAGTTAAAGTGACCCATGCACTGACTTCCATATTAGTATTAGTTTTCATATATGGGAGTCAATGGGGCCTTTGGCTCGTTTGGTTGCCCATATTCTTCAAAATATCATCTTTTGTGTTTAGCAAAATAAAGAAATTCATACAGGTTTGGAACAACTTGAGGTCAAGTAAATGATGACAGAATTAATGTTTTTATTGTTCATCAGCTGGAAAAAAGTGTTGATTTGTTGACATTTAGAACGATTTCTAAAACCATATCTTTATTGTTATCGTTATCGATATCATAGGTATTGTCTTTTGGTGTGAATGGGCCTTTAGTCCGTAAATATACCAGTAGGGTGCATTTGGTTGCATTCTTTTATTTCATTGCAATGGAGAGGAAATCTGAGATAGAGACAGGTGTGCTGTCACCTATGCAAGGGCCTCTCACTGACAAGAGAGAGAATATTACTTAATATAATGATCTTTAAAGTTTGTTTGACAACTAATAAAGGGAGGATTTAGAGGAAATGTTCTCAGAGAGTTCACTACAGCTGCAGTTTTCAGTAAACATGAGGAGAGATCATAAAATCATGTGGTTTTTATGAGGCTCAGGTGTCCCTAGGATTGTATTTTTACGGGTAGGTTAAGATTAAAAGATAAGGGTGCTGAAGCCCTACTAAGTAGAGTCTAGAATCACCTGTGGAATGGCGAGTAGAAATCTTCCCTCAGTCCTCCATACAGAAGTGGATAATGGATCACTATTGAATGATGAACGCTATAATGTTGTTTGAGAGAAAAGGGGTCTACAAAGAGGTTCTTGTTATTCAGTAGGCTACTTAAATCTGTAACTTAAAATAGTAGTAAAAAACTGCTTATTTCTGATTTGTTTCTGTGAATGCAAATGCCAAACTAATTTCAAGCACAAGCACTTCATTCATTAAAATGGAAAGAAAAGGATAAGTCATCTTTTAAAATGTTAATATCTCAAAGATTGCTGTAATTTTTAAACAGGATGGATTGTATTAAAGTTAGAGAAACATCATGGAATTTCCTAAAATGTATTATTTTTTAATGCCTGTGTTGTTTTTTTCCCCATAGAAAGAAAAACAAGAAAAAAATTGGTTACCAATTTAAAGAATATTCCTAAAAAAAACAACAACCCGAAGACACATTTCTAATCACTATTATTATTTCTTAAGGAAATGCCAGATGTCATCTTAGAAATGCACAGCATGGGGGCATGGCAAAAAAAGACATATCTGCCAAAGTAGTGGAATTATTTAAAAATTATGTGTTGGAGTTTAATATATGTATCCAATATATTAAGGCATGAAAATGAACTATGGGAAAATTGAATGGTAGGAATGGCCCAAAACATTCCATATCATGGTCCATGAGAGACCTATTGTAACTGAATTCATAAGGAAGTTACTTACTTATTCATTCCAACAGATAGCAGGAGTGAAAATAAATGGTGAGAGAAAGCACAGCTTTGTAATATTGAAATAATTGATTTATTTCCTTAATGGAGATGCTTTTTGCCATTTTGAAATCCCATATTTTGTTAGCCTAGCCGTTTATGTGTCACCGCATACATAAACGTATAGATGGATGGTGTATCTCACCCTCTCTATTGCCATGGAATTGAGATGAATTCTGGGCATTTAGCCATAGTGTTATTTGGTGGAATTTTACTGTTTGGATTACTTATTTTGTGTAGAATTGATGTCACATGGGGACCTAAAGCAGCAAATTGACTCTTTTCGTCCAGTCCCCGATGGCTGCTGTCATCGGTCTTGGCAAAGCAGTGAAAATGGCTATAGAGGAAGACTCGCTTGTTTCATCTCACTGTTATTATCGGGTGATACGTTAGCACCTCTAGATATTTGTGGAGGATTATTTATCAAATGTGTAAAAACTATATCTTTTGTTACAATGGAGTGAACAACATGATCGAGACAAAAGAGCTGAAAGTGATTTTAATTTCACATTAAAGTCTTGCAGTTGGCTGATGCTCTTGAGACCAAATGTTCTCTTAAATGACTATTTCATTTGCTCTATATGCAGTCTGAGAAAGCTGTGGTGATGTGATCTTTCCCATCACTTCCCCTGATATGAACCAGTTGTTAAATGTCCTAAGGCATCCACTGACCACTCGGGCAAATCCTCAAGGAGAAAGGCTTTACTATGAGATCAGCTGAATATGTGTCCATTTTCTGTGATGTGCATGGATAAATCATTTATAAAAATTATGGAAATATTCCATAAAAAAATGATTTCATGGTGACTTTTGTTACTTTTTAAATATAAATTTATAATAAATTTCATTCATCATGTAAAATATTAAAGTATACCATAATTCTTTCAGTCAGACTAATTCAAATGAGGTTTGTGAGTCTTTTTGAATGATTCATCAAAACGACTGGCTCAAAAGAGTCATTTGTTTGTGAACTGCACTGGTTGCTCTGTATGTTTTTGATTTACTAAAAAGAACCACTTCATAAGAGTCACTTATTGAGTGAATCGGACTACCCTGCCGTACAAAATGGCGTGCATTATTCAACGACAAATCAATAGAAAGAATTGTTTCCCGGTAGGTTTTTACCTAATCAGATTACTTTCAGACCTCAAACTCTGCTATTAGTTTGGTGGCAAAAAAAAACAAAGCTTTGCAAAGCACCAAAGTCTCCCTCACAACTGTATCATAATTGGGTTCATAACTCTAAGCTTTTTAACATGGTGGCCATTTAGTGGTCAAAACTATGAATAAGCACCTTCCAAATTGCTGTCTGGCTTTACATTGGGTCCATCAACTGATTCTTCATGAAGATTTGCTTTTGTTTAAAAATCACAAAACAAATGTAATTTATTATCAAATATTAATATTTTTACCCAGCCCTAAATAATTTTTTTCTAAACAATTATGGTGATGGTCATCACTCACCACTTGATCTCCAATGTAAAATCTCAATCCTGATAAAATCATTTGAGAAGCTCTGTTATATATTAGTTGGCTCATTAGCATTGTATTTATTGCAGTGAATTAATATGCATTCCTAAAACATCAACTCTTCAATGTATGCAGAACTTCATATAAAAAGCTTCTGTTTCTGTGTGACGGTATGTTTGCAGCAGCTAAGAACCAAAAAAAAAAAAAATGAAATAAATTAAAAATAAATAAGGCCACTCTGGGGAGGGCTGCACTTTAAAAGATATGGTGTAAGAAGAATCTTTTACAGGGTGTTTGCCTTTTGTTCTTTCATCATGGCCTCCACTGTCACTTTGTAATGGCAGTCATTCACTGTGCCACCATTCTCCTTTATCCATCAAAGAGACAGCATTCAGCACATTATGGCTGAATATTAAATGTCTGGGTTTAATAGCCACATGACAGCTGAGCCCTTTGAGATAGCATTGAGATATTAGACAGTATATGATATATGACAGATCATCTGTGACAAAATACATTTTGATGCGCAAGGCTATTTACAGATATTGTGTCCCCAGCAAATTGACATTTTCTTAAACTTAAAAATCTATAGTATCTTTTTATTTGCCTTCTAAATAATGGCTTTATTTATAGAACAGTGGATTAATAGTGACAGGCAATGATAATGCAGCTATTTAGCAGGTTTTTTTTCTTGTTTATTTGTGACTAATAGTCCAGGTCATCGTGTCACTCGTCTTGCGTCGTAAGCCACCTGTTAAAAATGTGAAGATACATTGTGATTTTCCTGCTCATATTTTACTGTTGATGGTTTATTGTGAGGAATATTGCATATACAGTGTGTGTTGGCAGTGTGTGTTTAAACTTTAGACATCCTAAATATAATCTGAAGGTACATTTCTAGATTGAGTCAATGAGGCACAATTTGATTTCTTTAAAATCAAATGTTGTTTATATGTTTATTATTAAGTGAGATCCAACTGGTGATCCAACTTCTTTACCAGTCTTAATTACTCACATTTGGTGGTTTGCGAGTGTTCATTTTGGTTTATTGCTTGCAAGGTTTTCCAATTGTCTCTGTTTTGCTCATTTCCCAGTTTGTGCTCATAAACTGTAACAGTTTGTGGCCTTGAATGTCCAAAGAAAATGAAGAAATGTGCTGAGTGAAAATAAGGGACAATCTTAGAGGAACGACAGAGATTGGTACAACAAACACAAGGCCAGTTCACATCCAGCATACAGACAAACATGCTGAACCCTTTACGATTATAGTTCATTAAAGCCTTAGCAACAACACTGAAATTGCATTGATTTGTTTTCTTTCTTTTTTAATCTTTCTTTGTCTTCTTCCCTCAGCCACAGTCTATACATTGCCTGATTGCCTAATATGTAATGGAACTGGTCATACAACACCACATTCGGTTAGTGAATGGGGGAAAAACAATCAATCAAAACAATTGTAGCTGATTTGACATTATCCAATGTCACATGTTTTAATATAAACTACTTTGGTAGTTCTCAATGCATGTAATTGTAATGACACATTTTTGAAAGGTGTTTGCTTGATAGATTTCCCAAAAGAGCAAACACCTTTCACATGAAATCATTAGAGTTACATAATTCAACACAATAATAATTCCACAGCCTAATTGCTACACTGTGATCATACCATGTGAATTCACAATGGATGTAATGAGTGAATCCAATTATTCAGTTTTGTCAAATGCAAATGTTCAATCAATCTACCTGAATGCTTTATTGTAAAATATTTATTGTAAAAGGACCCTTCTTGAAATCTATTGGACTTACATGGAGCTGTGTCATGTTTACAGTGGCCTTTACAAAGTGCTGTCTGCTCTTGTCGTCTATTCTTCACCTCCTGTCATAAATCAATGTTCACCAGGTCTGCAGAATCTGCAGGCATTCTGATAGCCTCTCTCCTCTAGTCCCGCTGCTCTGGCCTCCCCTCCCCAGCCAGTCTTTCTGACCAAATGTTTGTTTTGTTTTGTTTTGTTTTTTTGGTCCAGACTATGTACATTTTATCAATGTCTTTGTTGTACTATCTAAAAATAAGGCATTGCCAATTGTGTTTTACTACCGTCACTTTGTGTTAGCCTACTGTTTTTTCCCCCACACTTGTTCGCTTTTTTTCTGTTGATCTAATCACTTATCTTCTTTCCGGAACTGCCTGGTTGTCCTGCACCATGTCACTGCAGAAGCACCGTCTCACTCTCAGGACGAGCATATTTTAGCTTATATTTTTCTCATGTGTTTTTGTGTGGCCCCTCTGACATCTGCAGTATTTTGTGACGTGTCCTGAAAACTAAAGGCTGTAAAGGAGAATTTTTATTCTTTATTGTGTGGAAATTAGGGAATAAAAGCCAAAGAAAATGGCATTCAAGCCTATGTGGAAGACATATTGCTCACCTCTGGATTCTGGACAGGAATAATAAGATACTGTTTATTGTCATTGTCACCTCCTCTGGTCTGGAGAGAAGCCATGTTCTCATCTAATGAGCTCCACCAAGCTGCATCAAAGTCTGATAAAGTGAGGAACTTTAGATAAGGAGACCTTAGTAAATAAAAAAGTGTGACAAGTGGAGAAAACGTCCAGAACTCAAATTAGAGGTGCTGCAAGAGCAGTGAGATTACAGGAGCGGGTGAATGTAACCTCTTAATGCCAAGGGAACCGCATTTGTTATGGAAGAAGAGACCGTGTCTGCTAATAATGAGAGCATTCTGGTTTTGTCATGTTGTTCATGTGCAGTGATCATGTTGGAATGCTAATAATTCTAAAGAATGGCTTTCTTCAGGTAGCACACTTTCTAACACTGATTGTTATTTATGGAAGCAGAATAGTCTCAATTATAATTCACGCAAAAAACATGATTCACACATGCGTAGACAATTTCACATGCATGAAAACAGATGCTTACTTCTTTAACTTCAGTAAACACAGAAATGAACGATTATGGCGGGAAAATCAATGACAATATTCACGGAGCGCACAACTGATGCTGGCGCGCGCAGTAAATGACATTCGCGAGAGGATAACAGATCTACACGCGACGGGAACTCGCGAGCTCATTCAAACCCTGCGCGCGAGCATGGCATCTCCTCTGCACGCAATACCATAGACAGTATAAGAAGTGGACAGAGCCATCTCATTGGAACTCAATTGAGACAAGTGAAGCCCATTTTTAGCGATTTTTTTAGGACTTCCGTTCCTGAGAAATCTGAATCATTCCCTTCCGAAACTGGCAGAGACGGAGAGTGTGAGTAGGAACTGTCCATGAGCTTGGAGCAGGAGAAACTTTTGCTAGGTATTCTGATTAATTATTTTGTAATTTTGCCTCCATGTCTCCCCGATTGCGCGCGAGCTTCTCCTCCCGTCCATACGGTAATCTCTCGACTGTGCGACAGAGAGTCGCGTGGTTATGACTCAATCGTTAGCCTACTTTTACAAAAACTGCTTCACGGGGCCATAACATAAGCTACAAGGTAATGGAGCATTTTATACATTTTCATGTTTCTTTAGAAATAAATAATGGACAATGGAGTCTTCAAAAGTTATTCGCTGTCAAAGTGACGCCAAAATGAATGGGAGTCAATGGAATGCTAACAGCAGGTGAAGTTCTGCTACAAGATGGTGGCACGCGGCCGGCTTCAACTTCCGGTCGACTTCCTTCCCACTTGCGCAATACAAGCTCTCTCGCGCGCGCATGACCATTACCCACACAGTCGAGGGGCGGGACTTTAATAACCTCAAATGTCATGAGACATCACTTAATTTGTTTTATTTATTTATATTAATGTGTGATGTGATTTAATGCATTGTTAATATAGAATAGATTCTTACCAGATACTTTATTAACAAGAAGTCTTACTAGTGATTGCATTGTGTTGTTAAGAGATATTTACAGATGGTTATTAGCATTGTAAATCTACCAAAATTATTATACATTTTTACGTAATATAAATGGTTCATTATATTTTCTATTAAATGTAAAAGGGGTTCTGGATTCTCAAGTTAAGATACAGTACACAGCATTAATTATAGCTTACAAATGCCTTTTCAGAATTTGCTACAGAATACAGAGGAACAAAATTAAACCCAGCAAATTAATAAACCCAGCTTAAATCCAGCAAAGTAGATACATTATATAGTGATATTAATCATCTAACTTTTTGTAAGCGAATAACCAAATAAGAGAAAGTATGAGGCAAGTACAGTGCACAGCATTAATGATTACACCCCATCTGAACATAAAATATCTAAAAAAATAAATAAAAATAAAAATAAATAAATTCATGCTGCCAGAACCCCTTTTACATTTAATAGAAAATATAATGAACCACTCAAAATTGACATAATAGTAATACACAGGATGATAACAAAAAGCTTACACAAAAACTCTTGCTTATTGATATAAGTAATTTATCTTTCATCCAAAGCCCTTGTTATATTTACAACTATTTAATGGACACTTTTTACATTTCTGAGGTTCTCAGATCCAATATAATTTTGGTTGGGTAAACGTTAATAGTGGTGAATGGGGGTATAGTGGTAGTAGTGTAGTGGTGAACTACAGCAAATATGACTTTGCATTCCCATTTTTCTCCAATTTCTTTTAGATATTTTAATGCCATTAACACAAATCATCTAGAAAGACTTTCTGTTAATAAAGTATCTGGTAAGAATCTATTCTATATTACCAATGCATTAAATCACATTACACATTAATATAAATAAATAAAACAAATATCATGTCTGAAGTCAAGTGAATTACGGGTCACTGGACAGGTGTCCGATCACAACTGACTTCCGGAAAATGGGAAGTAACCAATGACATTTGAGGCTATTAAAACAGTAAGTTCCGCCCCTCGACTGCCAAAAATAAAGGTGTTCGAGTGAGCAAAAGCAGCAGGCCAGAGGAGATCAAGTGCGAGAGCGTGGGGAATGATCATGCAGGGTTTGAATGAGCTCGCGAGTTCCCGTTTCCTCGCGTGTAGATCTGTTATCCTCTCGCGAACGTCATTTACTGCGTGCACCAGCATCAGTTGTGCGCTCCGTGAATATTGTCATTGATTTTCCGCCATAAATGATCAACTGCACATACCTCTGCTCAGCCATGAACTGTGGTCGAAAGCTGATGACGTAACATGCAGGTAGGCCCGCCCTCACGTGATGCTGATTGGTCGAATATATAATTATGAACATACAATTTTATTTTGCGCATGTGAATTGCTTTTTGTGAATATATATATTTTTTTTCACGCATGTGATTTTTTTTGTGTGTGTACGTGAATTAGGTTTCATGCATGTGAAATTGTCTACACATGTGTGAATCATGTTTTTTGCGTGAATTATAATTGAGACTATTCTGCTTCCATAGTCATATGCAATGAAAGACTAGTGACCTTGTGCTAGAGGCCTTATTGTGTGAATGTGATTGTGCATGCGTGCGTGTGTGTGTGTGTGTGTGTGTGTGTGTGTGTGTGTGTGTGTGTTTAGGAACTACTGTCATATAGCTTAGAATAAAACTGTGAAGTAAGCTGATGTGGGCTTGCAGATGGGGAGGAATTTGATATCAAGGGATATTACTGGCATCCTTCCTGTTTGGAGCATATTATATTAATTACATAAGTGAGTGGCCCTCTCCAAGCAGACAAAGATCAAGCTTCTGTTCTTCTGTTGCATTCTTTTTGGCTTACTGAATGTGTTTATGGGCCCTATTTTAACGATCTGAAACGCAAGTGTCAAAGTGCAAAGCGCAAGTAACTTTGTGGGCGGGTCTTGGCGCTGTTGCTATTTTCCCGGCGGGATAAATGACTCTTGCGCCAGGCGCATATCTAAAATGGGTTGGTCTGAAGTAGCTTCATTATTCATAGGTGTGGTTTGGGCGTAACGTGAAATAAAACAATCAGAGCATCATCTTACATTCCCTTTAAGAGCAGGCGCGTTTGTTCTAAAGCGGATTCCTATTATAACGGCGGATTTGCCAGGCGCGCCAGGAGCGGTTCACAGCCAAGGAGAGCAACGCTCTCGACAGGGACGTTGGGGATGGAGAAACCCACCCAAATTAACTTCGGTTAAAAAGGCGTATGATAATTTGGGTAAATGTGTAAGCTAGATGTATGCTTTTATAATTAATTGTCTATCTATCTATCTATCTATCTATCTATCTATCTATCTATCTATCTATCTATCTATCTATCTATCTATCTATCTATCTATCTATCTATCTATCTATCTATCTATCTATCTATCTATCTATCTATCTATCGTAATAATGTATGATTTGCAAAAATGAAAACTGCTGCTTCTGTGTAGATGAGAGAATCAAAGTGTATGCGCGTTGTGCACACGCTTCATTGATTATGGCCAAGCATGCGCCCTTAAAATAGCATATGAATAACATGCGCAACGCGCCACTGACTTTAGACTAGGTTTTTCCTGGTTAGTGGCGCAATTGTTTTCTAAACCTGCAAAATAGCATGAAGGAACGTTTGTGCCGGAACACACCTCCTTTTTTGCGCTGAACCGCCCAATGAGCGCAAGTTCATTCCCTAGTTTAGCGACGTGCTTCTGTGGAGGGAAAAACGCGCTTTGCGCGGGTGCAAAATAGGAATGATAGATGCGTCGGTGTACAAAGTCAATTGCGCTGGGTGCAAGATAGCGCCCAATGTGTTTGTGATGGCTCATGTAACAGTATAAGATGAGGAGGATCTTGATTTAATGTGTCTAATTTGCAGACACAATTTTTTTTTTTTTTTTTTTTTTTTTTTTTTGTTGCCAATCACATGTTTCAATACAGTCAAAACTGTGCAGGGACACTCATACATTGTAGTTTTCAATCTGGATCTATTTTTGTCTGTTTTATTTTGTGTCCCTGTAGTTTTTTGTTTTCGTGCTATCTGTCTGCAGAGTCTCCTCACCTGCTAGAATCCAAAGATGTGGGAGGTTGGATTTTAAGCACCACACAATAAATGTCAAGTTAATCAAGTCAGTAAAATCACTATATAAATGAAGGCAAATCATGCACCCACACTTCTTGTTTACTGAAAGTTAGTCTAATGACATAGGGCTTGAACTCTGGTCTCTATAATCACTCTGAGAGATTATGTCTTGATCATCGATTAGCATTAGGGATGTACAAAACTGTATCTTTACCATATGTCAATATTAGAGTTTGATATTTTAGAGTTGTCAATATTTTTGTTTTATTTGTATTTTTTTATTTATTATTATTATTATTATTGGCCAATTTCCCTTGTTTTTACATTAAGATTCCTTTGCCATCATCTAACTTTCACCTAAAGTTAATCTTGAATTTATTAACACTGTCAAATGTAGTACCCCCCCCCCCCCCCCAAAAAAAAATCTATTGTTTTTTATGCCTAATTCACTTTTAAATGATTAAATGTGCAATAGGTGATTCTCTACAGACAAATGTTTTGTTATGCTGGTTGAAAGTCTCCTCATATCCTGATAGCAATCACTATGTTAAATGGTCTAAATTTATTTTTATAAATATATATCATCTGTGGAAGGCGTAGGACCATAAAATGTTTGTTCAATCATTGCATTCGGTCCGAATGAAATGAAAGCACGTATTCCCTGTCAGTGTGTTTGCATACCACTGCGCAGCCTGTTCACACACACATAATCCATGATCAGCGCATTCATGTACACTGTGCAGACAGAGCGAGAATGGCAGGCAAACAGTTAACAGGCAAACAGGCAAATCATTATTGTAGTACTGTTACTCACCGGCAGGGCCGGAGTGGGGCCACTTTTCAGCCCGGGAGTTTCAGGCCCAAGACCGGCCCACTTTTTCCATGGTGGAATTCCAAATTAGCACTTTTTCCAAATTGGATAAATGAAGCAACAGCTCAGCTCTTACTATTGTGTAGTTTGTATTAATACCATGGTTCAACAAATAATGTAAAGGTTAAATAATAATTCACTTAGACTTTATAAGAAGCAATTGCGACTTTATTTCACACAATTCTGACTTTATATCTTGCAATTCTGACTTTATATCTTGCAATTCTGACTTTATAACACGCAATTGCGACTTTATTTCACGCAATTGCGACTTTATTTCACGCAATTCTGACTATATCTCGCAATTCTGAGAAATAAAGTCAGAATGTAAAGGTATGAGATGTAAACTCACAATTGTGAGATAAAAAGTCGCAATTATCTTTTAAAATGTTTTATTCTGTGGCAGAAACAAGCTTCCATACCTCCTGGCCTCTTCCTCCCATCCATCCTCCCTGACGCGTACCGTTACGGTAGGGCCGGCCCAGCTATCGGTACGCGCCGGCGGTGCCGCGGTAGCCTACCTGAGAAAACGTTTTGGAAAAGACGGGCTATGGACCCAACCAACTCAGGGGAGGGGAGAACTCCCTCACATGGTACAACCCATGCAGAGGCTGCGCGCTGCGGTGTCAGAATGTTGAACGTGTGTAGCCTAATGTAACTAACGTGACAAATGTGGGGAAAAAAATCCTCGACCGGCCCAAAAGTGAAGCGGCCCACCGGGAATTCTCCCGATTCTCCTGATTACCCACCCCGTGCCTGCTCACTGGTGTAAAGTTTTCTCACCAGTGAATGACACATGATGTAATCCAATAACGTTGTCTCTGGTCGTCTCGCTCCTGGTCTGTGTGTGTTCATGTGTTTTGGAGGAGGCGTGTCTTTGGACGGCGATTTGCAGGGAGGATGAGATCGTATGCTTTCAATGCTAGCCGGCCAAAATTAGCATTTCGTTTTTAGTTATGTATTTTTTAGAATTTAGCATTTTATTATCTTACTGTATATTAACATTTTTAAATTAATTGAAAATATTAAATTTTAAAAAAGAAAAACTTAATAAAATGAGTAACATCATATATCTATTAGTGCATATGGGGATTTCATCCTCTGTGGGTTGTGATGAGGTGTTGTAGGTCCCGGGCTAACCAGTACCAGTCACTCCCTGTCACTATATACTGCTCACAGAATTTAAATCACCGCCTGCAAGCTTGTACGTCCCACCGAATCCTTTCTAAGCAACATGATGACAGGATTCACTTCAGGACAGCCAACCTACAGCACGGGTCAATAAAAGACAAGCACATGTGTCCTCTCTGAGTGGCATTCTTATGCAGGAACAGACCCCAGGGTGAGGCAGGGCTCTAGTTGAACATGGGCTGAGTGGCATGATTATAGGGCTGCTTCATCTCCTGCATGTTTATTGAGATGGGAGAGAGGTGAGATACTTGTTCACAGTTCTTTCATGAAGCATGAGACTAAACGGCTTCAAGTGCATTTAATATCAGCTTATATTAATGTAAATTTACTCTTAAAAGGATCCAATCATTGAACAGAGCATCTGAGCTGTTTCAGACTTATTTTGAAGTAGTAGATGAGCAATGGGTGGCTTACCTTGATAGAGACTGTAGGACGATATGAAGCACTTCTCATTTGACTTTACGCTGTTTTTGTGTATTACTTTCATGAATGTAAATACAAGTAAATCCATCTACTTCAAAACAGCATATATCCGCTTATCCAACTGGATATAAAGATGAATTAAGATGAGTAATTTCTGCCCTACTAGCATCACCAAACTGAACTGTTATTGTACTGTCCTTGCAGTTTTTACATTCAAAGGCAGTACAAACATTGTATAATATAATATAATATAATATAATATAATATAATATAATATAATATAATATAATATAATATAATATAATATAATATAATATAATATAATATAATATAATAACATAAATATTATTATTTAATTTATGATGAAAGATTATTTTAATACATTACTGTAAACTAAATTAATTTGAATTGAAATAAAAAACTTTTTTTTTAAATTATGTTTTGAAAGTTCCTGTATATAGAGTACTTGTTCCTGTACTTGTTTAAACTAGTAGAGAATGGCACCAATGCATGAACTGATACAAAAAGAGTATCTTTTTGCTTTGGAAAAATGCATAAATGTAAATGAAAATGGCTTGTCTGCCATTGGTTTGAAAATATTTAGTCTCGCAAAACTCGTTTTGTTGGGCTTGTCGCAATTGTGTTTACACTTTTTGGGGAAATCTACCTATAGATGTCTGTCTCTGTGCATATTAAGCTGGAAGAAAGAGTTTTAACATTGAAAATAATTAGATTTAAGGTCAGCTCTTGACATGACTGACAGCACAATATTGAGCCAGATTAAGTCTTTCTGGGAATGTTGAGAATTAGTTTAATGTATACAGCAGAGTGCAATTTGAGCTCTACTGATCCCAATAAAAATGTATTGAGTATGACATGCACAGTTTTTTTTTACAGGGCACAATTTGATGTTTTTTTTTTTTTTTTTTTTTTTTTTTTCTCGACATTTGATAACTAAAGTCTATTTAATCTTTCTTTATAGTGGTACCTTTCTATATAAAGGTGCTGTAATTTTCCTATTTTGCTAACTTTATCTTAACCTTCATCCATACGCCCTCATCAGAAAACCGGTATGTGCAAAATGCTTTACATGCATTTCTGATTACCTTGGTGTTTTTTTGTTTTTTTTTTCTGTTTACAGACACTATAGGGTTGTCTCAGAGACAGGTGTGATTTCTCAGGGCATCTATTTCACTGATGTCTGTCAGGTAGTAAGGTAGTAATTTTATGTATGGTATTAAAAAATGCTTACAGCACCTTTAAAAATATTATGCACTACTGCATTTCTCTACCAAGTCTGATGATCTTACTGCAGTGAATCTGATGTTACGTCCCTCTGCCATAACTGAGTAGTTTGAAAGGAATTTTCTCAAACTTTAATGCTGAAAAGGCTTCTTTTCTTTTCATTTTTTTTTTTTTTTAAAATGGAGCTCAGCAAAATGAAGGTCCACAAGTTAACTGAGTTTTTGGCCACAGTGATTAAAACAATGAAATATGGGCATAGATTCTATGATGTAAATTAGGATTGTATAGTTAATTGCATTAACGTTTCCAATCAGAAAAGGCCTCTAGCAAGAATGAGACTTTATTCCCTGACCACCTTTTTAAATATTTCACTTTTCATAAGATCAGCAAAGAGGGCTTCATTTGAAAGACCACGTGTAATTAAAAATGCTCTGTCTTTTAGAACCGTCCATTTATTTGCCTTTGAAGTTCTCAGTGGTTTAGCATTTGCATATATTGTTGATGGTCTAGTCTTTTACACCCCGGGGAGAGCTCTTAGATCATCAAATGCCAACATTTTAAATACTCCCAGCGGGAAACATTTAAATTTGAATGCGTCCAAAATATATAAAGAGAGATCTGCTTTCAGAATCAATTCCCTTCATTGAATTGGTTTGTCTGTTTATTGTGATTTATTTATTTGTCATGATAGACAAATATGAATCACTCTGCAATATAATTTCTGTTCCATAAGTTCATTGTTTGTGTAGACTGTTTTTATGTTAGCTGTGTGCACTTTGTCATTTTATAACGTTAATTATCATTATAATTAACTATTTTGCTGATTGAAATATAAATTATGATACCACAATTTTTAATGGCCACTAGTTCATAATAGAAAAAAAACCCATAAACTGTGGTTTCCATAAAGCTAAGTCATTTCTTATACTGTATGTGCCTCTGGAGCTGCAGTGCCACAAAAAAGGGCAACTTCAATGATCTTCGGTTTTTACACACTGTTCAATTGAAGTTTTGCTGAAAATATGACATCAGTTTTCCATCTATTACTGAAGTAGGGATAACAGTTGATTCCTAGTGCACACAAACACACTCAGTTTTGACAACACTGACCTTCATATCCCATGGGCAATGTAGACAGACATTTATCTTTTATTCATTCTGCCATTTCTGAGGGCGGCAGCTTTTCTGCCATTGTGGCTATTCAAAGAAGGGGCCATTTTGTGATGTGGGAAACTCTGTTGCTTAATGCATACAAACTTGCCTCATATACACATTGTATACACATACAAGACTGTAGATGTAAAAAAAAAAAATATGTATATATATATATATATATATATATATATATATATATATATATATATATATATATATATATATATATATACATATTTTTTTTTACATCTACAGTCTTGTATATATACATATATATATATACACATATATACATATATATATACACATATATACACATATACACATATATGCACAAATACACAGATGCAGTCGTACTGGATGTGATGTCTGTCAAATGTATATATACAAGACTGTAGATGTAAAAAAAAATTATGTATATATATATATATATACATAATTTTTTTTTACATCTACAGTCTTGTATATATACATTTATGTGTGTGTGTGTGTGCATGCACACAGATGCAGTCGTACTGGATGTGATGTCTGTCAATAAAACCACTCAGACATGCCATAGAAACCAGCTGCTTCTTTTCAGTCTTTTCTGTCATTTACACTGCATTTCTAGAGCTTCTCTTCTTTATGACATACAGACAGAGTAGTAAGTATGAAATGACACCAGCCAGTATCTCCCTTCCACCCCCTGCAAGACATTGTACTATGCCAACTGACAAAATCATTGCTTTTGAAGCAGGCTTGACAAGTTGTTCCAATCGTTATTTTTGGCAGGCATAAGGATTGTTTCAAGTCCTGAACACTTTCATGTGTTCTCTCTGACATGATTACTCGAATAATCCTTCCCTGTTTCCCTGACACCGTGCAATGCTTTTGCTCCGCAGCGTTGCTGAGTTAACTCTGATGTGTGTTTTTGTCATTCTGTGATATGCATTATGATTCATCTTTACGTTTACATTAGTGGAAAGAAGCCTGTCGAAAGAAACTCAGTGAATCATGTCTCTATGTTTTATCTACAGCAAAATAGTTCCAGAATGATAAGAAGCAGTTATTAACCACATGTTATTGAGCTGAATTGTTCACAATTTGACAGCTTGCTGCACACATTGACTATTAGCATAATAATATGTGTAAATATAGTACATTTTTGTTATTTATTTTATGGCAATTGCTTTTCAAGCATTTTCACAGATAAGGATCAAGATTCAAAGATCCAGAAGTCAAACATATACATGCACAAACATTGTACACATTGACTGAGAAACGAAACTTAAAATCCCTTTACACTCTTAAAAAGAAAGGTTTCAAAAGAGTTTTTTTGGCAGCGATGTCATAGAAGAAACATTTTGGGTTCCCCAGAGAACCTTTCAGTGAACAGTTCTTAAAAGAGCATTTTGGTTACACTTTATTTTAATGTTCCCCTTTAATAAGAGTTAATTGACATGCATGTGCAACATTATAGTCAACAGAATGTCTAGAATGTTTGTTGACTTTTAGGGTAGGGTTAGAATAATGAGTTGACATGTACTTGCAAAGTTACTTATAGTCAGTGGTATGTCGGTTGGGGGACCATCAAAATAAAGTGTTAGCAGATATTAAGCAGACAGTCTACTAATACTGTAATGAGAGTTAGTTGACACAGTTGCAAAGTTGCTTCAAAAGGAACCATTAAAATAAAGTGGTACCACTTTTTCCACTATAAAGAAAGTTTCGTGCAATGGAAATGGTCCATGGATGTCAAAGGTTCTTCATAGAACAATAGAATCCAATAACTAAGTTTATGGTAACAATGCAATAGATCTGGACACATTAAGGAAGCATTGCATCATTTCAAATTGCCAAGCAATCTACCCTGCATTTTCTTTAATTGATTTGAATGACAGAACGAGCCTGTTCAGGTTTTAAATGGCCGTCACTTAAACTGGTCTCTGCACAGATTCATCATTTGCTGATCATCTTTGAAATCATGTTTTAATAAGACTGATGCTCAATTTTGCTGAAAATTTGGCTTCGGTCTTTTCAAATAGTCCACTCATTATATGCTGAACATCGTAGATGGACCATTTCAGACTTTAGATTTCTAAATACAGAAGCTTGGCTTTTATGTGAAGCTACAGCAGGAAAAAAGTGACTGAGAACAAGGGAATAGCCATTGGTTTCATAAAGCAATTAAAGTGGATTGTTATTCCATCTCAGTGGGGCTTTTAGCGAATGATTTCCAAGGATTAAGGCTGCAGACATTTTTCCAGCTTCTCTTGGATCACTGATTGATATATGGAAGAGAGGCAGGCCTTCACAATTAGATTTTGCTGTTTTGGTTGAATGGCGTGCAATATCCGTATTTTGTGGGAGTTTGAATTTTCAATTTATACCGCATCTCTTCAGGTGTGTCATTAAGTCTTTAGAGGCTAATGTGTCAGTAATGAAGATTTATTGCCTCTTCTTGAACCTAGGATTACTTATTGTAGAAGCAAAATAAAAACCATTGATCACACATTAATCTGATTTGCAATAAATCCAAATGAAACCTATTGCAATTAGTTATAATTATTAAATCATTATTTTGTCTAAATATGCACTGTGTACCAATAATCTTGTTATTTTTGTGTTTTGTTCTTTGAAAAGTTTTTGGAAGAATTTACACCAGTGACTTTTAGCATTTTTCTAATTTAATATTACAATTTCAATTAAACATTGGTATTATCAGCATAACAATATGAGTAAAAAGTTTAACTGAAAATAAAAATATATAATGACAAACATACATGAACTTTAAAAAGTTTGTGCAAAACCTGGAAATCATGTTCTACCAGAAAGACTCGGGAGAATTATTTCAACAAATAGTACATTTATTGACAGCTCAGCAAGCTGATAATATACAAAGTCATTTGGCGTAGGCCCCGTCCGTAGTGCATAATCCGAGGGTATCGGATCTGCAATTCCTGCCTGAAGATGAAGGCAGGGGTGCAGCCGACCCCCCGGGGAGGTATGGACAGGACCATCCTGGTGGTGGTGGGGAGGATGGGGGTAATTGTCGCTTCAGTATCTGCGAACTCAAACATGTGTAAGTACCGCTTTTATACAGTGAGCATAAGAATATGATTAGATAGAAGTGAAGGCAATAGGTGACGTAGTAATTGAGTCTTCCCGGCAGAACTTATGCTAAAGCTTTCATTTCTCCAGCATGATTTGATCATTCAAAAACATCTTGTGCTGGAAGCAACTGACTGTCTATACAAAGGAGTTCACATGATTAAGTGTCAGAAATTTAATTACTGATCTAGGAATAGTCGTAAATATTTTTATGCAATAACATTTTGTCAAAATCCTCAAACACTACATTTTAAAGTCCAAATTTTGGTGGCCTTGTTGTCAGCGGGTTGCTACTTATTTTTTTCTTATGTTTGTAAAACAACACCTGAATGTGAATATTTTACACTCATATTTCTTTAGCAAACGTCTCTTTTCCCCCAGTGTGCCAGAGAAACAGAAGTGGGAAGAAAATCACAATAACAGAGACCAAACTGCACATTATCCTTGTATGCGTTTAATCCAGCATCTGAGTTTCAACTTGGCTGCCATAATAATGTTTACACTCAACATCTGTGAGTCAACACATAAAAACAGCGAAAACATTCACAAAATATGCTCAGATGCACATACTCAGAGTTTTAGCTCTACAAAGTGAACTATGAACTAAAGTGATTCGTTTTATTCACGAGTCATTTGTTTCTGTGAGACATTAAAGACCTACAAAATGTCCATATTTTGTGGGTAATATGATTAAAGCTTGAAGTTTCATTTACTGGGAGGATTCAGTGAGTCCAGTGAAGCTTAACATGTAATGGAGATGCAGCAGTAAATATGTAATGAGTCATTGAAATAAAGTTAGTGGTCTTTTAAGCAGACAGGCCCTCAAGACCTTGCAGACACTTTAAAGGTGAACCAAGTTTAATTAAGATTTAATTGAAGACTGAAGTAATATCTCCTAAAAGATCAATGACAGCCTAAAGAATTCTGCTTATCACATGCTCATTAGGGGTTGTAGACAAAGACAAGGTGCATTAATTAATGTTATGGTCTAAGATCAAGATCTATATCTGCTGGATTTTTTTTAAGCACCATATGAGATATTTAAATGCAGGAGTAGAATGAATATGAAGAAATGCACATTATTGACTAAAAGTGTAGACTTCTTGTGACTGATTAAATAGATTGCTACATAAAACCTGGTCCTTATTGCAGCTTATTCTTGGCAAGATCCTTCATTTAGACAGGAAAGACTCTGATTGATGTAATGTGACCTACTACAGTTTTTGTAATTTCTGAAATTGATTATTTTACAATTTTAGTTTGAGTAGTAATTTGAGAGCCATCTTTCAAAGATTTGGCGCTGCTAACTTTGCAAACATTCAAATCTGGTGAATAGTTCTTCCTAGTCATTGGTTTAGTTCTAAACAATTACTTCCTTAACACGACTTCCAGACTCCTGGAAATTGCGTAATTCCAGCCTGATAAGAGTTGGCCAGATTAGCTATGTTTCCATCCACCTTTTTTATGTGCATTTTGGGATATCACAAAAAACTCCCAAGATGTACATAAAAAAAACTTGTGTGCTCAACTGAGTTGGAATTATCCGATAAGAAAACATGCTCATAAACTACGATGGAAACACGTTCACCCAAAAAATTCCTCAATGCGCATCAAAAAAGACTTGTGACTTTGCGATAGGAAGGCATAACTGGACAAACCAGCAGACCGATCTCGTTGCACAGCATCTGAAATGCTGTTTTGGTCATTCTGAAATACCTCAAATGAGTCAAAGTGGTTCGGTATAATTACCTCCCAGAACTGTCTTACTCGACTGCGTTCCTAAACAGCAGGCATCCGCCTCAGAAAGCAAGATTGCATTTATTGTGTTTCATCTGCATGCTCTGAGGAGTAGTATATTTTATATTAAAATTATTATGATCACACTTTAGATTAGGGTACAACTCTCTCTATTAACTAACAAATAACAATGACTTTTGCCTCAAACTTCTAATTGCGGCTTATTTTTAAAGTAGTTGTTAAGTTTAGGAATTGGATGGGATTAAGGGAGCAAGAATATGCAGGATAAGGCATTAATATGTGCTTCATAAGTACTAAAACAGACAATATCATAGTAATACGCAACTTGTTAAAGGGGTGGTATAATGGCCTTTTCACAAGATGTAAAATAAGTCTCTGATGTCCCCAGAGTGTGTGTGTGAAGTTTCAGCTCAAAATACCCCACAGATATTTTTTTTATAGCATGTTAAAATTGTCACTTTTTGAGGGTGAGCAAAAACGCACCGTTTTGTGTCTGTTCCTTTAAATGCAAATGAGCTGCTGCTCCCGGCACAGGGGGCGGAGCTTCAAGTGCTTGCACTCACACAGACATGCACTGAAAATTGAAAAACCTTTTAGCCTTTTATGTTCAAACCGGAGTCAGTCAATGATGGAGAGACTCAAGAAGAAGTGACAACATGTAGAAGCAACAGGACATTTCTGAATGTTTAGTTGATGAATTTCTGTAGCTTTAGCTTATGTGTAGTTATCTTCAAGTCATTGATTAGCATATTTTGTCATGATAATGTATAAATCGTGTTCCGGGGGTAGGGTTTATGTAAATTTTTGGGTTGGTAATGTCACTAACCCGGGAGGAAGCTCGTGTAGTCTCTACCAGACGTTTGTTGTAGTCCTTAAAAAGCGATTTCTGTAAAAGCAAATATCTCCCTTTGCTTTGAACTTTGAGCGTCGTAAGTTTGCAGATGTTGTTTATGATCAAACAGCAACATTACACTCTAACTAAAGTTAGAAAAGTGAAATCATAATCAACCACCCCTTTAATAGTGAGGATTGGACCCTAAACTAAATTGTTACCATAATTATATACAGTGGTTTCTCCTACTTAATTAACTTCCATTTTTCTTAGTGATATTTATTGCCAGTTAATCAGGAAGTGATGATTTTGTTTCTTTTCAACTCAATGGGTGTCAAAAAGTTAAATTCGCAACTGTGTATGAAAACATTTCCATATTGCACATGAAAGTGGCAGGCAATTTAGTTTAAGTTAATACCATGCAATGGTATCAAAAATTCACAATATTTATGTTTCATCACTTGTTCTGCACTAATGCTGCCTATAATGCCAACTCGTCTTGCATTTTCTTTCATGAGCTTTAACGTGCTCTGACATTTCAGATCCGCTCAGTTTCCACTGACATTCAGCAAGACGCATTGTAATTTTTCAAAGGTCTTGAGCAGGAGAAAATAACAACAACAACAAAAAATCCATAATTAAGCAAAAGCACTCTTCCTGAATTTGTGAGTTTCTCTGTTGTTCATCTGTTGTCGTGTGGAAAAAATAGATTTTTTTGGGAGAAAAAGATGACATTTGAGGAGCGCGTTACAGCCCAAATCTTCCTTCTCATGTCTGCTTTCTCATAGAAGGAGAGTAGGGGCCCTGTCAACATATCACTGCAAATATGACGAAGCTGAATGCGACTTCTCCATTAGGAGTTGGTGCTCTCATGTTATGATTTATTCCTTGTCTTTGTGTATTCCCTCACTTCTTTTCTTGTTGTTAGCCTATCTTATTGAATAATAATAGCTTCCTATGAAGCTGTATTCAGAATTCTGACTTGTGAAAGAAAACAAGCCTGTGGTAAAGCTTGAATCTTTTTGTATGGACTTCACAAAGACATGTTAAGCTATATTTTCAAAAAAGAACCAACCTGCTTTGTGCAATGCTTTCCCTTGAATAATTCAGTTTGATGCAATAAGCCAAATATGACATTTTGATTTTGGGGCAAAACTGTCTTTATGTCCAGTAGCCATTCTAAAAGCCTGTTCACACCAAGAACGATAATTAAAAGGTAACTATAACAATAAATATACAAGTGTCCAGACCAACGCACAATATTGTTCTGTTTATTCTTCTGCGGTTCTGTCGTCTGCTGCTTTAAATGCTCGAGCTCTTTAAAGCAAGATGGATTCTGATTGGCTGTCTTTTTTTTTTTGTAACGTTCATCTTCTAAAAAAAAAATGTTCTGAAAGATATTCCGACAATATGCTGTTATTGTTATAGTTGTGGTTGTGGACTCTGCTTTTCTTTTATATTTAGAAAGATTTTTACAATTTAACGTTATCATCATTTGTGTGATCAGGACTTTATGCAGCCTCCTAAAAAACTGAAAATTGATTCCAATAGAGGTTGTTGTTAGCATGTTGCTAAGCTAACAACCTATAGTAACACTAGTTTTTTATGATTGTCATTATTCCCCATGCATACTTTCATTAAAAATGCAGGCTCACAGCATTGTTTGTTATTATTCAAATAACACACTGTGCCAATGAATTATTCATTCTTGCTATTGTTCTAACTCTCTCTCTCGCTCTCTGTCAATAAGAAAAACACTCTGTGGATTGGCGATTTAATTATATACTGTCACTTACATGAGTGAGGCCATAAAATAGTAATAATTTATCAAATTGACATCTGACAGTATCAGAAAACACTAACTCCTCATATAATCTCAGTGCTTATGAGGTCACAAACAGGCCTGTTTCTGAAGGTTTCTAGTGCACTATGATTTTATGGAGGTTAACACGCCAAACTGATGGAGTTTAAGACTCTCTGGCTGTAAAAAGTCAACAGAGGTTGTCAATACTGGCTATCACTGCTCAAACTGTACCGCTCTGCCAGTATATGAGCACTCCATGTGTACATCTGATGGGGGGTGGCAGACCATGAGAGCATGAAATACATGCAGTTTTGTTTTGCAAAGTTTCCCCGAGAGCTTTGGGAGGAAGGGTTGAGGTCTTGCATGAAAATCAAATAGAAAGAGGAACATTGCAAGGCACCTTATGCTTTCTTTAGCTAACAGTGCAATAAATATATTTTCTGCATCCTTTTTATGCAGTCTTTTGAGACATGCTAAATCTGTTTATTTAAATTCTGGCCCTGGTCTGTGGCTTTAGAGACCATTTTTTGTTTCTCCTCAGGGGTTAGAGTAGCTCTTATTTTCTTATTTTTAAGGCTTGATTGCCGTAAAGTGTTGCTCGTTTATCCATAGATGTGCGATGTCAATTTGTGTGTGTGTTTTTTAATCAGGCTCAGCTCCTGTTGTGCGTGAGCCTTGCTAGCTTTAGGGAGCCCTTGGAAAAATGGACTAGTAATGCTCTACATATTCTTTAGCATCAGTTTAGTAATTTTCTGAATCTGCACTTCAATTAAAGGGAGATTTTCACAGGTTCCCTGGTGATTGCGAAAATAGGAAAGTGCTTTTGCACTGCAGATGCTTATATTAGTTATTTGTTGAGTGATATTGTGTCTACAGAATAATGCCATATACAACTCTTTTTTCGCAGGTTTTAATCTAGTATATTTGCAATAAATTTAGAGTGGTTGTACAAGGACAACTGAAATTGCTTTTTGTATGAAAAGTGAAAGTTAAACACTTTAAATGTGTGTAATCAATAATTAGTTTAAAAAAGCCCAAAAAAGATATATATATATATATATTTTTTTTTTAATGGGCACAAAATAAACTTAGAAATTAGAAACTACACTTACACAAATAAACATGGATGGTGTGTAACATCATTGTTTCTTGCAGAGTGTGTGGAAAGAAGCATAGATATGCACTGCAGGCTGTTTAAGATTTGCACAGCAGTTTATAAATCTCAATCAAGAGAGTTATTCCGTAATTAATCCAATTACACTAAGCTAGCATGCTAATATGTGCATGTCACTTGGGTCCAGGCTGACAAATGCCATGATTACTCTCCATGGAGGTCTGTAGCCCGGGACAGAGAGACTAGAGAGAGCTATCCTTTAGCATTCCCATTTATCTCAATGGCAGTTGGTGCTAAAGGTACATAAAAATGCACCACATTTGCTCCTAGCTTGTGACACTGAGATCTAAATGATGTAATGTGGGAATATTTCAAGTAAAGCCAGGGTACATGAAAGGGACAAGAATAAAAGGAAGAGATGGAAAGGTTTTTAAAACAAACTGTTTTTTAGGTAGTTTTTCCATTATTTATTTTCTGTTTACACAATATAAAATTTCAATCTAAATTTTAGTCATGAATTGCAACACATTCTCACCCCAAGACGTCACTTTTTCGTCACTTTCAACCATGCTTCAATATCCGACGCACAAAGCACCCTTTAGCGTCCATATGTGACGCTTCGGTTATGGGTAGGTTTAGGCGTCATGTAACTGACGCTTTCGAAAGTTCATCAATATCCGACGCACAAAGCACCCTTAGCGTCAATATGAGACGCTTCAGTTATGGGTAGGTTTAGGTATGTGGTAGGGTTATGCGTCTCATATGGACGCTAAAGGGTGCTTTGAGCGTCAGATATTGAAGCATGGTTGAAAGCGTCAGTATATGACGAATTGGGGATGAGAACGGGCTGACAGATGTTTTTGAGTCAAGATGCAGCTTCAATGTATGACATTAACCAGCAGGTCCCAGGCTAACTGGGTCATGTTAACCAAATTTTGGCCCCTGTTACTCTCAAAGAAATCAGCATTTGCACAGCTTAAATTATTATTGCCATATCTCATCTTAACTGGGTCACAGTAAGGAGTTTGTTTTTCCAAACCGGTCCATTGTGCACTGCGCACAATATCCAGCTTGATTAGTCTCCATCAAGTCAGATAGACACAGATGCAATCTGTTTCCTGTTAGGAATCATAGAGCAGTAGGTCAATCAAATGACCAGAAATAATATTGCAAGAGCACATAAAGACAGTCTTGCTTATACCATCTCTCCACCGAGTTTGATTTAGCTCCTCTTGCAGTAGAAGCATCACTAGTCTGTAATGGGAAAGAGTGTGAACTAAATCAAAACTGCACTCATGCACTTCAGTTTTAATTCCACACTGCTTCTGTAAGAGATGATCGAGCCCTGAGGGGAGAGTCTACTCATCTGCTACACATGCTCTAAATGAGGGGGCAAAACCTCCACTCACTGTACTGTCATTAATCACAAACGTTGTATCAGGATTAAAAGTCTTGACAGCTTCCGCCATGTCATATATTTCTCCATTTTTAATAGATCATCACTTTTGCAAGATCCGCATGTGTAACTGTTTGTCTCACACTTTTATGTAAGAAATACATTTGGGAATTTGACAGCTTGGCCATTTTATTAGGTCATATTCATTGAGAGACTATATGGAATATTACGACAACTCTCTGAATAGTTTTAGAATGTCATTGAATATGGCAATGTTAATGTGTTTGACCTTGGCATACTAGGGCTACAGTATGTTCAGACTCCATCCGATTTTTCTGCATATCCGATTAAAATCCGATCAGATTTAGCAAGCGTGAACATCCCCAAAAAAAATTCAAGTCTGGTTTGAGCTACATTCATATATGATTTGAAATCCTACTCAAATTGCATTTCTGGATATCCGTTTGAGTCAGATGTTGTGTGGTTTGTGACTTTCTCACGCCACATAAACATCAGACATTGTAAATTGGAACCATGCTGTAAGTCACAGAAACAAGGCTGTGTTGTTGCTAAGTGCCGGACGAGCAGAAAATGACAATATAACGGAGACATGCTTTGAAACCGGCGGAGACGACAACATGGAATAAAGCCCCGCATACCAGCCATTTCTGCCGCTCATAAGACGCAGTAGTCCAGCACAGCAGCTACACATTTTTGTCATGTTGTAAATAAGACAACATCTGTATTGCAAAACTCTCCATGTTGCGGTTGTTTTTGGCGTATACCCACCAACGCAACCTCATTGCCATAGAAACCAATGCAGATATTCTGGAAAACGAAAGAGTGGCATGGGACACACAAATCAGATCTGAACAGTTGCGATTAACAATGTGGACGTCAAAAATTTTAGATCAGATTCCTATCTGATACACAAATAATTTGCTTTGGACTGACAGTGTGAATGTAGCCTAGATCTGCTACGCTGCTGCTGCAGAGCAAGCATGGACTTGCTACTGCTAATAGATACACAGACACGCTGCTGTGAGCATGTAAGATATGCTGCTGCTGCATAAATAGACATACAAAGATCCTGTAGCAGATCTAGGCTACGTTTACACGTAGGTGGCTATTTTCATAAACGGACATTTCACCCCTCTTCGTTTTCAAAAATAACATCGTGCACACGAACCTGTGTATATGCTGTCAAGAGCATGTCAAACCTGTAGGTGGCAGTGTAACGAGAAGCTCAAGCCCACCTTAGCCAATCAGAATCCCGAAAATAGTCACATTCTGTGACGTCGCTACCTAAAACTCCGGTTTTATCTGTTTACATGCAAACGTGCAAACGAAGATTTTCAAAATCTCTACTCTGGCCGGAGTTTTTAGAAAGAATCGGTTTCATTGGCGAATCCTCCGTTTGCATGTAAACGAAGGGCGCAAACGAAGGGAAATGTCTCCGTTTTTCAAAATAACCATGTACGTGTAAACGGGGCCCTAGGCAGGTGGAGCTGGGGGAGGTGGAGGGCTGCAGATTGCATGAAGGACCTATCAGCCTGCACCCTCTAGAGTTTCATGAATGAACTAGATATTTTAACAACTGATTTGTCATATCCCTGGACTTTTTACAATAAAATATTGACAGCAAAAGGCTGTTTAAAATGGCGAAACACGTATATGAAAATTGACACATTAAAAAATGTATACATTAACGTAATTTCTAATCTAAAATCTTGATGTTGATTTAAAGTCCACTTTGTGTGTTAACTATATCTCTATTTCCCTCTCTCTTCCTTTTGTTCTTGTCCCTTTAACGTCCCCTTGCTTTACTTGAGATATACTGTCTTCCAATATTAATGAACTGGTTTGCTCTAAGGATATTCCAAAGCCTATTTAAATACACAGAAGAGTAATTTAATGGTCAGGGAGGATATTATTAAAAGAATCAGAACCGTACTAATCTACTGTCACACTTCCTTTTTTGCTAACACTCAGTAATATTAGGCTAGTTAATAATTTATCAGTCTCTACTTATTAGATGCTGTTTCAATCCCATCACAAAAGCCCAACAAAGCAATGTCACAGACATTTATCATCTCTGAAGGTTTTTGTTCATTATATAGAACATAATATTGTCCAAAGAAGTTTATTTCCTTGAGAGAGCTGTCACTTAGCACTTCCATTGGTCTCAATGGGCAAAGAGCCCTCCAAAAAATGTGGTGTTTAGAGAATAAGGCATATATACTGTGTGTTTGTGTATATATATATATATAATATATATATATATATATATATATATATATAATACATATATTAGATGAAACTTCCTTTCCAGCTCTTGTCTAATGTTATAGTGTGTGGTCTTATATCAGTATGTATTAGATGAAGAGATGTCTTGTTGCCTTCATTTAACGGTCGATGAAACAACAGACCAGGAAAGTCATGGCCAAAGTCTCTAATGTTCTCAGATCTAGTGGTCCATGTGATTCAAATCATCTAGTTAATAGTTGTTTCCTGACAACATATAAAGTTAATCTACAAAAACAGAAAATATTAACAATGATTTCAGTCTAAATGTTCCAGGCCATTTGTGTCCAGTTCTGGGAATCTCACAGTGCACCAGAATCAATTCAGAGAGAACAGTGAAGTTCACAGAGGTAATCTCTGTTAACTGATGTGTTTTTTGCAGCATGTTTTCTTCTAGTCTGTTGCTTACGCATTGTACTTGACAGTATGCATTCATTATCTGCTGTTATGAATCTTTCACAATAACACAATTGTAGAGCAGATGTGTCTCTGCAATTTGACAATGATGAATTGGTGAATGTGTTTTTAAGATGAAACCTGAAGATAGAAACGCTATATAATAACTAAGAATTGTTCATTTTTAAAATACAATTCTTATACTGAATAGGTGCAAAAACAACACAGATGCAAATAACACTAGAGCTGCACGTCCCTGGATAAATTGAGAATCCCTGTTCTGTTTGTTGTTGTTTAAAATAGAGATCAGATCACGATTATCCCATGACTCTGAATTGACGACTAAACAAAAACACATGCAATTTACTAAGTGTTCGGAGCAAATGTTAATTACTGCAGTCCATTTAAAAATATTTCACTTGAATTGATTTTTATTTATTTTTTTAATCAGTTAGAATGAATGATTCAATGACTCAATCATAGCCTTCACTTGACTATGCTTTTGAATGAATCTCTTGAATGAATGATTCTATGACAAATACATATTTAACAATCAATTGTCTCCACCTACTGGTGTAATTCTGTAATTGATCAAATTTTTATTTACAGCATCAAGTTACTTTTAAAAGTTGATTTACTCGGTGTTTATATCAGAACTTAGATTTTATCCAAGTACTTCTATGATCATTTTAATACAGAAAATATGATTCTGTGTGGTTGAAAATACTGTTTGTAACTGTTTCATACCTATACATGACAACTGCTCTCTCTGGGTCAGTGGCAGCTAGGGTTGCCAATTGTCCCGTATTAGCTGGGACGTCCCTTATAGTGGGCCTAATTTATTTGTCCTGTACGTGACCTCCCTTGTCCCGTTTATTGACTGCTACGCTGATAACTGATATAACAGCAACACGACACTTGAGAATGATCACGACACGACACTGGCCATCATCCAATCACAGCCCACCCTCATGCGCATCAGACCATACGAATAACAAAATCTAAATTGAGAATGAATCATTCTTTTGGAACAATTCATTGTTTGATTTGCGAACAGAATCCTCTGCTCTCGGGTCTCTCCCGGTTCGATCCGGACTCGCGCTAACGCAAATCCACTGTCCACTTTCACTGTCCGGGTTTTGATTTCGGCAAATCAGTTTAGGCGAATTCAAACAACGTGATTATTGTTCACGAGTCCAACAACATCCATCCAGCCACACAAGAAAACATGAAATCTTCCTGAGGGAATAATATGCTGATGTGATTTGCAGCTCAATAAACATTTCTGATTATTATTATTAATGTTAAAAAAAAAAGTCAGGATTCTTTGATGAATAGACATTATAATGTCTTTACTGTCACTTTTGATTATTTTAATGAATCCTTGCTGAATAAAAGTAGGCTACTTTCTTTAATTTATTTCAAATGTAGTGTATAATGTTACAAAAGCTTTCTATTTCAGATATGTTATTATTTTAAACTATGGTCGTTTTAGAATTAAATTGTACATAAATAGGTTAAGCAAAAGCAATGTGTTTATGTCTGAGAACCTTTTAAACGCGTACGAACCTGAAATGACATATACTGTATGATACAGTAGCCTAAAAATATTTTGAGTGTCCCTTATTTTCCTGTAAAGAACCACAATTGTCCCGTATTTTTCTTTTCTGAACTTTGGCAACCCTAGCGGCAGCACGAACACAGATTTGAAAGTTCACTGTGATCGTACTTATCAAATGTCTCATTGACATGGCCGAATAGTTGTCATTTAGGAATAAGATCGCAAGGGTATCTGAATCAAAGATCGCGATCTTTTAACGATTAATCACAGCTCTAATATACACAGATGCGAGTGTTTGCAAAGATATCAGCAGTAAATGTAAATCATTAGACTTTGATGGTCTCTCACAATTTTACCAGTAAAGTTTAACAAAAGTTAAAACAACATTAACTTTTTTAAAAAAAAATGTATGCCTTCATACAACATGAACAATAATTATAAAGCATTGTTGGCTTTCTCAGGCTGTTTAAAAAAAATCTCTTGAGCATGACCTTTGGTTGACAGCACTTTAAATATCCTTTTTGAAAAGGCCACACAAACAAACAGAGCTGACACAAAGGCCACATACACACACTGCAGCTAAATATGGCCGTCACTTCTCTTTTGAGTGCTTGAGCCGATCTGTACACAGATTGGTTACATAATTTTCCCCTGAAATATTTAGGTATAGCAACCAAATTGTAATTAAATTCATGTACCGTTTATACAGTACAACCCGAACTGAACCAGTTAATGCAGTGTCATCTCTCTTTTGGAAACTGACAGCATGTTCGAGCTTGTTGGCATATAATATGCCACAAAAGAATCCCTAAATCTGTGTCTATTTTTTTTTAACCCAATCATTAAAACAACATGATTCACAGAAATGTGTGAATCATAAAAACACTTATTTGTTGAACGCTGACAAATGTCATATACAGTACATCTGTATATTAACAGATTGACTTGCTATATGACATTTATTTGTAAAAAAAAAAAAAAAAAAAAAAAAATGGCAGTGGGGTTAGCATGAAAGGAGTCAGTAAACAAAGTTATCAAACGTCCTTTGGAAACATTCATTCATCTTACCCATGTCCTGAACTGTTTTCCATGTTCGCTACATTTGCTGGGTGGGTTGAACTTTTCATTATGACTGTTCTTATTGTACAATTGATGTTTTTAGTGGCATCTATGCTGTGAGTCTGTGCTCTCAGAAGGTTCTCGGTTAGCATTTATTGTCTTTGTTAGGTTACACATTTTTATTACAGAGCCATATGTCATGAGTGTAATGAATGAGTTTAGAACACTGCTATAATAAGCCATGCTATATGGCCATATTAGTCCCTCTAGACAATTTGTTTTGCAGTTGGTTTACTGTGCAGTTAGTTTGGAATGGGCTTTGCATGACGGTCGTGGACCATAATTTAGGAGTTAATAGTGTTATGCTTTACTATATTTGCATTTTTGCAATGAGTTTGCAGTCATGCTGGTAAATGATTTTGATCACTGCACTCTTCAGTGTCTGTAATATAATTAAATTGACATCATGGAGGTTAATTATGAGGCATTTATTAGCATGTTAAAAAGTGATATAGCATGTATAAATGTAAGGAGTTTTGTATAAATGTTTAGTATTCCAAATGAAATATATATTTGTATGTGAAGTCAAACTCAAAGATAGTGTTTTGTAATATTTGGCATATCATTTAGTTATCCATTTCTGTGTTTGTTTGGTTTGCATTTGAACAGAACATTGCTGATCTCTCTGTATATGCTTCCCCTAAGCTCTGTTTTTAGGAAGAATAGTATTGAATACCACGGTTATGCAGACGATCTCCAGTTTTATCTTCCTGTAAGCTTAGATAAAACCTGTTATAAAATCCAGCAAATATTGTTGTACTTAGGAGCATTTTCAGATAACAAATTCACCCATCTATTTAGACTAACAAGCATTAGCCAACATTGTCCACAAAACAAGCCTCTTTGTATACTGAGAAAACCTGCACATGCTCAGTGATGTGCGATACGATGTTAATCTTAATTCAAATGCATGTTAGACCAACAATATTTACCTCAATTATGTCCCATCTAGCCTGAATGAATGAACACTTTTATACTTGGCATCAATTTTTTTTTAAAGCTTCATCTGTGCGAGTACCAGGCATGCACTGCGGCATGAATAAATTATATAATGTTAGAGTATAAGAAATTGTTTACTGATTGCAGTTTTTAATTCATGCTGTCATTCCTTTCTCATTGTGTGATGATGTTCACAGATCATCTTCATTTGTAATACTATTTTACTTATTTGTATCATTGTTGTTCTTTTTATAGTGCAAAGTTTAACAATTTACTTTTCTGAGGTCCTTTTGTTGAAATCTGAGAAGTCAAAAGGCTTTTCATCTTTGACGTTTCATGGTTTTGGAGAACCTCTCAACATGCACTGTGAACCAATTTAAAATGCAAGCTGACTGCCCTATGGCAACCGCTGTCTAAATAAACTGCAACAATATTGTGAAAGGATTTTATGGTTTAAACTATCTTTGAGTGTTGCAGTGAAACTCTTGCTCTGCTGAACACTGAAATTCAACAGTACATCACAGTTCAGTTAGAACATCCATATGAAATCGAATGAGGTGCTTCAGAAGAGCAGGACTGCTTGTGAGATGGCTGAGGGTTATACAAACATCACAGAGAAGAGGATAAAAGAGAAAACGAAACTAAGCACTTTTCCTTAGATAGGGTGAGATAACATGTTGATGGCAATAGCACCCATTCGTCTTCTCACGTGTGTGTTTTGAGAATTTAGTTGTGTGATTTTGATTTACGTTTCTGTGAGAGTAATTGTGTTTCAGAGCATGAGGCCTCGTGCCAGTTGATCTGTTTGTGTTTGCCAAGCTGAAAACCTGACTCACTCTGGGCTCTCCGTAATTGAGTCAACACAAGTCCGTGATAACACTAGCCTCAGTCCTACCCTGATACATTAAATGTTTATGAGCTTTTAAAGTGTGTAAGGCGCTTAGGGCTGCCAAGATCCTCTTCTAGAACCATCACCATGGGCTCCCTCAAAGGCTTCCTAGCCTCTGTTCCTTGTCCACGGTGGCCACACTGATACCACAGACACATGTACATTCACTTGCAATGTATTTCTACTGTATTAAGCTGTGTTCCTCAAACACCATGTCCCATTAGTTACAAAAAGAAGAGAGGCTGGTGAATTGACTGGCTGTACCATTAAATTGAGGAGCAGCTTGAATTAGAAGTTGTCTTCTCAGACAAACTGTGCCGTTATATCCCAGCGGTATTGTGACTTCCCAGAGCACTTAACGTCATCATGCAAGCTTTATAGATCCCACGACTCAGGCATGAAGCTCTTGTACTCTGTGTGACTGCAGATTGTTTGATTTTTCTCTCTTTTCAGTAAATTCTCTGACAAGACCAATGCATGTTGTAGGAACAGACAACCAAATGTTACTTGTAAACAGCGACATTCTTTTTCAGATTGGTTTTAAAGATAAAATATAAAATAAGAATGTATTAAAATGTGAGTTATTTCAGACTCTTTAGGTGGAAACACTGGAATTCTGTGGAATGGATTTTAATATGGTAAAATATTGTTAAATGTAATACTGCAGTCATATTGTTAAATGATTAAATTTGCTAAAATATTTCATAAATTAACATGTAAGGGCCGGATGATGTGTTGTAGAACTATGTACAGCTCCTAATTATGTTTAGCTTTCTGCATGGCCTGTTTATTATTAAAATACTTTATTATAACTTGGAAGTCAATAATGACAGATGCTGCCACGACAACTCCCTATTTCCATTCTGCTTCAGATCTCAATACTTGTTTGATTAAGCTTTGTCAGATATTGCTTTTATACCATAGTTTTACAAATTATTAATATGGAATCACCTACATTTTATACAGCATATTGCTATACTTGTCTATTTTTGTAGACGAAAAAACTTTCAAGTGAAGCCAACCACAGCGAAATAACTAGTTCTTGTTTCCGAGCAACACACAGTAGTGGTGTTTTGTTCTTGAGCGTATAGCTTGTTTACATATGACGTCACGCCACTGCGTTGCCATGGCGCAAAATGCAGATGGAGGGCAGGAAGTGATGTGCTACATTGATTTAGGAAGCACTATAACGAACTCAAAATGCCTATGTTTTGCGTCTTTTATGGTCGCTCAAATCAATCAAACCGAGAAACCACAAGGAGTTTTTATCGTGTACCGGAAGTTGTTGGTTATAAGGGGGAAATGCAAGAAGTTGACCGAAAAACGGCTTGCAAACCTAAGTCTGCGGTTGGGAGGAGCCGAATCAGAAAATCCCCATGTGTGCAGTGATCACTTCGTCAAAGTCACTTCGTATTCACTTCGTTAATACAACTTATGTGGCTATGTTTGTATAACGTACCAGTTTCCGAACTTATTTCTGTTTCTTTCTTCTAGTAATTGTTTCTTCTTTTCTTTGAGTTTGTAAGTTACCCCTGTAACTGAAGACAAATGTAACGTGTAACAACATTGGCTATCGAATCATTCGTCGTTGGTTTGAATTAACAAATTCAAATACTCTGTGTTGCTAAAAACATTTCTTCCTGAATACAAAAGCTGGTGCACTTTGAACTCGTGAGTGCAAATCAGGCTTTGGCTCCATAAAGATTGGAACCAATTGACTTTTACGACACTAATGTCACCTCAGAGACATTCCAAACCCCCCCTTTCCCCTCTCTGGACCACAGAGAGATAACGAAACTTGAAACCTTCTACACACACACACACACACACACACACACACACACAAAACTCCTCCTATAGAAATATAGTTTTAATGTATGTAACTCAGATTTGGGTTTGATCTTCCTGTACGCATGTTTTATTAATTCGTTTGACCATATAATTATGATTTTCTAGAGGTGTGGTTTTGAAATGTATTCTTTAATCAATAGTGTTTTAGTTAGAGAGGGTTCACTAACATTCTCTGGCAATCCCTTCCCCCCTGTGTGGAACTGTGTTTTATTACCTAACGGAATGTTAGCCAGAAGAGCAGAATTAGGTGTTCATCCTAGATATTTTATATGTATAACCATTGAAGAAATATGTAAGCCTGAATGTAATTTCTCTTTTTCATGATTGTTCTTCTCTGTGATGGGTTTTTGTATTCTTGTAAACCGTAAAGGAATAATGTTTCAGATGTGCACCCTTTTTCAATCATAGATATGCCATGTGGATCTTTCTAAAGTCCAATCTTCAATGCCCACTTATCAATGTACACCACATGTTGGGTTCATTTTATTCCTAGTTTGTTAGTTTAACTTTTAAGCTTATTTTTACAGAATAATAATCTATCTCGACGTGTACCTTCGAAACATATCTAATTCGGTATCCACGTAAAGCTCTCCTTGTACTGGAACCAAATGTATGCATCAGGATCTGGTAAAATGTATGATACTATTTTTACCCTCGTTAGATTATAACTGATCACATAATAACGCTGCCATAAAACATGCAAATTAAACTGGGAACTAAGACAAAGACATTTTTCCCGCTTCAGACCTTTGGACGTTCATTGGTTGTTCGCGCGAACAGAGGCGTCAACCCATATTGTCCATAAAAGACCGACTCAGAAAACCCTTCTCTCTCTCATGCCTACGCTCTCTCCTTCCTCCTCCAAAACCCAAGTCCGGACCGGCTTCGGCCTGCTTCTCTTTTCTTTTTATTTATTTCTTTTATGTTTTTCTATAGTCTAGTTTCGTTTTCCTCTTCGCCTCTGTTCATTCACGAGCTGAATGAACTTAGCCTGAATCATTCCCGGCAACTTTTTGAAGCTCCCGCGCTCGCACGCGCGCCGGAAGACAGCACGCGCACGCCTCCCCTCAGACGACTCGCGCTGCTTTTAAAGACACGCAGAACCCTGCGGTCCTACACACCTCATACACAGAGAACCATATGCCATGCAAGTATCGATTATTGAATTGAACTTATGATGTGATTTCTTTGTTGTCTCTTACGGGTTACTGGTCTGTGATTTTTGCCATAGCCAACTGCGATCTCTGATCACAGATTTTTGCTTTCACTTCCGATCTCGTCTCCCATCCTTCTCTCTCTCTCATCCTTTTCTGTCATTCTATCTTTTTCTAATTCTGATCATTTTATTCTCTCTCACTGTTATTCGTTATCTTGTATTGTTTAACTGTATTTTATGTACATAGACATATAATCCGTGTGTATTGTGTAGTTTGATATATTCCTTAGTTCGATGTATTGGTCCAATTATTAAATTCCATATGCCCTTGACTGACTCTGATTTAATTGCCCATGTTACTTAGTCCCTGAAATGTTCGATCTTAGCTATATGCTTTACCTTGGCTACGATTTAAGTAACCTAATTTTAGTCTACAAACACCGAGAGTGTCTTTTCAAGGCCTGGAAAAGATACTCTTTCTCGTGTTTGTAAGAAGGATAATTTTCCTTGAGAGTTAATTTAATCTTACGTACAATCTGTTCGCTGGACAAACAGATTGTTTGATAACTAAATTAATTCCATTAAAGTTATCCCATAACTTCGAGCTGAAATAAGAACAATTGATGTATTAATGACGAACCATAACCCGTTATGGTAATCGTTCATATATCAATCTAGTTCAGCTGCGATAAATTAATGTAACTGTAACATACAAAATATTAATCATATTCATGATTAATTATTAAAATTCCCTATAGATCATTTGAGCTAATATTAATATTAATGTACGACCCATTGTTTTTACAAACGTTACAGGCAAATCTTTCAGTTTTGTACTATATTGTCAGTTTTTTAAGCAGAAGTTGAACTTTATAAAGGTGTCAAAGTGAATTCCTCAATTCAGGGATCAGATATTCTGTACGGTTTCCAGTGTTTTTCTGTGTTAATGCCCTCTACCCTTCCACCATCTGTTTGATGTTTCTATCCTACAGAGGGTCTCTGCTCCTGGATTCCAAAACGTTAGGTCATCTTTTTAAAAGTATACAGCATGTCTACAAAGACTGGACAGACGCTGTATGTCAAACATTCTGTAACAATTTTTTATTTTTTTTAATTGGCTATTCTGAGCTGTAAATCCCAGATGATCAAAAGCTTGTAAGAGTATCAACGGACCCAGTCTACATTTAAAGAAAGTAGCTTATGCGTATTAATGTGCTGAAAATGAGGACGCTTGCTGAACATTGCATCACATTGTGTAGCTGGACACATTTAAACTCTCTCAGGGAGAATTAATACAGAGTATTCACGGAATGTAGGGAAATTAACATGAGAATTATATCTGTATTTTCTTGGGATGGCACGTAGGCTTTAATAGCCATAAGTTGGAAGCAAAATGGAAACTATTAATATTCTCTTGATATCCTGTTTACTTGGAATAATAAACACAGCACACAAGAGGCTTACAAATGTAATTTTTTAAAAGAAATTAGATTTTTCATAAAAATTGTATTTTAAGATATTAAATACATGACCCAATGCATAGCACATTTAGTGAATATAATATTATTTAATTTATATAAATATATCTCCTTCCTTGCAACATCTACTTGATATTGTATATTTAACATATTTTGTGTTGTATTTTTATATGAAGTTTCTCATTCATTGTCATCTTTGCTTATTAGGTAATATGAGACACTATTTTTATACTTTTATATTTTTGTAATACTGTAATGCAAAATTGCGTTGCTTTTTACATTATCAAACACAGCAGAACAATTTGCATTCTAATTTCAAGCACATTTACAGGCCCTTTTCTCAAAACGCATTCTGAGAAAAGTGTTCTTAACTGCCATACAACTGTCAAAAAAAATCATGTGGAACTGTCTTAAATCACTTGAGGTTTTAACCAGTTTCCTCTGCACAGATCACCTCCAGACCCCAAGACCTGCATGCATCTGACCCTCCACCATTGAGATTGCTGAAGCTAATGAGCTCTGACTCAGTTTGTGACTCACAAATGTAGAAGATTAGGGGGTAGGCCGCTGTGTTCATGTCGATGCCTTTGTCCTTCTCTTCCCCTCTGCTTGTGTCTGTTCTCTGGAGCTTAATGACCAGCCATGCAGCACACAGGTAGATTTGAGAGTTGAGGAGGTTAGACAGAGGAGAGTGGTTAGAGAGGAAGGCCAGAGGGCACACTGACTCTCCAGTGGATATCTATTAATATTCAGTTAACTTTTCTATTTCGAGTTCTTCTCCCTTTTTACTGTAGGGTGTAGGAGAAGGTAGGAGTGGACAGGGGTTAGTAGCCTCCAATGCCTCCTTTTCCAATCACTGAAATTCATTTTTCCTACTCGTTTTTTTATTGAAAATGTGACATTGAATATTCTGAGTAGATGATTGATATATATATATATATATATATATATATATATATATATATATTAGTGTTGTCAAAAGACCTGGTACCAAGTTTTCTTAAGTACCGGTGGTACCGAGGACCCGTTCAAATCCGGTTCCTTGATGTGCATGCATGCACTGAGCGCGTGCAGTTGTGCATCCTCTTTATTAAAGCGCTGAGACATGGCGACCGGTGTGGTGAATAATCCGGTCACTTTGGTGTGATGAGTCCGGGTTTAGGACCCAACCAATCCGATTGGTTCAAAGCACGTTTTATGGGTAATCGCTTTAGTGCCTGGTTACAAATCATACAAAATCATTTTATTATAGAAGACGTTTGTACTACGTTATAACGAGTCATTAATGTATTTAATGTATTTTAAACTATACGTTTCATATACTAGTATTTAACCGAAGCTATAGATTGTGAAATTAAGCATTTCTCGTTGTTAGTGTGTTTTTTTGTTAGCTTAGATCATCGGATAACGTTAACTGTATGCTATGCTATTATCTAAGCTAACTAAAAAACACTAACAAAGAGAATTGTTTAATTGTTTAGAACTTAAGTTCATTCGCATTCAGAGATCGACTATTTTTGAAACGGTGCGAACTGCGCTCTCCATGATGACGAGGAAGTATCAGCAGAGAATTTATTGATTTCTAGCCTTTTGGTACCGAAATTGGTACCGAGAACCGTGGATTTTCACTGGTATTGGTACCGAATACTGAAATTTTGGTACCGTGACAACACAGCCTGCCTTGTTCTATAGTTCGAAACTCTTGTTCACAATGTGACGATCCAAGGGGCTGTGGTACTTTATTTTGTACAGCAGGTGTCTCTGGGTAACACTTTTTGTGTCTTCAGGTTAATTGCTGTGTTGCAGTGTTGCAGGTGTGGTGAATTGGTTGTGACTAACCATGCTGCTTATAAGATGCTGGCTTTCTCACCCTCAGGAGGTTGAAAAGATTGAGGCTTGGTCTTTGCTGGTCTCGCTACTTGGTGGATATGCTGACTTTCTCACACTCTCCAGTCCTAGGCTTGATGTTGTTGTTTTTGTATTTTTAGATTTTGTCTTTTACTTTAATGTAGTTATGTATGTTTTCTAATTAAAATATACATTTTGTGCAAATTTGATTATGTTGTATGGACTCTCCATTCATGTTGCTACCCCTTGAGCCAAGGGCTTGTAACAACAAGGTAATAGTTTTAAATTAAAACATGACCCATCTTACTGACCCCAAACTTTTGAATGGTACTGGACACTCTACAGTGACTTAAAATAACTTTACATTAGAAGGGAACAGTCAAAAATTACTTTATCCAACCTGTGATTCAAAAAGAGAAGGAAATTAATGGCAGTTTGTTTGTCATTATATTTCTATATGTTCAGTTGTTTGTTCCAGTAAACACATTTTGGCTCCATTTAGCCAGTTTACAGAAAAATATATCTTACTTCACCAGAATTATGTTGTAATGCTAATTTTGCTCTTGATCTGTGCAGTTATCACTGCAACCAAACACTCCTCTGCTTGTGTTTACTCAAAGGATGCTGCTGGTTAATGGATTTATTCCTATGAGCTTGTGAGTTTATGGCTTGAAGTGGATTAAATTTTGCCCCTTCATTTGATTCATAAAAGTACTTCGGCAAGGAGCTTAGCTCTCAAATCTGAGAACTGCCATCCATTTGCTTTCATCACAGACATATCGGCTGAAATCATATGGACATTTATGTGTAAATATTTGTCCTCCTCACTCCCACATAAACAGTGTTTTGCTTTATTAGCAGACGAGAAAGATGGATTTATAAGATATTGGCCTGTTACTTGAAGAGAACAGCACTTTTTGCTATTTGGTGTGAGAGATTGTGCCCTCTCTTTATCATACTCTTCTACTGCAGAATTTACATTTATTCATTCGAAATGGTCCTCCAGAACCTTAAAGGGATAGTTCACCCCAAAATTATCATTACTTACTCATTCTCAAGTTGTTCCAAACCTGTATGAGTTTCTTTCTTCTGTTGAACACAAAGGAAGTTATTTTGACGAATGTTGGTAACCAGACAGCTGACGGCCCCCATTGACATCCAAAGTGGGGAAAAAATACTATGGAAGTCAATGGATGCCGTCAACTGGTTACCAACATTCTTCAAAATATTTGTTTTTGTGTTCAACAGAAGAAACAGGTAAAAATTTGTTATTATTATTATTTATTTATTTTACTTTAAGTTAATACTGTATGTAAGCAAAAAATTGTCAATGTGGCAGTTTATTAGTAAATGCCTTTAAAACACTGCACATGTGCCATGACCCTCTGACTCCTTACAACCTAATAATAACGCTTTAGTCACCTGCCCCTGACCTGCTAGATTTACATGAGGGAGTAGGTCACAAAGAACCCAGTGATTTGAACCTGCAGCTCATAATAATAGATTACTAAATTATACTTTGTTTTCTTCTTCTTTTTTCATTTAGCAGCAATACTGCATTCATGCACTTATTTATTTTAAAACACAGGACTTTCTTATTAGAAATAAGAGGTTTTCTAAGGTTAAAGTTAGTTCTTTATTTATTCATAGATAGTGGTTTTTTTGTTTTTTGTTTTTTTAACCATTAGCCTATACTGCAAAATGATGGGCTATCTTGGCCTGTAAGAGCAAACATGTGCCTCTGATCTGCAATGTCATGGTGCAAAACTAAACTGGAAATCGGTAACCTCTGTGTTAACTTTTATTGAAGTCAAAAATATTAAGTATCACTGAATCAACCAAAACACATTAATTTATACCATCAAACTAATTTTAAAAACTTGTTATGGTAAAAATCTTGGGAGAACAGTATAGATGTGAAAAGCTCTCCAATCGCATCTCTCTCACCTGTGTGGGTGCATTAAAACACGCACACGCTCCTAAACACGTCCCTTTGAGGATGGAGAGAGGGAGAGGAAACAGATGGTGTAGGATGTAGCCCACTGTTTCTGTCTTCTACACACAGACACGCATTCTCCTCCAAACGTCCCTTCCTTCAGTCATCACTGCACCTGACTTTCATTTTATCCAGACGTGCGTCTAGTGCCAACTACTGTATATCATCACTGTATCTTCAGTTTGAACTGCTTGAAATCTTCCTATATCAGCTAAGATGTAAATATATATTTCTGCAGTTTCTGTAGTTGAGCACCTCGCGGCATGCACAAATAATAATTAGCAAGATTGTAGGTGTGTTTTTAACATTGTTAGAGACATTTAAAATCAGTTAAACACAGATGCATCATGTTTCCTCAGTGAAATTGCAGGTTACAGCAGATCAGTTGCTCTTGAAAGAGATTTAGACTTAGAGTATTTTATCACAAGTTGAATGACATTTAAATTGTAAGTTCATTGTTGCTTACAGTGGGTGAGGACAATGCAATAGTCTGTTTCCTGCTGTATTATCATATATATTTTCATACTGATTTTCATTTACTCTTGATATGTCTTAAATAGCTTTTTTTCACACTGGAAAGGCAGCACGCTTGAAAACAGTAAATAAAAAAGTCAACAGTGTAAAAAGTTTTGGTGGTAAAAAAGTTCACCTTTAGAATTTTTTTTAGCTCTTAGGATGAATATGTTAGCCTTAATGGTATAAATAAGCTGGTGTGTTCCAAAACAATGACAAAATTCACATTTAGGAGACATAAGCATTCAAAACTTACAGTCTCTCACTTCCGCTAAAATGGATCACGGATTTTTATGACGTTTATGACGTTTTATGACGAGCATACTAAACGCATGCTCAGTGTCAGCTGTTCGTGCTCATCAGTTCCATCAGTTAACTGTCGGAGTTACTGGAGTAACCAAGATATTGTTTATTTCGAGTCGGATTGATTGTTAGGCACATCCGAAATCGAGTAACTTTAGAAAACTGGATCAGTGCTGACTCTGTTTTGAACGATTCAGTTCGATTTGGTGAACTGGTTCGACTGGTTCACAAAAAAAGAACTGGCTCAAAAGATCGATTTGTTCACAAACCGGACATTACTACCGTTCACATGTCACAGAGCAATATGGGTTGGAGATGTGTTCGGTTGTTAAAACGCTCAAGTTTTATTCCATTTTCAGAATGAAATGGCTAGAATTTATTCCCATCAAACGTTACTATTGAATCCAACGCATCAGCTCTCGGATTCATTTCCATGGTGCTGTCAAGTACGACTCGCAGTCTGTGAGGTAAACTAAACGCTATTGGCTATTGGCTATTTGAAAAGTCGGAGGAGCCATTCAATATGCTCTGCCTTAGCTTCCTGTTTCAGTGGAAATTACATCAATGCATCATACAAAGCTGCACGTTTCAAGGCACTTCAGTGGGCCTTTAAGAAATTACTGAGTTGTGTAGTCAGTTGTGTAGTCCTCCAGAATATGAGTTATCTAGCAGGGATGGATTGTGTTTATTTAATAATTTTACTTACTTGTTTAACCGGTACTGTGCATTTTTAGCATCCAAAGCTCACTGTTTCTTTGTCTGCCTGTTTGTTCCTTCACACTCACACAGCCCATCAAAATGATCCAATTTCTGATCACCTGCACCTGGCACCTATTAGTAAACTCATCAAGAGCACTATAAGAGCACACACCTCTCACTCACTCATTGTCTGGCCTCCCATGTGGATGAACATGGAAGACTTTGACTCTCTTTCAGTCCATAATTACTGGCTCCACTTACCTTTCTCCACTCCTGGAATCCACTGATCTCCATTCAGGGAAGTGTGTGCTCGGCAATCAGTATATTCACTTCTGTGCTTTCTCAAGGAACCTGGATACTTGAGAAAAGAACCCATTATTCTTCTGCCATTACCTGCTAAAGTCTCTAAATCTACATTTACTTACTTGTTCACTCTCCTTGTCCAAATGTGCAATAAAATACCTGTCCTGTCCAGTTCACTAAACTCTCTGTCTCTGAGTCTGGTATCACATTACACCATTCTTCTGCTTATTTTGCTTCTAGTTTGTGAGGAGACTCAGGGGCAGACAGTACAGTAGGAGAAGTGTAGCATAGTGAGCTGCTTGAAAAAAAGTTTTGACCTGCGTTATCACTGATGGAAAATGGCTGGCCTGACAATAGTGGAACCTAAGTTTATTTTTTATTTTTTTTATTATTAATTTAATTAATTTGTGTATTTACACTGCATGTACATTTTGGTTTTGACAGCCAACTGGCTCGTCATGAATAGTCTCTGTGCTCCATATGACCAATTTCATCCTTGAATCTAGATCTCTGTTTATTATTTCATGACGGCTAGTCTTTCTCTCTCATTATATTAAATCCGAATTTCAAGTTCACAAATGAGCTACAATGTGAAATTGTTTTGCCAATGGGATATAAATTTAGCAGTGATACAGCCCTGTTGCTAAGTAATGATACAGAAATTAAAGTATAAATACAATGAAACCAATATGATTCAAACAGTTGATTTTCTCCTGTGATACTAAATGTTCACTGATTAGATTCATATATATTTATAAGCTGCTGGAGATCAGACTGACTATTAGAGGCTGCAGAATTTATGTATAGCATTACATTGTCAATTCAAGCTGCCTGTAGGGTGTTGTACACTGAGAGGCCTATCATTCAAATACCCATAATGCTAAACGCACTTGATTAAATAGAGGAAACTTGATTTATTGTTAGAAATTGTCTCTATGTCTCACTTCCCGAGTGAGAGCACATGGAATCAATGGATCGCAATTTAGAAATCAATGGCAGCAGTCTTCTTTTTATCCAGATGATTTGCTTGGATGCAGCTGATGCATTAGGTTCACAAACTTGCTTTTTTTTATCTTTCTTTATCCCTCAAATCTGTGAAAAGATCAGTCGTAAATCCCATTGAGACTTATTGCAACCAAGGAGGTCTAGCATACCTGGAGAGAGCTTTTCATTCAGCCTTCCCATTCATCTCAATGTTAGTTTCAAGCTCTGCACTTAGTAGTATATCAGAAACTCTTGCTCCAGGCTTGTGTACAAGTGGCACGGTTTCACAGAGAGTGCTCCAACTAAGCCAGGATAAGACCTTAGTTCAATTAGGACATTTAAGTAGCTTTTTTAAATATGCCTTAATCTTTTTCTTTTCTTTTTTTCTGGTGTGCATCTTGAGAAAAAAAAAGGCAGATAAAGATATATCGGTGCAAGTTGCTTTCAGTTAAAATAGCTCAAACATGCATTTTAGTCTGGGACTAGGTTTAAGCCTCGTCTGTGAAACCGGGGAAAGATGTAATATCAAATGGAGACAGAGAAAAAAAAAAATTTGATATGTATCCAACACATTACTTTTAAATTTACAACAAAATATCTGAGTTACTTTTTCAAATAAGTAATTCAAGTTACTTTGTTTTCCTGTGTATGAGAGAAATTGAGAGTAAGCGTTTGTGCGCTGTGTAAACATTTGCATTTACTCATTTCAGACTTCTTAAAAATCCTTAAATAAAAGCAGTGAAATGCAAACTCAGAACATTACCCAAACATTCAATAGTTAAATGTTAAATAATAAGGTCACTAAATGCACCGTGAAAACCAGGGAGCATTGATGCTCACTATGTTCCCTTAACGGAAGTTCTGAAGTGCGAAACTTAAATACCGTGAGCCAACTCAGTACACATCTGACACGCGATATATAATTTTTTTAAAAATACAAAGCATTATTTTATTATATTTCAGCATAAACATTCATCGCTAGGCAGGTAATGAACATAATATATAGCTAACATGTATAATTTACATGTTACAATTTATTTACGGCTGAAATGTTACACATACCATATATGCAACAAGCAAAGTATTTATCATAATGTACTTTAAATAACATAACAAGTATTGTCAAAAAGATATCAGCTTTGCTGTTGTTCATAAATACCAGTAGTGATGTTGTACAATGTTGTCACGTCGCCGGAAATAGAGTCCTTTACTGTCCTCACCAGCGCCCGAATTCATGTGCACAATATACTGTACTGATTCACGAGCTAGGGAGCTGATTGAGACGCACCCTTGATCTTTCTTCTCCTGCATACTATTCTTCTGCAATCCTGAATGGCAGCAGAGCTGAAAGGTTTGAGCTGCGCCCTCTACTGTACAGGTGTGAATTAGCATTTCCTTCAGCCTTGTGAGCAGCGATATACTGTTAGCGAACATCTGACGCCGACCACACTGCTAAGAGCGGCGTTAAGATGAATATGTAATATGTGCTGCTCACTTTCCTCTAAACAACAAAATAAACACACTACAGAATTGAGAAAACAGCAAGCATTTTTTAATCATCTGATTCAAGCATCTGACCATAACAACGTGGATATGTTTGCATGGGCTCTGCAATTCGCACTCTAGTAAAGTCATGTCAATTTTATGTATAGCAATTTACACAATAGATTGCTTAGAATCAAGCAGGTTTACCTTATTAAACCTTTGGTGCTCTATGCGTGTCTGACTGACAAATGAAAATGTAAAAAAAATTAAAATAATTATAGTAATTTTTATATTTTGTATTTTTAGGGGATTTTATGAAACTAAATTATATTTACACTGTATTTATAATCCATTTATTCACTTTTTGAGCATAGACCTGAAAATTAAATTTCCAACTTAAATGTAAATCTTGAATGCTTTAGAGCACAGACTGTGCTTAAGTTTAATCTCTTTTCAAAGACAACACTTGGCAAATTATTGCCGAAGTGAAAAAAAAGTTGTGAAAGTTAAAAAGTGAACTTAAAAAAAGTAATTTATTAAAAAATATATATATATATGAAATATATATTTTCAAAAACACGTTTTACTTTAAAACGGCAAGAAAATCAAAGTCAAAGTTGCAGTCAGTTGTTCCAAATTTAAGCATGATATCTAAAAAAAGAAGCTTTTAAAATAAAAATTGTTTGGACGCAGTACCATATGTTTTCACTAGATGAAATTCGTCTCCCATTCTCCCATCAGAAGTACATCTTTTTTTCTACTATAAAGCGACTCTCCAGTGTGTTCATGTTTTTAATCACGGACGTCTGACCTCAACGGACTCATGAGGAGAAATTAACTGGAAAAGATTTCGGCGTGATTGAACGCCTTAACACACACCTACCTATTATGGGTATATACAAAGGTATATACACTTTCTGGAAATATATATGTAGTTACTTTTTTGAACTACTAGATCTTTTTAATTGGAAATAAGACAATAGCGTTCACACTGAGGATGCTGAGCACTTGCATAACAAGGTTGGAGCTGACTGACATCATCCTCTCTGTTTGCAGATGACTCTTGCAGAAAACACATACTGTATGTATTAGTCATGATGCGCAGCCCATCTATTCTTATGATAGAGCTGTTCTTCCCATTTTTAATGCATTATTCAATAAGCTGAACGTTAATAGTTTATAAACTTCAGATGTAATAATAGGATGAGCAGGGTTCAAATAATGAAAGAAAAGCCTCAGTGATCTCATATTCTCTTTAATGTGGCCTGAAGCAGAGCTGAGCAGGTGGAAATCACTGACAGCAGCTTGGTGAGGCTCTGGAAATATCAAAAGTTCAAATATGGAGAGCAAACTCAAATCTCAGATAAATCAACAAATCAAAAACTCACTTATTTACAAATCTAAATTCTACATGCACTGTGCAACACCCTTAGTAACATAAATTATCAATATAATTTAATATAAGTCTCAGCTGTCCCCAGAATGTGTTTGTGAAGTTTCGGCTCAAAATACCCCACAGATAATTGATTATACCATGTAGTAAACTTTTTTTAACTTGAGTGTAAGGAAAAACATGCTGTCCTTAAATGCAAATGAGCCTCTGCTCCACACCCCGCTTTCCAGAAGAGGGAGGAGCCTTTTATATTTTATATCTGTGTTGTACAGCCGTATCAGTCTAAACTTCTGATATATGGTTTTCTGAGCGCACACATCCGAAGCACATGCACAGAAAGCCTGAAAATGTCAGATGGCGCGTCCTGTGAGTATTAAAAATTCTCTTTCACGTCTTATTGTGCTCAAACTGTCAAATAATACACACAAGGTTATGTCAAACAAATTTCACATAAAAGCAGTCGGTTATATCTGTGAACGTAAACAGCAAGTAAATAAATCGCATGTGTGCTGTGTGTATTAAAGTGAAAGCAGCATTATACAGTACCTTCTATATATGCTGTTAATATGAATCAAACAACAAAAGGAAAACAGAAAATCACTCACTGCTCTTGATTGAATTAACTTTAGTAGCTTTAATAAGAATATTTTTCTTGAATTCTCACTGCTGTTGTTGTTTTTTTGGAGGACGGATGGAATTGATGGATTTTATTCTTTCAAAAAAGTAACAAATTAATACATATATTTAGACTAATGTATTTGTCTTGTATGGTAACCGTTTTATAAAAGCAATAATGTTCTCGAGGTGTTGTATTGTAAATACAGTTATGGCTGAAGGGGTTGCAATCACACACACACAGACACACACACACACATACGTACACACACACACACAAACACACACACTTAGAGGAGGTCCGGTGGCATCTACCCTGTTGAAGCTTCTCACATGACCACCCAATGAGAAGTCGTTATGAATTTGTATTAGATTTTGCAGCTTGCAGCTCATTGGTATACAGCTTTCATCCCAAAGATGAGTACAGCAGTTTAGAGGATATGAGCCCATTAGTTCTTGTCAAAGACTGAAATATACTGATTCCATTTAGTAGAGATGGTTAAATGTTGAATATTATAGGACATATGTAGCTATCTTCCATCTCACATAACCATTAGAGCTAAATTGAAGCGCAGCTTTATAAATTAATTTGCTAATAACATATCTGATCACAAATAAAGTTCACTTATTGAACAGGTCGATTTCTGAAACTAGATTCAATCATTGTTGTAATGTAAATACATTTAGGGGTCTAACAATGTTTTTTTGTGTTAGCTATAAAAATGTTGGCATGTTGAGGTGAAACTTTTCCATTATTTATTGGCAATATTTTGAAGCATGAAATGTCTACAGTCCTTTTCATGGCTTTTAAAGGAAACATGCATATTAGTGATCAGAGATCTCACATTGATTTTTACAAATAATGACTCTTGAGATACTGTTTAAAATACTCGTTAACGAGGAGGGTTGAATCTGAACTTTATTATGACCATAACAAGGTTAATATTAACCAAGCCTTCAAAACATGTAACTGGTGTATGAATTATTCATGTAGAGTATAACAAGCAAATAATTTCACACTACTCAACAATAAGCTCCAAAAGGCCACAGATGGCAAGAAGCCAAATCTTGAGGATTTATATTCTGCATTCAAAACAACATGAAACATGGCATTAGCATAGATTTAGATAATGTTTATTCCCTTATTTTGACATTTCCTTAGTTGCAAAAAGAAAGGAAGATTCACACCTTAAATGCATGCCACCTCCACACAGTCGCATCAAAGTTTCTTTGGTTCACAAGTAGGATCTGTTGTTTCCACAGCATTTACATCTAAAATTATAGCTTACTTTTTCATGTACAACAGTCCTTAGTGTCAGTTGCGCCAAAATATAGTGATAAATATAGTGAGTCCTAGTGGTCGGATGGAAAATGTCATTACAGGTTCACGCTACCCTACAATCACATGACACATTAATTGTTATCTGTCTGGCTGTTGGGAGAGGTAGTACACAGAAAAAAAAAAAAAAAAAAAAAAAAAAGAGAGAGATATGGTTAGACATATGTGGATGTCAAGGTTTGGATGGTTAATACCTGCTGGTATGTTGCAACTATGCCATCTGGATGCAAAAAACATTTTCCTCCATTAGCTGCTATCAGAAATAGTTGATATTGTGTATTCTTATATATATAGACACACACACACATCTGGGGCTGTATGCACCAGCTCAGCAACTGTCTTTGAAATGAATGTGAGTGCTAACAGATCGCTTTACCTTGGAACATTAGGAGTTCTTGGACCAGAGAGCAGGCCAAGGTTTCCTCATTCAACCTGAGCTAGTGTTTTCCCTGCATGCATAAAGGATGACAGTATTTTTTAGATTCACTACAGCATGCCCACTGATCTGGAGTCAGTTCATCCAGACCCTTTGATCTGTGCTCCGTCAGATGAACTCCTCCAGCTGTCTGGATCAACACTCGCTCTAGACCATCTCATACACAGTTTGTTCAGTTCCTCGAGCAGACTGAAATGACCAATCTATATATAGAGATACCTGAAATACCCAGGGGGGAATTGACTAAGAACTAATTGCACTCGCAGCTTATTTGCACCTGCTGTCTGCGTTGTGATATCTGCTAAGGTGCAATTCCTGGTTTTGTCAGTTTCGCAACGCTGTGAAGGATAAAAAAGAAACTCGTTTTAACTAAAAAGAAAGGCATTGACTTAAATACTGCACAGTACAGTTCCAGTGCATTTATCATTGGTTATACTGGATTGTGGGTGATAAGTGAATTTACCCTACTTTGTTCTTATGTGTAAATAATGTAGAATTTTTATTTAAATATTAGGCAACACTTTATAATAACTTTCATTAAACAAATCATAAACAAACATTATTAGTTAATATAGCCATATTAGTTAACATATTAGTAAATATAAATATTCACATAACTATAGAAATTAGATAATGTGCTTGTTAAAGGTTGTATCAGTGATTTCAGGCCCCCCAAAAAAGATCACATTCATCTAATCTTTCCTAGCGATCCGCTAGCTGCCCGCCCCATAAGCATGCTGTTTCTGTAGGCAGCCTAGGCTCTGAGATCTGCACACAAAAACAACTGGTTTCACCAACCACTCAAAACCAAAACAAATAGTGTTCCAACCAATCACTGACAGGGGGAGGGTGTTGTGAGGTTTTGTGCTCGTGCACGGCTGCACGCGAAGTCGGAGCTGAAGAAGAAGCTGGCTCAAAACCTTACAACACCCTCCCCCTGTCAGTGACAACTAATAATCTGTTAAGGATTATATAATGTTTGTTAATGATTTATAAATGAAACTGAAAGTTATTATAAAGTGTTACCAAATTTAAAATATATTTCTAGTTGACTGCTACAAAGCAAAAATATACCCAAATGAGAAAATGTATTTTGATTCAACAATACAATCATTATTATTTGTTATTATTATTATTATTATTATTATTATTATTATTATTATTTATTAATTCTCTTATTTGGGTATATGAATGCCTTGTGATGTTCTTAAAATGTTAAGTTATGCACTTTTGATCAAAGTCTAAAGTCTTCCAAGCAAACTAACTACTAGTGTCGGATTGGGATATTAACTGGATTATTGTCAAAATGGATGTGAAGAACTCTGTCGACTGAGATTTTTTACATCTCAGTCCTTTAATGACAGATCTAAATGCATAATCCTGGGAAAATACATGGATTCCGTCAGACCATCTCAGCTTGCTACCTGAAGCCTTCAGAGACATTTTTGTCATACTCTATGATCTTTTTACATTCAAGCTGGTAGAGTGGTTTAGAATTCACATAAGGAAGATCTATGAGTGTGAGATGGCTTTCTGACATCTTTGAACATTTTCTTTGTGGTTTTGTAAGTTCCTGGAAATTAAAAAAAAAAAAAAAAAAAAAAGTATTCTGGGCCGAGAACAGTTTGTAATCGTACCATGCCGTACCAGGCTCAAGTGGAAATACAACTGAAACCCTTCCCTACCATTCTAAGGCCCTGTTTACACCTGGTATTAAGATCCATTTGGTCGATCGGATCACAAGTAGAAGAGAGAGAGAGCACATTCCTGTTTATACCAGGTGTTTTAATCTGTCTCTTTTGTCCACTTTCAACCACTTCTTCCTGATTTCTTCGAAGGTAGGGTCTATAGGCGGTTAAATGTACAGTATGGGCTTTTTTTTTAGATCTTTCAGTCTAATGGACGAAGTGAGCTCCTGCAATTTACATGAGCGCACCCAGAGACAAAGGAAAAACTCACGGAGAGCATCAGCTTTCGTTTCTGCTCTGATAGCCGCCAAGATCACACCGAACGCGGTGTGTGCGTGTTAGAAATCAGGAATTGTGAGCGAACATTGTGCTTAGTACATTTTTCATCTTCAAACCAAACTTTGGTCTCTAGCCGACAAAGTTTAAACCCTGTCTTGCTAGAGCATTTCCCATTAATGTTTACACAGACAGTAGGTGGAGATTAGGCTGTCTTTTGTGGCTGTTCAAACACATTCGACCACATGAGCGTCTACACTACGAAAGCAATCTTGTTGAATGCATTTTCGACTACCTCTGGAAGTGGTCGGAAGTGGACAAACTCAAAACGTTTTAGACCCCGTTTACACCTGTATTTAGCATTGTCCACTAATCCTATCAACCAAAGTGCATCTTAATACCAGGAGTAAACAGGGCCTAAGAACCATTTGGGCCGACGGTGGAAAAGCGGCTTATATGAACACCTGTACACCATACACATGTTCTTACTGAATATTTAATTTCATTACAAAACTATAGGTCACACTTTAGATTAGGGTACAATTCTCACAATTAGAATAGAATAGAATAGAATGAGGCATTTATATAGCGCTTTCATATGTACTACTGTACACCCAAAGCGCTTTACAATCATATCAGGGGTCTCTCCTCAACCACCACCAGTGTGCAGCATCCACTTGGATGATGCGACGGCAGCCACAGAACAACGGCGCCAGTGCGCTCACCACACACCAGCTATAGGTGGAGAGAGGAGAGAGAGTGATAGAGCCAATTCAATGTAAGGGGATTATTAGGAGGCCATGATTGGTAAGGGCCAATGTGTGGAATGTGGCCAGGACACCGGGGTTACACCCCTACTCTTTACGAGAAATGCCATGGGATTTTTAATGACCACAGAGAGTCAGGACCTCGGTTTTACGTCTCATCCGAAGGACGGTGCTCTTTGACAGTATAGTGTCCCCGTCACTACACTGGGGCGTTAGGACCCACACAGACCACAGGGTGAGCGCCCCCTGCTGGCCTCACTAACACCTCTTCCAGCAGCAACCTGGTTTTTCTCAGGAGGTCTCCCATCCAGGTACTAACCAGGCTCAGCCCTGCTTAGCTTCAGTGGGCAACCAGTCTTGGGCTACAGGGTGATATAACTGACTTTTGACTCAAACTTTTAATTACTGCTTATTAATAGTTAGTATGGTAGTTGCTAATTTTAGGTATTGAGTAGGATTAGGAATGTAAACATATGGTCATGCAAAATAAGGTATTAATATGTGCTTTATAAATATTAATAAACAGCCAATATCCTAACATGCATACTAATAAGCAACTTGTTAAAGGGGTCATATAATGGCATTTTTGTACAAGTTAATATGATTCTTTAGGGTCTAAATGAAAAGTTTGTAATATAATTGAATTAAAAATTCTCATTAGTATTGTAAAAAACCACTCATTTTACCTGGTCAAAAACAGCTCTGTTTTCAGCACGCCATTTAAGTGCAAGGGCCCTATCTTGCACCCAGCGCAATTGACTTTGTACACCGACGCATGTATCATTCCTATTTTGCACCCGCGCAAAGCGCGCTTTTCCCTCCACAGAAGCACGTCGCTAAACTAGGGAATGAACTTGTGCTCCCTTGGCGGTTCAGCGCAAAAAAGGAGGCGTGTTCCGGCGCAAACGTTCCTTCATGCTATTTTGCTGGTTTAGAAAACAATGGCGCCACTAACCAGGAAAAAATAGTTTAAAGTCAGTGGCGCGTTGCGCATGTTATTCATATGCCATTTTAAGGGCGCATGCTTGGCCATAATCAATGTAGCGTGTGCACAGGGCGCATACACTTTGATTCTCTCATCTACACAGAAGCAGCAGTTTTCATTTTTGCAAATCATACATTATTACGATAGATTAGATAGATAGATAGATAGATAGATAGATAGATAGATAGATAGATAGATAGATAGATAGATAGATAGATAGATAGATAGATAGATAGATAGATAGATAGATAGATAGATAGATAGATAGATAGATAGATAGATAGGCCCCATGTGTCTTTAAATGATAATGAGCTTTGCTCACCCCGCCCCTCTGTTTCTGTGGGGCGTTTTGACCATAGACTGTAAGGTTTTGACACAACACACGTGGAGTATTGCCTTGACAACAGTTGAGGGTATATTTTGGAGAAAGACAGAACGTTATCTATGCAGTGTTAGGTACAACTGTCAGGGCTGAAGCACTAAAATTTTACTGATCTGTTTAAAAAATAACCAGTCTGTGAGACTATGACTGAAGGAACTGTAGTATAATGGAAATGGTTCAGGTGAAGTGAGGGGTTTGGTGAGCAAACAGAGTCTCGGTCAGAAGACGTCAGATGATATGGCGTGATGATGGAAGCAAGGAGAAGGCAAGGTTTATTGCAACACCAGTAGTGGTTTATTTATTGTTATGGTTGTCTTTGGTTGAGATGCATGGTTTGTGTGCTGCAGAATTAAATAAAAAGAAATAACAATCAATAACAATTAATTGACAGTTGTCAATCCACATAAATTAAACTACAAATAAACAAAAGGGATATGAATTTACTAATCACAACGACTAAACAGGCTGTTAAAACATGAATCAAACAAACAATCGTCCCACATGGTTCACGGCACATGTCTGGCAAACAAAGAAATCAACCAATAGTGCACATGTTAACAGTTGACAGTAAATCATAAAAAAGACAAATCAAATGGAAACAAATTAACTCACGTTAACTGATGAAGACACACACAGTATACATCAGAGTGCCAGGAGAAAGTGCAAAGAGTGAGCCAAGAGGTGCAGAAGCAATTTATAGACAACAGGTGAGGCGGGCGTGGTCAGGTGGCAAGTGGGAAAGTATCTTGGAAAGAGCGAAATGGAGTAGAAAGGGAATGGAATTGCCAGAGTCTTTTCATAGCCGCCCCGGAATTGGGATCAATTCCTCCTGATAAAAAGACTCACTCGTCTACCAGCTCAGGAAGCACCATCAAACGTGACACTGGTCTTGTGTAAATCCGACTGCCAACTTGGACGTCCACTGACCGGACACGACCATCCCTCCCAGTCGTGACGGTGGTGACACGCCCAGTTGGCCAAGAAGCCCGAGGCAGTTGTGGGTCAAAGATTAGAACAGTCGTCCCTACTTCGAGATTCTGGACCTCCCTCAGCCACTTCCTTCTAGGTTGCAGGTTAGGCAAATAGTCACGAATGAATCGTGTCCAGAAGTGGTCAGCTAAAATCTGGCTATGACGCCACTTCCTTCGCCCAAGGAGCTCACTACTGACAAACATGGCTTGTGGCAGAGAGGCATCACGCCGCCCCATCAGGAGCAAATTGGGAGTGACCGGATCAGGATCCGCAGCATTGGAGGAAAGATAACCTAAAGGCTTAGAATTCATGATGCCTTCTACCTCGATCAGGACAGTTTGAAGGACAACTTCGGAGATGGTTTGCTTTCCAAGAATCACTCGCAGGGCATTCTTAACTGATCTGATTTCACGCTCCCAGACTCCACCGAAGTGTGGAGCCCCTGGTGGATTGAAGTTAAATGAAATCTGCTGATCGGCTAAGTGTTCCTGAAGCTTAGGTTCCATCTCCTGGAAGCATTTACTCAGTTCTCTGTCTCCAGCACGGAAGTTTGTTCCTCTGTCTGCCCAGATCTCCAAGGGCTTGCCACGACGGGATATAAAGCGACGGAGAGCTAGGAGAAAGGCGTCAACATCCAAACTTCCGAACAAGTCGAGATGTAAACAACGAGTAGTTAAGCACTTAAAGATGATTCCCCATCGCTTCTCTGTTCTACGGAAACATGACGCCTGAGCTTGCTGTAAGATTAAGGTTTCGGCTGCTGCTCCTTTAGAGACTTGGTCTGACTGAGTTCGTGCCTGCTCAATGGCGACGATTAAGTCACTCCAGTTTCGATACTGGGAGACATCTGGTAAGATACAGGTAGCAGAAACATTCAGACACAGAACAGCTTTCTTCAATTCAGTACTGTCTGCGAGTGGTGATGGTTGGGCAACAGTAGGGGCAACTGGCCAGCAATTTTCAGGCTTCTGCAAGAAGAGCGGCCCAGTCATCCAGCAGTTGGGTTGAACCAAATCACTCAGTTTCTTGCCTCGGGTCAGGGCATCCGCTGGGTTGTTCGAGCTGTCGACATATCTCCAGTCATCACTGTCGGTGAGTTCCTGGATTTCTGCGATCCGGGTGCCGACGAAGACCTTATAGTGGCACGACTCGGATTTCAACCAGGTCAGCACCGTTGTGGAGTCACTCCAGAGGATAGTTTGAGCTAACGACAAGGTAAGTTCCGACCTCAAGGTCGTAGCTAACTGTGCCCCTAATAAGGCAGCACTCAGTTCAAGTCGGGGTATTGACAACTGTCTCTTCGGTGACACTCTGGAACGAGCCATGAGGAAGGCCACATGAATGTGATTTTGATTGTCCTGGACACGCAAATAAGCCACAGCACCATAGGCCCGTTCCGCGGCATCACAAAAGACATGAAGCTCTCGGTATATACCTGACTGGTCCGCACAAGGGGGCACATAACAGCGGGGCAGTCTGATGCTGGGGAGCTCCGACAGTTCCTGTTCCCACTTTAGCCATTGATCTGCTAGTTCGGACGGAGTGATGGGGTCATCCTAACCTTGTTTGAGTTTCCACAAGTCCTGCACCAGCACTTTAGCCCGGGTGGTATAAGGTAAGATGTACCCTAATGGGTCATATTGACTGGCAAGAGTGCGGTAGATGAGACGGAGTGTGGGAATCCTGATCGGCGTCACCCTGTGTTTGTATCCCAGGCTATCAGGAAGGCAACGCCAGCACAAGCCTAGGGTGGATTCTTGAGGATCAATGCCAAATTGAGAGAGCCACAAGTCAGTGCTCACAGATCTTGCCTCAGGTGAAAGATGTTCTACCACACGGGAATCATTACTCGCCCACTGACGGATTTCGAATCCTCCTCGAGACAGTGTGGCGCGAAGTTTGTCCAACAGAGCTTTGGCGGTGGCTGATGTTTCAAAGCTCTGCAGACAATTGTCAACATAGAAAGCTCTTAGCACTGAGTTCAACACTTCATGGTCACTCTCAGGGTGCTCCTTCACGTGACGTTGCAGGGCGTAAATGGCGCAGCAAGGACTGCAAGCTGTGCCAAAAGGTAACACTTGCCACTCATAGGTTTTTGGGGGAGTTGTCTTAGCCATAGCTCGCCAGAGAAACCTGAGTAATGGCCGGTCAGCAGGGAGTAGATGCACTTGATGGAACATAGATTTTATATCGCCACTGATGGCCACACTATGCTCACGGAAACGGAGGAGCACACCAAGAAGAGAGGGACCGAGAGTTGGACCAGGAAGAAGACTACAATTCAGGCTGAGACTATGAAGCTGGAAAGAACAGTTGAACACCAGTCGGTGTTTCCCACTGGCTTGTTTGATAACATGATGTGGGACCAGCCAAGATTCTAACCCTGGCTGGTCATCTTTGGGATCCACCTCCTTCACATACTCCATATCAACAAGCTTCTGAATCTCCTGGTGGTAAATCTCAATTAGCTCTGGGTCCTTATTCAGTCTGCGCTCGGTTCCCCGGAGCCATGGCAACAAAGTATGGGCTGAGGAGGATAACCTAGGACTGTTGGGTGCTCTGAGCAATGGGGTAGCATACCGCAAGACCTCACCTACTTCTTTGACGGCAGTCTTAGTCTCAAGCAGTTCCAGGCAATAATGGTCTTGTTTAGATCGGGTTACATCCTTCTCCTTACGGTGTGGGAAGGAATCCAGTCTCCACAGTCTCTCCACATTCTTCATCAACTCCGCAGTAGCGGGGCAGGATACACGATCACAAATAGTAAACAAAGCTTGTGCATCTGAAGGAGGAGATCGAGGTAAGGCATTGGATGGGCCTTGAACAGCCCATCCCAGGGCAGTATGAATGGCGATAGGTCCCCCATAAAGTCCAATACGGACAGGCTCTTTGGGCACCAACAAGTGGGAATGATCTGAGCCTATTAGGATTAATGGCCGAGCATGGACAAAGTCCGGTAAGGGTAAGCCTCGCAAGTGGGAATATTTCCTCTGCAGGTCAGAGGCACAACAAGAATGCTCAGCCAAATTGAGGACTGGGGCAGTAAAGGCATTGGCTATATGAAACCTAATCTTCTTCCTCTGGCTCACAGGGGAGATATAACAGGAGATGGTCTCACCACTCATGGGAATTACTTCATGTCGCACAGTTCTGAGATTAAGGGTCTCTTTTGGCCCTGTAAGTTGTAGCTGGGACGCTGCTGAGGTCAGAATGATTGTTCTTTCTGAACCATCATCGAGTATGGCATACGTCTGCAGCCTCTTCCGGCCATTGATTAGTAAGACTGGAACTACCTTCAACATCACCCGAGGCGATCTGTTTTGCTGATCGATGTACAGTGTGTCGCCAATACAGGGTGCACGAACGAGCACATTGAGAATGTCTGCCGTAGCCAATTTCTCTGAGCTTTGTGGGTGTGTGGCCAGTTGACGTGCAATGCTATGCAGGATGGTGAGATGCAGTTCATTGCAAATGTTGCAAGGCTTTTTTAGGGTGCATTTATCCGGCTTATGGCAGCGGGCACATCTGTAACAACGATCATTCTTTATCCAAGTTCTCAGTTCTGATGGGCTGAACTCCTTCACCTTTGGACAGGTTCCCAAGAAGTGGTTGTTATTGTTACAGTACGGACAGAAAGGTTGGAACTTGGGTTTACCAAGGATGGTCATCCCTTTTCCACGGCCTCCTTGGACACTAGGCTGTCTTTCCACAGTGGCTGTGTTGCTTAGGTACATAGTGGTAGGCATCACCTTTCTCACTTGGCTCTTTTGAACTGGTTCTCTTCTCTCAATTGAGGCAGGGACAAAGACTTGTTGGGCAAAACTCTTGGCCCTGGCTTTCACCTGGAGCCAGTCAGAGAAGTCTTCCAAGGTATATGTTTGTTCTGCACCATCTCTAAGGATACCACGATTCAAACAGTGCTCAACGAAATTATTCGTTAATAGCTTATCGACATGAGAACCACACCGCAATTCACTTCCACCTGCACCGTCCACCGATCGCAGCATGCCAATCAATGACTGTACAGAAAGAGCAAATTCCTGGAATGCATTGCTATCTCCGAATCTGACAGGTGGTGAATGAAGGATGCTGGCTAGTTCACTTTGGACCAACTGCCGTGGCTGGCCATACTTTGCTTTAAGGGCAGCAAGAGCAGATGTGTAGGGAGTTGAGGCATGCATATAAGACTTAGCTAGTTTGTACGCAGTAGGCAGCCTCAAATGGTCCATTAGAACTTGGAACTTATATTGTTCAGAGAGGTGAGCATGGATATCTAACAGGCTTTCCAACGCCATCTTAAGCAAAACAAAGTCACTTTCTCTCCCACTCTCAAAATAAGGCAGTCTTGGCTTGGGGATGCCAAAAGCAGTGGCTACTAACAGCTCCATGATACTGGCTCCCTCTGATGTCCTTTCACTGCCCTTGTGTAATGAAAGAGGTGCGGACGTATCAGGAACTGGATCTGAGGGTCTTTGACTCTGGGAAGGACGAGGTGCGGTCCGCACTAAATGGATGAACGAAGGAGGTGAGGGAGTTGCCTGCTCTGGACTGGACCTCTGAACTGCTGGGTGGCTCCCTTGAACAGGATGGAGAGTCTCAGACTGACTCACAGCATCGACTGGCTGAGGTAAGGATTGGAACGACGAAGTGGTTGGCTGACTCACTGGAACAGGATCAGAGACAGATGTTGGATGACCAACACAACAAGCTTGTTGCTCTGAGTACAGATCAACAGGTTCACCTGAATCCAAAACTCTGGAGCTCATTGAAAAAGGAGCCAGCTCTTGAGGTGGCAGAGCAGGTGAATGTTCTGTGGTCACTTCTCCAGTGAATGAGGTTATCAGCCGAGCCTCCTCTAATTCTCGGTGAACTTTCCGCAGTCGTCGCTGTAGAGTCAGAGATCCGGACATCCTCTCTCGCTCTGTTAAAGCCGCTTGTGCTTGCCTGTCCAGTTCTCGAGCCCGGCTATCCAGGGCTTGTTCCTCTTGGATTTGATTTTGGATCTCTTGCAGTTCTCCAAGTTTCCTCCTCTCCTCAATCATGGCTGCCTGTCGAGAGGTGAGCTCCACACCATGGCTCTTGCGCGAGCTTCGGGAACTTCCACTGCCAGAAAAGTAAGTATACGAGGTGGCCTTCGACCTGGGTGATGACTCCTGCTTATCCCTCTTGCCTCTGGATCTAGTAGGTCTCCCCTCTCCCTGTGAGGGTGAAACTGGTTGTGGAGCTAGTTGTGGAAGTGGAGGTTCCTCAACCGATTCGGGCTGAACATAATCGTAGGTGATTTCTTCATCCTCCACTTCTCCATTTCCAGCTTCAATTGGGTTAGAAGATGGTTTGGCTGCTTGGCTGGGATAAAGTAGGCTCTCGGGCTTACTAGAGGCTTTCCTAGCAGGAACCGGGAAGCCATAGCGGTCAGGTTGATGCCTCTCTCGCCTGGATAAGGTGCTACTGGGTTTAACTGGGAGAGCCCTCTCCAACTCCAACTCTTTCTCATCTTTTCCATCCATACCAATGCCTGCCATGGTATCCCTCACTCAGTCTCCGGCTCGAAGGACCACTGAAGGAACTGTAGTATAATGGAAATGGTTCAGGTGAAGTGAGGGGTTTGGTGAGCAAACAGAGTCTCGGTCAGAAGACGTCAGATGATATGGCGTGATGATGGAAGCAAGGAGAAGGCAAGGTTTATTGCAACACCAGTAGTGGTTTATTTATTGTTACGGTTGTCTTTGGTTGAGATGCATGGTTTGTGTGCTGCAGAATTAAATAAAAAGATAACAATCAATAACAATTAATTGACAGTTGTCAATCCACATAAATTAAACAATACAAATAAACAAAAGGGATATGAATTTACTAATCACAACGACTAAACAGGCTGTTAAAACATGAATCAAACAAACAATCGTCCCACATGGTTCACGGCACATGTCTGGCAAACAAAGAAATCAACCAATAGTGCACATGTTAACAGTTGACAGTAAATCATAAAAAAGACAAATCAAATGGAAACAAATTAACTCACGTTAACTGATGAAGACACACACAGTATACATCAGAGTGCCAGGAGAAAGTGCAAAGAGTGAGCCAAGAGGTGCAGAAGCAATTTATAGACAACAGGTGAGGCGGGCGTGGTCAGGTGGCAAGTGGGAAAGTATCTTGGAAAGAGCGAAATGGAGTAGAAAGGGAATGGAATTGCCAGAGTCTTTTCAATGACAGTCATTAGGCACATAAACAACACATACTCAGACAAGAGTTAATACCTTTTTCAATGTTCTCGTTTATAAAGCAATCTGGTGAGAAATGATTCGCGCAAACATGAAAGCATTGACGTTGGTTGTGGGGAATATTCCCTTCGAAAACAAACTCAGCCACTGCGTCTTCAGCGGTTCGGATTTAGGAACATCAAAATGACTGCTGTGTTCATTATTACACCCAAGAACAGAACACCACAATCGCTTAGACGCCATTCTACTCCAGCGTATCAACAATGGCAGACTATGATGACAGCTCACTCAGGGCGGGTCTGTGTTGAAACCCTGCTGTCAATTACCAATTGTGGGAGGGGATCCGACCATGTGACGTCACACAGTCAGACGGCTCGATTTGAGACAGGGGAAAACATATAAGGAGATTAAAAAAAAAAAACACTGGATGGATTTTTATCATCATATGATGGTTGTGTACAGGCACTGCCAACACACATATCAGTACAATCAACTTGTAAAAGTGCATGTACCATTATATGAATCCTTTAATAGTGAGAATTGGACCCTACACTAAAGTGTTACCCAAAACTATAATCCTTAGTTAAAATTTGTGAGAGTACTTTACAAACTTTTACTACAGTTCTTCTTTTGAGATAGTATTGCATGCTGTGTTGTCTTCTCTGAAATGACTGGAATAGCCAAATTTGTTCATTAGAAGAAGGCAGCCACATACTGTACATTTGGCCATGAATCTGTTAGGCATAAAAAAATGTTTTATTTGGTTCCGGTTTCCGACCGACCCTGTCAATTTATGTGCGACCCAAATTTCTTTTATGAGCTTAGGGAAGTAATAATACAAATTAAATAAATACACAAATAAAAATCTTTGAGGCGAACTATAATTTACGTTTTTGTACACGGTGCTGCGTGACGAAAGCGGTACCACGTGACGTTAGCAGGTTCCAGCTCACCACGCCCTCCCTTGGTACGAGCTACCACGCATAGTATGGCATCCGTTAGGATAGCTTGAAGTTAGCGTAGATTTATCTGTATTTAGTACAGTGGTCAGGAGGGTACGCAGGTGTAGTGTTGATGGTTGCAACAGCACTGCTGGACGGCATAGCTTTCAGACTTGGAAATTAGGCGCCAGTGGAGCTCAAGTGAATTTTACGCGGGATTGCTTCTCCAACGCAATAGAGGTGGAAATGGGCTTCTCCACACAGCTCGCGCTGAAAAGCGACGCAGTGCCAAGCGCTGCTCCTCCTGCATGGACTCCACCACCGCAGCGGTGTCTTGATCATATATATAATCACAATTTATGGTTAGGCTAAAGTTAATCCTCTGGGGTCGACATACGCGCCAGCGCATTTTGCTGGATTTTTTCCACATAGCGGCAAAATATGAATATGCCTACAGACAGAGAGCGAGCGCTATTGACATCAACTTGATGAAACTCATCAGATGCATGTACTTTACGTCGTCCACGTAATGGAAATGGTCTAACATAAATAGGCTATGTTATGAAAAAATAGAGTATCCATCGCTACTGTAAAGTAAAATTGAAAAAATAATAATAATTTCCTACCTATCCCTTGCTGCCATTGGGGAAAAAAAATTCCCTACTGACCCATGACCTCAACTGACAACCAACCGGAACCAAACTTTTTTTTTTTTTTATGCCTTAGCTTTGAAACTTTAGTTTGGATATGACATGGGATTTATGGAAGTAGTTGACCGAGTGTTTGTAGAAGATTACAGCTTTTGAAAGGTCATAGAGGGGGAGATAACAGCAATCACATCTGAGACAAAACTAGGAGAAGCTGGTGGTCGACCATCAGCAATTGTGGTCAGTGCTACACTGCGGGTAACCAAGGAAAAAAGGTGACTCTTTGAGGGACGATAATGATCTTGGCCTCCTGTCTCCCCTCCTCAAGTTTTAAAGGTCAGACATTATCCCATGGGTTGTGTTCTGGATCTCACAAGAATGGATGCTTGGTTTTGTATATCAGTTTGTTTGTTTTTTTACTGCAAGTTATTTAAAGTTTTAAGTATCGCTTGACATCTTAAAAACACCTGGGAAATCGTTTAGAGAGTTCCTAATGTAATGCAAGAGCAGAAATAAATTAGTCTTCAAAGTCATTTGTGCCTCTTAATTAAATATTAAAGTCCATTTGGTCCTAAAAAAGATACTTTTGCTACACTGTATGCTGAAAGTCTAGGATAATGTAAAGCACTCAAGCTTAGTCATGTTGATCAATTCAAGGTGGGAGAGACAGCTTGTAGCTGTCATGTCTAGGGGATAAAATACACCAAAACTCTTTTAAGAGGTCAGATAAACAAGTCCTGCTCTGAACAAGTAAAAACTCATGTCACTGTTCTATTGATGTTTGCATCAGTCAGCGGTTTCATCGCATTTGAGCTTTAGTCCATACATGCTCAATTCTCTGTGAGAAGTGAGTTAAAAACCAGTCTGTGTTAGGACAAATGAATCTGAGTTGCACAGCATCATGTCCAGAGTATTCTTGTGGATCTTGGCACAAGGCCCGTATTTTCCCGTATTGTCCTTTTTATCAGAACCATCTGCAACAGCCCTATGTGTTCAGTTTAAATATTTTCACTCTATTCTACAACTATCATTAAACTAGGCTTTATAAAGAATTAAGCCTAATTCTAGGTTGTAATACAGCCAGAACTGTAACAGCAAATGTTTCTACAGCATTGTTACAGGATCACAATGCTGGTCCAAAACCAAAAAAAGTTTTGTGGTGTTGTTGAGATAGTTGTTGTGACAAACTGCTCTGACACGATCCAATGCAGCTTTATTAGAGCAATCCAATCATAATCCATAAAACAGGCAATAGGTCAAAACCAAGCGGCAACATTCTGATCTGAAAAATGAAGCCTACCCGGAAGTGCGAAAAACTGCAATACATCGAAAATCCGCTAGAGGAAGGTCCCAAAAGGGAGCAAATGTCCATAACCCCCATGTTAAAATGTCCGTTTTCACAGCATAAATTCATGTCTTTACAGGTTGGTCCCATGGACTTTTATTGTATTTTTCTATAGGTTCCGAGTGCCTGACAACCATGAGGGCTGTGAATTTTTTTCTAACTCGTTAGTTTAGATCGTATTTAGATATAAAATGTATGACAATAAGGGCGTGGTTAACTTTGATTGACAGCTTGATTGACAGCTGACAAGGCAGCGCCACGGAGAATGACAACATAAGAAGCGCCATTTTTTAATACAGTTGACATACTACTGTTTCTGTATCATGAAATGTAGTTTTAAGAGTTTTTCAGGCGAGAATGTAGTTGTTTAAAGCTCAAATCTGTGGTTTATTTATAAAGATTTATGAAAATTGTATCCAGTTGTGAGATCCCGCGATGATCGGGCGCTCGGCGTTCATGTACCCCGCCTGGAACAGCCTTTCCTCGGCTAGTTGGTCTGAGGTTTGCCGCAGACTCTGGCGTCTCTGTAGTGGTTAAACATGAGATATAATTCGTCTTGTGTATACTGTATCTAACGGGCGATTTTTGGTTTCGTGAATCTATAATTTGTTCCCTGGCCAATCGTTTTGGCTGAGGGGAAGTTTCATAACTTTATAAGCTATTTAACTTTACCGTTGTATGGTTAGACTAGAGCGCTGACTTTGTATGTTTGAATGAATTGTTTGCTTTATTTGTATAGCTTCTTGTAACTTTACCTTTTACTTTTATAATGGCTAATATTGATAAAAGTGAAATTTAACAAAAAGCGACTTGGTTGAGTTTTGTCATTTTAAATTTTAATACAACGGATATGATCTGTAATGTTGTTTACTGCAACATCTGTTGTTTAGTACAAACGCACATATTGCCTGGACCATATTTAAATGTTAAATATTTTTATATTATATTTAAAACGAAAAGAGGCAGGTTTGTGTTTTATATTTTGTTTTGTTTTTTATAAATAGGCAAACGTTATGTGCAGTGAATATAATCAATACGCGTTGCCTGAACCACATTTGTGAGGCTATAATGTTTAAGATTTCTTTAAATGAAAACGAAAAGAGTTAGTATGGTGTTTTATAACATATTTAGTTGCCTAAAATATACACAGAGATAACCGGAGTAGCAGAGCGAGCTGAGTGATGCGTGCTGCGTCAGAAGGTGGGCGGGGATAGGATTTCCCAAGATCGCGCCGCCCATACCCCCCATAAACGGCTTCAAACCCGTTCTTCAGAAAGTCTATGGGTGACGTCACAGACGCTTTGTCCATATTTTTTACAGTCTATGGTCAAAACACAGGGCAGATAATCCAAAAAGTCAACAGGGCAGAAAAACAGGCAAATCCGGGAAACCAGGCAGAAAGTCAATACCAAAACACGAGTAAACAGAGGGAGGGCGCTCAGAAATGCAGTGTGACACTTACAAGACTTCGCAAAAAATGAGTAAAAATACAGGGATTAGGGGCTGTTTACACAATACCGTTTTCAACCAAAAACGTAAAACTTTTTATGTGTTTTGGCCGTTCGTTTGCACAACAACAGCGTTTTGGGTGCCTGAAAACGCAAAGTTTTGAAAACGGGTTTCAAAGTGCAAGTTTTTGAAAGTTCTCTCCGTGTAAACAACAAAAACGCAAAACTCTGAAGTGTTCAGTCTATAGTGTTTCATCGCCACCGAATGGCCTGACAGCATAATAAAGGGTTTTTAGTCGTTTTCGCAGATCCCTGTGAATGTGGATCATTTTGACAACGGTGTCGTCTATACGAGGAAAACTCAAAGAAAAAAACTTCTCTGTTTTAAGCATATCGTTGTCGTGTAAAAGTACTCTAAGATAGGCAGGCTTTAACAAGATAATGAGACACAGGTGTAAGTAATCAAACATAATAATAAGGATGTAACAGTTATCATCTGAAGATTTGAGATCCAGTTTGTCTGTCCACTGGTGCTGCTACTATGTGTTTTGTGTTCTGCCTGTCATCCAAATTAATTACATTTAAAAAGTAGAATTTCACAAAACAAAACAAAAAATGTAAGCATCCCACTAGATTGCACAGTATGTTGTGTTTTTGGAGGCTTAGTCGACTATTTTTGTATATCCTCCAGCTAGACCAGCATCAAACCATTCTGCTTTTTAACAGGACAATAACTCTCATTATTCTTATAGTGTACATATTAGAGATTACATGTCAATCAAAATGTTGTCTTAGTCATAAACATGTCAATCTGTAGTCTACTTGTAACTGAAAAAAATAAAATAACTAACGCAAAAAGTGAAGTTTTGTAGCCATTCCAAAGTTATCTGTGACTGGGTGGGAAGAAAGGTAGCAGAAACCTTTTTTGGAAAGCCATAATCCATAGTTCAACTAGCAATCACTGAAAATCGCTGAGAAGCATTGCTGTCTCAAACTGTTTATGTAGCTTTTTTATGTTACTTTATGTGGTAAGCCCAGAAAACTGCAGTTTATCCTTAATTACACTGTATCTGACAGAAAGCTCTTTGTGGGCAAGTCCTCCAGCGGGATTCCAGCTCTTTGCGGGATATTGCTGCTCTGAGGCAGCAATTACTGGCACTTTTGAAAAGCTTAAGGATTTTTCTACTCCAATCTAAGCCTAAAGTCAGCTTGGTTTTCAGAAAAGTTTTCCAACTTTCAGCCTACAATAGGAATGGACATCTTCTGAAGTAGCCTATTTCAGCACCCGTCACTTTCTGAAGTGTTGCTCTATCTCTGAGGGCATTAAGCCAGCATCCAATACGGTTTAAGTCTGCTTTAAGCATTAGAATGAAATAACACTTCAAAACAAATTATGCTCTCATCCTTTATAAGTAGACCTACAATAATTGTTTTGCAAATATGTTGAAGAAACCCCACTGACATACAGTATGTTTCCTGTACCACTTTTTAGCAGCAGTGCCCCCCTGAGTTGTAAATTTGAGTTAGCAGTCTGTATTTAAATGTGATGATGAAAGTAAAAAAAGACTGTGCCATGAAACAGTGACGGAAAAAACGTCATTCTATTGAGTCGTTCACGCATGCTGCATGCAAAAAACGTATACTTTACAATGTGACCAGTGTAGTTCAATTCATGAACAAATTTCTCTTATGTTAGAGATATATATGGACTTGGACTGCATAAATGAATCGATACATAAATAAGCCTTTCCTCTACAGGACTATCCCCCTTTCCCCTTTATGAAATGGGTCATATTCTCACATGGGATGTCTTGCACGAGTAATTATAGTGGTCTTAATTAAATCATATCTACTCCCTTAATTATACGGCACCTCTGGGAAAATTTGCATAACGGCATATTGAGATGATTTCAGTATGTGTAACACGCTCATCCAGTGAACAGTTTAATGGTTTTGAAATGCTTTGATAGACATGCAATGCCTCACATCAGCCGCAGTTGTTCTGACTCTCTGAAGGCCCTGTAGTTACACTTTGTGCAACTAATCTTTTGCTTTAACAAAGATAACATGACCTGGTTCTGGTAAAACAGGAACACTAATATCCTTTGCTCTACATTAGCTCCAGCAAAACAGAGGACAATCTGACCTGTATACTACTGTATACAGTAGCAACTGTTCTATCACAGTCCGCTGTCCACCACTTTTATCTCTGTAATGACCTGCCCTCAGGTTCTTCTGCAAGGACGGCTCCCCTGCTGGGCTGATGAAAGTTAATATTCATTCTCCTCTTCATCTTCTGTTTGCTAAATTCATGAAATAACCTTCAGAGAACCACCCCACACACAAGATTCCTTTGACATTCACAAGACATTCCTATTTTTCGCCAAGTGACCTTTACTTTGGTTAAGTTTAAAACACATCTGCATGCAACTGTGTGTGAGATTCAGTAATTAGAAAAGAAGGACAGTCAATCCTATAAACCCAATATTAATACTGTCAATAATGGTCTTCAGTCTTACATCCTGAGCCTGATGAATGCTTTTGGAAAAGATAAAAGGGCACTACGGAAGGATGGGCACTTGTTGGCACTAATTTCTCTAGTTAGAGCCCTCTATCTGTTAGCATCACAATGGAGTTTTGTGTTGTTGTTGTTTTACACAGAGTTATGGTAGCTCTCAGACATAGAGATATAAGTTGCATCATCTGAAGTTCTAGATCCAGTCTGTTTTGTGGTATATGTGTGCTCTGAATTTCAATTAACTTGAACAGACATTGTGTAACAAGTAGAATTTCACACACTAAAAAACAGTTTTTGTCCTTTTTTTAAAAAAAAGTTAAGGCCCAGTCCACCTAACATAAAGATGCCACTAGTCTCTACATCTTATACCTTTTCAAGATTGTCTTCACTTCGATTGTTCATGTTCTTATAAAAGTTTTCAATTTGCCTTCAGTGCAAAAAGAATGCATATGCAGGACATGAACAAGCACTTTCTAAAGATTAAATTTAAACCCGCACCTTTTTTCCCCGTTATTTATTGTTCCATCTTTAGCAGTACTGGAAGTGAGTGTGCGAGAGATGGAGACAGAGAGAGAAAAAGAGAATGGGAAGTTGAATGTGTGAGATTAGAATCGCAGGTGAATTGAGGGAGATTGCTTTGCAGACTGCTGTCAGATAGACACAGACAGAATTAGAAAGAATCAGATAAGTACGGAACACTTAGAGGTCATATCTTCACTGCAAATTCCAATGCTGAACAATCTAGAAATATTGGAAACTGAGAATTTGGTTATTATTGGTGTTAATGTGAAAGGCAGTTCTTGGGCAGAGATGTATTATCAATTAATCCTCTGTTGCATGCATTAAAAAACAATGTTAAAACATGTTTCGCTTTTATGATAAGAAATGCAAATCATTAGTAAGATCGAAAACTAATTTTTAAAAAATATATATATATAATAAAAATTAATTGGGGACCTTTAGGTGTGTTGCCTGGAGGCAACACTGTGTATCAATGGAAGGAAATTAATCAAACACAGGCTTTTATTTATTTAAATATCTGTAAAAAAAAAACTTTATAAAAAGGATTTTAATTAATCCTTTACAATTATTTTTAATAAAAGGGTTTATAAAAGTTAAATATTTAAAGACATGACTGCACTATATAGTATATCCATTGCTTCCAAATGAACACAGAAAGTAATTCCTCATAACATGCACAATCACATATTTTATATATATATATATATATATATATATATATATATATATATATATATATATATATATATATATATATATATATATATATATATATATATATATATATATATGTGTGTGACCCTGGACCACAAAACCAGTCTTATGTGTAATTTTAAAAAAATTGAGATTTATACATCATCTGAAAGCTGAATACATAATCGTTCCATTGATGTATGGTTTGTTAGGATAGGACAATATTTGGCCGAGATACAACTATTTGAAGATCTGGAATCTGAGGGTGCAAAAAAATCTAAATAATGAGAAAATCGCCTTTGAAGTTGTCCATTTCTATTGGCGATAGTGCTGCATCCATTCACAAAAATAAATGTTTTATATATTTAAGGTGGAAAATTTACAAAATATCTTCATTGAACATGATCTTTACTTAATATCCTAATGATTTTTGGCATAAAAGTAAAATCTATCATTTTGACCCATACAATGTTTTGTTGGCTATTGCCACAAATATACCCGTGCAACATAAGACTGGTTTTGTGATCCAGGGTCACACATATATATATATATATATATATATATATATATATATATATATATATATATATATATATATATATATATATATATATATAACTCTATAATGTTTTCAAAATAAGTTAACATAGAAAAATGAATTATTTTTGATGGGTGAAAAATCTATTTAAAAAAATGCTTTTATGTGGGTTGTTCTCGGGGTGAAAATGTGTGTGTTCCCCATGGTGCATGATGCCAGAAAAATATTCTAAATAAGCCGCAGGAAGTGTTGTGACCAAGGGTAAACTAAAGGGTTAAACTCTGTGGTGACAAACGTTTTATTCACAAATAACTATGCTAGCTTGATAATGTTAATGTCAGGATTTAAACCATATATGAGTGTTTCTGCAGGCTTAAAAAAAAATATTGTATTGATTATATGTGAGTAAATCTTCAGGTTGATGACAAAAAAAGTTCATCAGGTTGCAAAGCATAACCACGTTGGCCAAATGTTGTAATTTTTCATTGCAAACCACAGAAATAACAACCAGGAATTGGAAACACTGCAAGAAAATCTGTAAGAGGTCTTCACCATGTCAGAAGTGTACACAGACAGTGTGTATGTGTGTGTCTGTAATATGTTGAGATATTATGGGGTGTATTTTTACATTTTTTTTAATAATAAGCGAGGCAGTATATTTCCATTTTAATATGTGATTCTATCTTCTAAACATGTATAATTTATGTAAATGAACACTGGTTGTATTCAGAGATTCTGATAGGCAGATAATTATAAGTCATTAACATTGTATATCCTTATGTTACCTTTTGTCCCCAGATTTGCTGTCTCATTCCATGTTTCTTCCACTAAACTGCTTCCAGTCTGGGGATTGGACATATATTTTACTGGCTTGTACAAGAACACCCCCAAAGTCATCCAGATAGTAACCTGTTCCATCCATAGACGCATCCAGTTCATTTGGAGGTTGCTTGGCTCACATGGGCGCTGTCTCATAAATGAGAGGTGTTAAATCTTTGGTCTACAAAATATCACGGGTTTCCTCCTCAATTGGCCTCCCTCCCCTTATAACAAATTCCTAAATTTAATGGGATCTGTTCATTTGACACTGCTTAATATTGTTGACTGAGCTCTGTCAGAAGACCTGGGAAAATATGATGACTACTTAATTTGTGGATGGATGTCATAGGTACGAATGATCTCCAACTATAACTATATCTTTTAACATCATTATAATATTTCATATAATACTTGATTGAAATATGATTTCTGGAAAATGCATACTCTTATTGAAAATGAATGCATTCAGGATGCTTTGTTGCTGCAAATATATGTGAATACGGTCAACCTTTAGATTAGGGTACATTTCTCACTATTAACTAACTATTAACTACGACTTAACTGCCTCAATAAACTCCTAATCACTGCTAAGTAATAGTTTGTAAGGTAGTTGTTAAGTTTAGGTATTGGGTAGGACTTTGATCTAGAATATGGCCATACAGAACAAGGCATTAATATGAACTAAAAACATTTATAAGTGTAAAAACAATGTCCTACTAAAATGCTTGCTAATAAGCAACTAGATAATAGTGAGAACTGGTCCCTAAACTAAAGTGTTACTGTGGATGCCCTGAAATCGTTAATAAAGAGCTCCAGTCTGTCTCTCACCCCTCAGCTACTACTGCAAGTGTATACAAAAAATAAATAAACATCTCTTTCCATGATATGACCAATATTTCAACTCCATTTAATTAGCATTGGCATAAATGTTTACAGTAGGCACAGCAAGTCCCATGCGGCTGCAGTTTGCATTTTGATCTTCAATGCTTGTCATTGCTTGGACTCCTTCTCTTGACGTCTTTTGACATCGCTTTCATCCCTCCTTAAAGCCACATATCATTTGTGAGATGTCGCTGATAAACTGATGTTAGATTTACACATGTTCTTTAATGGGCACTTCCCTCTTTCCCGCTGTTTCATCAGAGCCATGTACACTGATGAGATGACAGTGTTTATGCGGCTCTCTTGTGCCTTGAATGCAGAGCGTGAGCTCTCGGCCTCCGGAGAGGCAACAGGCCTCTATTAGGACATCAATCAAATGCCAGGCCATAACGGCAAGCCTCAATCCAAACGCTGTCTGGGAATGAACGTTGAAAAAACGTTGCGGCTGTGTTTTTTCCTAATTTCTGCTCATGGGAAATGACTTTCACATTTCCCTCTGTCTAATTTAAATTCAGATGGGTATGGATTGATAGATTAATGTGATGATGAGACCGTTCATTATGGTTACAGTTAACACTAGTACAATGATAGAATGAAGAAGGCTGCGTTTACACTGCAAGTCTTAATGCACAGGGCTGCGTTCTCCGATAACGTTGTCTCTTAGCGCGCTACGAAGACTCAAAAGGTACACCTATACTACAGGTATACTACAGGTATACCTTTCCTACGTGTGTTCTCCGAACTATACCTTAGGATGTTGCTTAAGGTAAACCTTCTTAAGTTCGACCTTAGCAGGCGCTGTCCATGGTGGAGGCGCTGAATAGGTTGATATCGATGCCTCGATGATCGATTGTGCGCTCTTTCCTTTAGACCGGTATTGTCACATGCCTGTCCTGTCTTGTGCTGCACATGGGTGTTTTGTTATTTTGGGCCATGTGCTCATGTCATTGTCTGGTCCCTCCCACTCGTTATCTGATTATTGTTTGAGTTCTCCCACCTGTTCCCCCTTGATTAGTTTCCCTTTATTAGTTCCCTCTTGTTTGCAGTCTGTGTCGATCGTTGTCTACGTTTCCCTTGTGTTATGTTCCTGAGTTCTGCCTGCCTTGTTTCCCCCACGGGGAGTTTTGTTTGTAGTTTTGTTTTGGTTATTATTTAATAAATCCTTACCTGCACTTGGATCCTCGCTTCACTTTTTGACATTCCGTGACAGAACGATCGACCAAAGAATGAGGATTCAGCGGAAGGATTCACTCCAGCCTCCTATTTCCTGCCCGCAACATGAGCGCATAGTACGTTTTAACACTTTGAGTTCCCTTCGTCAGATGGGGACTAATGTGAGAGAGTTTGCCGTGAAGTTCAGCACTGCTGCAGAAGGACTGGGGGTTGGTGTTGAGGCTCTTAAGGACTTGTTTAACTACGCCCTTGATGAACCCATCGACTTCTTAATAATGAGAGCATTAGAACATTTGACATTTGAGGAATTTGTGAATTCCTTGGAGCGTCACGGTAATCCTCCTGCTAAAGAGGTCCCAGTTCCAGGGGTCCCAGTTCCGGTGGTCCCAGTTCCGATGGTCCCGGGTTCGGTGGTCTCGACTCCGGTGGTCCGGAGGCGGAGGAGGAGGAGAAAGACTTCCTGCCTCCCCAATGGCCTGGAGGCCGCCCCCTCCGAGCAGCCCGCTGTCGTCCCGGAGGCCGTCCCCTCCAAGCAGCCCGCTGTTTTCCCGGAGGCCGTCCCCTCCGATCAGCCCGCTGTCATTCCTGAGATCGTCTCGGAGCCGTCCATCATCAGTCCTACCACGGCCAAGAGAGTGGTCTTCCTGTTTTATGCAGTGGTGGTACTGCAGGCGTGGAGGAAGCACAGTACGTCTGCCGATCCAGAGACTGTTCCTGAGCCTGTGTCTTCGGACAAGATGGCAGCCGCTGCCGAGTCTGGGTCTTCGGACAAGATGGCCGCTGCAGAGAGTGTTCACGTCACGTCTGCCTGGCCTGTGTTTTCGGACAAGATGGCCGCCACAGAGACTGTTCACGTTACGTCTGCCGAGCCTGTGTCTTCGGGCAAGATGGCCGCCGCCGAGTCTGTTCACATCACGCCTGCCGAGCCTGTGTCTTCTGACAAGATGGCCGCCGCCGCAAGTGTTCACGTCACGTCTGCCGAGCCTGTGTCCCCTGACAAGATGGCCGCTGTCGAGCCTGAACCGGTAGTGTCTGTTCCTGAGCCGGAGCCAGAGCCAGTGTCTGTTCCTGAGCCGGAGCCAGAGCCAGTGTCTGTTCCTGAGCCGGAGCCAGAGCCAGAGCCTGTTCCTGAGCCAGTGGCGTCTGTTCCTGTTCCTGAGCCGGTGGCGTCTGTTCCTGTTCCTGAGCCGGTGGCTCCTGTTCCTGAGCCAGAGCCAGTGTCTGTTCCTGAGCCGGAGCCAGAGCCAGTGTCTGTTCCTGAGCCGGAGCCAGAGCCAGTGTCTGTTCCTGAGCCGGAGCCAGAGCCAGTGTCTGTTCCTGAGCCGGAGCCAGAGCCAGTGTCTGTTCCTGAGCCGGAGCCAGAGCCTGTGTCTGTTCCTGAGCCGGAGCCAGAGCCTGTGTCTGTTCCTGAGCCGGTGCCAGAGCCTGTTCCTGAGCCAGTGGCGTCTGTTCCTGTTCCTGAGCCGGTGGCGTCTGTTCCTGAGCCGGAGCCAGAGCCAGAGCCAGAGCCAGTGTCTGTTCCTGAGCCGGAGCCGGAGCCAGTGTCTGTTCCTGAGCCGGAGCCAGTGTCTGTTCCTGAGCCGGAGCCAGTGTCTGTTCCTGAGCCGGAGCCAGAGCCAGAGCCAGTGTCTGTTCCTGAGCCGGAGCCAGAGCCAGTGTCTGTTCCTGAGCCGGAGCCAGTGTCTGTTCCTGAGCCGGAGCCAGTGTCTGTTCCTGAGCCAGTGTCTGTTCCTGAGCCGGAGCCAGAGCCAGTGTCTGTTCCTGAGCCTGAGCCAGTGTCTGTTCCTGAGCCGGAGCCAGAGCCAGTGTCTGTTCCTGAGCCGGAGCCAGTGTCTGTTCCTGAGCCGGAGCCAGTGTCTGTTCCTGAGCCGGAGCCAGTGTCTGTTCCTGAGCCGGTGGTGTCTGTTCCTGAGCCGGTGGTGTCTGTTCCTGAGCCGGTGGTGTCTGTTCCTGAGCCGGTGGTGTCTGTTCCTGAGCCGGTGGTGTCTGTTCCTGAGCCGGTGGTGTCTGTTCCTGAGCCGGTGGTGTCTGTTCCTGAGCCGGTGGTGTCTGTTCCTGAGCCGGTGGTGTCTGTTCCTGAGCCGGTGGTGTCTGTTCCAGTTCCTTGGCCGGTGGTGTCTGTTCCTGGACCGGTGGTGTCGGTTCCTGAGCCGGTGGTGCCAGTTCCTGTGCCCGAGCCGGTGGTGCCAGTTCCAGAGCCGGTGGTGCCCGAGTCGGTGGTGCCAGTTCCAGTGCCCGAGTCGGTGGTGCCAGTTCCAGTGCCCGAGCCCGTGGTGCCAGTTCCAGTGCCCGAGCCGGTGGAGTCTGTTCCAGTTCCTGAGCCGGTGGTGTCTGTTCCTGGACCGGTGGTGTCGGTTCCTGAGTCGGTGGTGCCAGTTCCAGTGCCCGAGCCGGTGGTGCCAGTTCCAGTGCCCGAGCCGGTGGTGCCAGTTCCAGTGCCCGAGCCGGTGGTGCCAGTTCCAGTGCCCGAGCCGTCGGTGCCAGTTCCAGTGCCCGAGCCGTCGGTGCCAGTTCCAGTGCCCGAGCCGTCGGTGCCAGTTCCAGTGCCCGAGCCGTCGGTGCCAGTTCCAGTGCCAGTTCCGGTGGTGCCAGGTCCAGTGCTTGAGCCGGTGGTGCCAGTTCCACCGCCCGAGGGGTCGTCTCCGCCGTGGCCGCCCGAGGGAAAGTCTCCGCCGTGGCCGCCCGAGGGAAAGTCTCCGCCGTGGCCGCCCGAGGGAAAGTCTCCGCCCTGGCCGCCCGAGGGAGAGTCTGCTCCGCCCTGGCCGCCCGATGGACTCTCAGCTCCGCCCTGGCCGCCCGATGGACTCTCAGCTCCGCCCTGGCCTCCCGAACTGTCCATTTTCCCTGCCCCACCCTGGTCTGTCCTTCCTGTTCCCCTTGTTTTACCCTGGTCTGTCCCTCCCGCCCCGCCCCGCCCCGCCCTGCCCCGCCCTGCCCTGCCCTGGTCTGTCACTCCCGCCCCGCCCTGGTCTGTCACTCCCGCCCCGCCCTGGTCTGTCCCTCCCGCCCCGCCCTGGTCTGTCCTTCCCGTCCCCCCCCTGGTCTGTCCCTCCCGTCCCCCCCCTGGTCTGTCCCTCCCGTCCCCCACCCTGGTCTGATGGAGCGTCTGGTAGCCGCTCCGTAGGGAGGGGGTAATGTCACATGCCTGTCCTGTCTTGTGCTGCACATGGGTGTTTTGTTATTTTGGGCCATGTGCTCATGTCATTGTCTGGTCCCTCCCACTCGTTATCTGATTATTGTTTGAGTTCTCCCACCTGTTCCCCCTTGATTAGTTTCCCTTTATTAGTTCCCTCTTGTTTGCAGTCTGTGTCGATCGTTGTCTACGTTTCCCTTGTGTTATGTTCCTGAGTTCTGCCTGCCTTGTTTCCCCCACGGGGAGTTTTGTTTGTAGTTTTGTTTTGGTTATTATTTAATAAATCCTTACCTGCACTTGGATCCTCGCTTCACTTTTTGACATTCCGTGACAGGTATAGGTAAAGTATTGAGAAAACAATGTTCTTTATAAACTGCATTTATCGGGGCTCATTGAAATATGTATAGCAGAAATAAATCTGAGTATGTTTTTATAATTTAGCAAGTGTGCAATCCCAAACCCTTACGGCCATAAGTGTGTTAATGTTCTCCACAACGTATGCTGATTATCCACCAGCCATGTAGTTTACATACACTAACTGGCTCCGCGGACGGCGCCGTCTTTGATTTAAAACAAGTACTCGCTGCCATAGCTATAAAGTTTGTGTAAACTCATCTTTCTTTATATAGACTCCTAAGCCTTTTCTGTCAAATGGTTCGCCAGCTGATGTGCCTAAGGATAATTAAAAAAGCTAACAACCATTAGTGTATGGAAACTTTATTAATGAAAACACTTCCATACACTGGGTGTAGGCTATGAAATTGTCTATGTGTAATTAAGCTGCGATGTAAAAAAGCTTTTTGCGTAGTGGTGGCCACTAGCGGTATGAACCGTCAGCAGCGATAAGGTATAGCTAAGAGCGCTCCAGACCAACCTTATGAACGTATGACTTACAGAAGGTATACTTAACTAAGAAGGTTTCAGAAACCACGTATTAACGATAAGGTACTTCTTAAGGTACAGCTTAAGAACGACTTAGCGTTAAGGTAGTTTCGGAGAACGCAGCCCAGATATGATCTTTTGATCATATCCAATATTTGTCCTGCCTGTTTGTGTTCACTTTAGACACGACTTACTATGTGACATGGTTGACCCTCGTGTTTTGAATGGCCGTACTAAATTTATTTATGTAGTTCATGTTGGTGGCCATGATTATTTGCCAGCATGTATAAGGTAGAAACTGTCATGGATGCAGAATAAAATCTGATTGAACGCCTATAGACCCGAAAATAAAGGTAATTTTCATTTATTTGATCAATTCTGAAACAAAGTAGTGCTTAAGATTACATTTATTTGAATAAATTCTAATGAATTAAGGGAAGGGAGACAGAGAAAGAGAGAGGGTGAGTGTGAGAGAGTCAGCTGACTGAAATTCTACCTAGCGAAACAACATTACCAGCAGGGGCGTCACTAGGCCTTTTTTAGGGGGGCTTCAGCCCCCCTAAACTTCTGCCCAGCCCCCCTAAAAAATATTTGATTAATACATTTTTGATCGCTTCAGTCCTCTTTAAAAAAAACTCTTTTGAAACGGCGGCAAGCTGCGTCAAGTTTCGGCTCCTCCCCTTATCTGAGTCTGCTTGGATTTAGCGCATTTTCAATCTGCAGGGGCGCCGAGCAGAGCGAACATCAGAGAGTACAAGGTGTGTCGTGAGTGCATTTATTGATAGATTACTATGATATTACATCTGCATCGGTGCAGTTCTTTGTCATAAATGCATTGCAGTTTACATAATGTAATGTTACTGGAGCATTGGGAGCAACACGGGACGGTTCGGTTTCTCATCCAATACCAATACGTTTCGCTGCGTTCACCTTTCAGCCCTTATCACAGTGTGATAGTTGTTTTTTATTCCTACAAAAATGAAGCGATTAACACCCATGAAAACATACTTTAGAAAACGATCATGATTTATTTTAATTTACTTTTTAAACTTAAAAACATATTATTTTGTATTTCGGCATTACATGCCATGCACATAAATGATTAAAGACACACATCATTGTCTGAAAGCACTAGATGGCCCAGAGAGAGAAACATCATGTGGAGTTATTTTGTTTTGTATTAATAAATATAGTTTTGTATTAAGTAATAATGAATCAGTAGGAGTGTACATATATTAGAGTAAGAGTAGAGTAAAGGGATTTGTGATTTTCTTTTAAGTACTTGATTTATAGAAGTGGCAAATTGATAATTCATGTTGTTATTTTTAATAAATAGAAATAAATATAGAACAGATTAATCATATTGCCAATAGACAGTTACATACACGTTTAGCTGGTTAGTTAAATGATTTGAAATTAAATAGATTTTCATGGGGTGACTTGATGAATAACCAACCGTATTGTTGATTACAAAGGCTAAAAAGCTTAAAAAAATAAAATAATTTATATTTCATTGTAGATGGACTTAGTTACCTAGCTTTCCTGGTAGCTTTGTCTGAGAAAATGATTCATAAATCAACCTATCAGTTGACCCTATGTTTACTTTCTTCACTGACAGACAAAAATAAAAAGCCTATATCAGTCAAAGCTCAGCTTTAGGAGGGGAAAAGACAGAGCAAGATAAAAACAAAGAGAAAAAGAGTGTGATGCTGATGAGGTGAGAAAAAACAGCTGCCCGCACATGGTTTTAAAGCTATTGGCATCCAATTTTTTTGGCCTTCAAAACATCTTAAAATGCACATATGTAGATCAGAGAAATCAAAATTTTCTCGGGGGAGCATGCCCCCGAACCCCCCTAGATACCTCACATTCGGTACCTCAGTGATTATAAAACCCTGCCATATGCATGTTACTGGATGAATGAATGAAACTACTTAGTAATGACCATTAGACCATAAACTAACTTTTTTTTTTGTTTTTTACATCATACGCTCATTGGGGGCTGAGCCCCCCTAAAATGAAAATCCTAGAATCGTCCCTGATTACCAGCCAATCAGGGCATTGCTTAAACTACTCCCAGTTGTCATAATTGTATTTAACTGCTGAATAGGATGTGGCCTATGATGACTTAAAATAATTTACACCCTATGTTCATCATGGGATCAGGTTTGCCTATGGTTGTCACTCACTTATAACTGTTGTTATTAACAATTCCTGTACTAGTTACTTTGTCAGTACTGCCTGTAAAAGTTATTTTTGTACTTTCAGTGAAATATAAATCTATTCGGGCATCTAGAGGTGTAGCTTCTTAAATATGCCTGGCATTTTCTCTCAAGTTATTCCCCTATTTGGGGAAGTGAGTAAATATTTGTGAAATGGGGATATTTTCAGGTCTAAGAAAGAGCCCTCAGCTGCCCCAAGGCTCAAGAAAAGACAAGAAAATCTACTTCAGCTTGTAAGAATATAGAGCTGAACATTACCCTGAAGGTATGAATTGACCCTCTTTTATTTTCTGACAAATTACTGATTGCACATTTTAGAGTGGCCTTTTATAGTGGCCAGCCTAAGGCACACCTGTGCAATAATCATGCTGTCTAATCAGCATCTTGATATGCCACACCTGTGAGGTGGATGGATTATCTTGGCAAAGGAGAAGTGCTCACTAACATAGATTTAGACCGATTTGTGAACAACATTTGAGAGAAATAGGCCTTTTGAGTACATAGAAAAAGTCTTAGATCTTTGAGTTCAGCTCATGAAAAATGGGGGCAAAAACAAAAGTGTTGCATTTATTGTTTTGCACAGTGTACAAAAAATTCTCTCTCTCTCTCTCTCTCTCTCTCTCTCTCTCTCTCTCTCTCTCTCTCTCTCTCTCTCTCTCTCTCTCTCTCGCTCTCTCTTTCTAAAATCACCTAAAAATGCATCTATATTCCAAGTTTTCTGAAGTTATTTGCTAGCTTCCCTTTCAGAGTGATGTTGAAAGGATAACTGCTGTGACTGTATTGTTGAACTGATTGAACACATCATTTGGTAAAAATTTGTGAACCCAATCAATCAGTTTATTGAAAAGAACCAACTCAAAAGAATGATTCTTTCACTGATCCAGTTTTCAAATTCAACTTTCTCAATGATCCAGTCACAGCAGTTCTTGAGTAGATGAATATTTGGTCTGACATGCACACAACATCATATGGCTTTGAATAATGGACACAAGTTGCATAGATTATTTATTTACTTACAGATGTGATGCCTATGAGCTGTTGTTTTACGGAAAAGATCTGGGTGTGTTTTTTTGTTTGTTTGTTTTTTAGTTTATAAAAAAAAAACTCTTATTGATACTTTTCCAGATGAATAAATAAAACCGTTTATCTATGCTACTCTGTCACCACCAAACAAGGGTGAAAACTGCAGACATCTGATCCCAGATGGACATTCAGGTTAGCCAATAAACCGCACCTACTCTCCTCAAAACTATTAATTTACTATGCATCTGGATGCGTTTAAAATTAGCTAAAACTCTTACATGATTGTAATTCAGTGGCATCATAAACACATTTTCCATGTATAATCAAACAAACCACATAATATATGAGAAAACACTGCGTACACAAGTTGCTTTACATTAATCTGAATGACTCACACGTTATGACATCCTAAAGAGCTTGATACAACTGTGACTGTTCCTTACATCCAAAGAATTGAGTTCCCCCCACAGTCATGCTTTTCTGTGTTCACGATTGCTTTGCTCTGTCATGGCTTGTCTCTGTGCGTTCCGAGCTCAAGTGCATTTAATGACCTGGCTGATGTGCTCGGTTGAGATTTCCATTTGTCTCCCACAGTGAACACCCTTTTGAGTGCCAGCTGGTGCCACTCATGCTGCCAGTCCTCACCTGGGCATTCTGGGATGCACAATGTTGCTCTGGTGTGCATCACACATTTGTTTTTTGGTCAACTAGAGCTTTGGTTTCATTACCTCAAATTAGCAAGTGCTAATTAGTCACCTGATCCAGCTGTGACAAAGAGATACCGGCTTATACTACAACTTTCATCTCAGACATTCCACACGCCTCGTGATGACACATATTCCCTCTCGGGAGGCATTATGATCCCAATGAAATACTGGAAGTGAGGAAATTGCTATGCAGACAGTCACCACTTCTGATTCAGTAATATCATTGACATTCATATATATGTACTGTATATACATGTATATAAATATATATGTATATTTATATATACATATACACATATACATACATTTTATTGTGTTTTTTACTTTTTTTAATCCATACATTTCAGGTTTAAATTCAGTTTTGAATCCCTTGATTTTCAATGTGTTCTCTGATGTTTGGACCCCATATAAGTTAAAAAAGTTAATAACTTGCTGAAGCATCGTTTTTGGTCCACCTTGAATATGTATTTTTAGAGAAGAGCCTCCTCAAGTCACTTATCTTAATCCTCTGATGGAGGGAAAGGTAGGAAGTAGGATAGAAATTCAGTATGCGCATCTGTTTCCCTAGATTACTTCACTTTTGGAGATTTGAGCTGGTGCCAACAAACTTCATTTGACAGAAAACATGAACAACAGTTGTGATTCTTCTAGCTTAATGCAGCTTAATTTACATTTAAGATATACAATTGCTTGGGTAAATACAATACAGAAGTGCTTAAATTATACAAGATATTCTTAAAGAAGATTACTGAAAATAATGTTATAATCATTCTTATGATGCCTTATGCAACAATTGGAGTTGTTTATTAATACATGTATCTCCACTGAGTTATGAAACGAGTCTTTTCCTAGAAATAATGAATGACTGTTCTCTTCTCTCAGTGAGGAACATCCACAGCCAAGTACCAGAAAGTGGGTATTGATAGAAAGCTATTATTCCTAACTTGCTGAACTACAGATGCTGTCATCAATCATTTTATAATTTTGACTTAATCAAGCTCAGAAAGACATTCTACCCTAGCCTAGAAATCTAGACGCACCCTAGTGGCAGCAAAATGTATTTTGCAGCCAGGGCAGTCTAGCAACTCTCCATTGACTTTCGAGCTGCAAAAACCTAAATTGGGTCAGGCCAATCACGTCGTGTATAGAGTAAGCGGGGCGGGCTTAACATAATGACGACAGAGTTGCGACGGTTACCTGCCAGCTGCCACTTGAAAACAAAGAATGACGGAGCTTCTGCTGCTGGGGAACATCGTTCGAATCGGCTTTGTCTGCGACTCTGGAGGACTTGGAGTTAGGTATTTCTTTGAGAAAAGAGCATAGAACAGCACTTAAGTCATTCTTAAAAAAAGGAAGATGTGTTCGTAGTTTTGCCGGCCAGATATGCCAAAAGTTGAATCTATCAACTAGCTCCGCTGTTGGGAAAACGCTCTGGGCTGCGTTTCCCAAAAGCATCGTAAGCCTAAGTTGATCGTAAAAACGATCGTACGACTGATCTTAATATTACGGTCTGTTTCCCAAAAGCATCGTAGCTTAAGTAGCACTTGAAAATCTTCGTAGATCTACGAGTGCTCTGGAGTAATCGTACATCCCCAAGTGCATCGTAAGAAGACAGATTTATGAGGACACCTGCAGGACAACCGGCAGATTACACCTTTAACTTTATTCAAATGCAATGTGATTATAATATAAGGTTTTGATTGTACTTTATTGTACACATTTCATTACTCTTTTTTGTTGTTGGTTAAATTAATGTATAAATTAAATAATTAAAAAGGTCAGAAAAAAAATGAATGAATGAATGAACAAAAAATAAATAAAAGAAATCCTTTAAATCTGTTAAAAATTACATCTTTGTTTTGCTCTATATCCTCTAAAAGGACATTAATTTCATATTTTTGAAAGGTATCTTTTTTTTTTTTTTCAGCCATTTTGTCAGTGCCTCCGCCTGCAGGTGCTTTAAATAGAGTTGTCTTGATTGCTAATCCACAACAGATGACAATTATTAGGTTAAACGTTCAGAATACGATTCCATATAAGGTTATATTTCAGCACTTCGCGAATGGACAGCGACTCTTAAGTAGCACGTAGAGCGCGTTCTCGCGCGTTCATGTTAAGTGCATTTTTGGGAAACGCTCGTGGAATTGCTGCGAGCGTTCGTAACCTTGCATGCAGAAAGCGTTCTTAAGAGCTAAAATACATCGTTATCGGGAAACCCGGCCCAGGTTGGTTGTAGCGCTGTCCTATTGCGTGCAGAGGGAATTTGAAAGACAGCCGTTTATCCCGCCCCTCGGACTGAGCCGTGTCTATGGTGAGTTGCCAGACCCAACATCTTGATGTAGGTCTGGCTTTCCAGGCTAATTCTACCCTTCTTTGCTGAAAAAAAGTGCTGTCATTATGTGAAGGCCAGTTGGGCTTTTGATCAGAATTATACTCAATGCCAGATTTAATTGTGATTGGGCCATGCACCTTTTTTTCTGCATAAAAGACAATTTTTAGCATATAAAAATTTAAAAAACAAGATTTTAGTAAGAACTGGATAGATGGCCTGCTTTCTTGATGGTTTCCTGTTTTCCAACAGCTATGTGAAAGGTTTTATAGCCAGTTGTGAAGTTTCAAGAAATCTCAAAAAACATCCCAAGTAATTTTAGCCAAATCACTTCAGACTCCACACCAGCAGATGGGCTGCTCTTGAGCTTTTAATCAAACCCTGTGAAGAGAAAGAGACAGAAAATAAAAACAGTAGAGGAAAAACATCAGACTAACTATTGCTCTCAGTGTACTTTTTCATAAAAACCAGATCCAGCTCAGTCTATCTGTCAATATTTTTTTTTATTTGAGTATGCCTGAGAAATAATGCAAGCAGTTAGCAGGCAGTCTCTATGGGAACACACATCAAATGATTGGGATAAAGTGCAGCAGAGAAACACCTGTCCCCCTTAATAGGCTAAACCAATTTTGACAGATTCAAATAGAGCAAAATTTTGCTCTCTAGGACAGGTATAGTTTTTACTCATGTAAATACTGTATGTTATAATTAAATATTTCAAGCATATACAGTATGGAAGAGTAAGAGAGCAAAAGCTCTGTTACGATCCTCTGTATCTGTTTTGTATGTTTTTTTTTTTTTGTATATATGTGTGCAGGGATTGGTTGCCGACAGAGGAACCTGATTGGCAGATCTACTGATGTGCCGCTTTAAAAGGGCAGCGCTAATCAAAGATGTCGAGCTCATTCTGGCGTTGGCCTTGTGGCATGAAGAGCTCCGGATTCCTCCTCCCGTCGACGGATGCCAAAATCTTCTTTTGATTTTGATTATGTTTGTTTGTTTAACGGCTTCATACTTTTGTTAGTGATGATTAAATTAGGTAATTTCTTATGTTTTAGGAGCGTTGGGGTGTCCTGCCGTTTATATTGACTTTGTTTGTGATTTGTTTATTTTTTAGGGAGTTAGGTAAGTTTCTTTGTAATTTAGATTTTTTCCCTGATTAGGTTTAATTTATTCATGTTTTATTTTTAGTCTGTGTTGTTTATTATTTTGGCCTTGGGGCACCCTGAAGCCATGGCTCCTTCATTTAATTCATTTAACTTTTTCCACCTAAATAAATTATCTTTTTTGTAGAACTTATGTTTTGTGTCTTTGGTGATCTGTTGGCTTGGGCGGGATTCTTTTTACCAACTGGAAAAGTTCACGTGAAGCCCTTCTTTATTGAACGGCTTGTAATGGCTCCAATGAAGAAAAAAACACCTGCGTCTTTGGTCCTCATGTTGACTGTGTGACTCTTCCATGTATCGTGATCTGTCAACCAGCCTTCATTCCTCTCATAAGCCTTACCATCAATCACTTCAGGTAAGAAAGAGAAAGACCTCCACCTGCTCCCAATTCTTGAATCAATTGGCACTCTATTTTCACCTCTTTCCCCACCCATAGTTTTCAAGCTCTCTGTTGCAAGAAATCAACTAGAGCTAAAACCCCCTTGTGTCCTTTACAATTGAAAACCATCCAACTTAATTTGGGTAAATTGTCTTTCTTTTAGCTTCTGTTAAAGCATGAACAGTGAATTTAATCCATGAATAAATGTCACAACAGAGGCTGCCTAGAAATGTAAATTATTTGATTATATCGGAGTTGAAGATCTGACCTTACTGTCTTCTGGTAAAAAAATGGATGGTCAGAATTTAAAGTCTGGTGAATCACAAGTAAAAAATACTCAATTGTTCTCTTCCCTGAGAGCCCAGAACACAACGTTTTTTGTTAGTAAAGCAGTTTCACATTCAATGTGTGTGTGTGTATTTGTGTGTGTGTGTGTGTGTGCGCACAGATTTCACACACACACGCGCACGCTTGTCCGAATAGATCACTTCCGATCTGGTTTCATCAGATTGGACTGAAACTGTAAGATTATACAGTACTTCCACATTTTTGTATCGGACAGTCAGATCGACAGTTTTATTAACAAAACGGTTATTGTATGAGTAGGGTTATCACAGAAAATTGTATCTTTGTAACAAGAAAGATGGCAAGAATGGCAAACAGCTTTCTTACCTGTACACAATGGTGTTTTGCGATCGGAGGGTTGGGCAAAAGATGCTCTTCTTCCAAATTAATTGATGGAACGTCAGTTTATTTCAATTTTCCCCTCCGTTTCGTCTAAAACACTGTGTTCATAGTCATCCAGTTCGAAATGGAGATTATAAATGTATTGTTTTGTTAGAAGAGGTGGGTCATTTTTGTTGTTGTTGTTGTTGTTGTTGTTGTTGCAAGGATTCATTTTGTGTCAGATTTTTGTCCAAAGGTTCAGAATATATTTAGACAGATGTCTGTCTTTATTTTATTTTGCATAGCAATATAGCTCGTGAAAAATGTCTAATAGCTTCTGTTTTCATCATTCCTTTACAACTGAGTGGGAGAATGGGGTGCTTTAAAGAGTCATACAACCATAATGAAATAAACCAAGCAGAACATGCAGGTTTTAGGACCATATTGTACTTTTCCACTGGATGTTGAGTTGGAAGAGAAAATGTCTTGCATGAATCAGAACTGACATTTACATTTAAACATTTAGATTCTAGAAGACACTTGGATTCAAAATGACTTACAAATGAGGAGAAGCACAAGCAATGTATAATATTAGCAGTAGCGCTATACTGAATTTCAAGTGTAATTCAGAAAAGCTAGAGCAGAAGTGTTGTTATGGATAAGTAGAAAATAGAGAGGAAGAGACTTTGTTGTTGTTAATAGGGAGTGCTTTTATTTACGGCTACGGATTAATGGCTTGAATTGAAAATCTGCTTTTCTTCACCGTCATTTGTCACCCAGACGTATTTGGAATACCCTCCTTAAACCAAAAGTGAAGAAGATTAATACGAGCATTTGATTTAGAATGTGGCCTAGTCTAATATGGGACTTTCAAAGCTTTAGGGACCATCACAGTATCTCAGCCTACAGTATTTGAGAAGACTGAAGGTACAAAAACATCCTCTTTCAAATGCTTAATCGCACAGGCCTACTTGTATTTCGCTTAAAAAAACATTATCCACTTATACCCCTCCCCACTAAACAACAGCAACAACAAAAACGGCTCACAGTTTGCACTTGAAGCACATTTTCAGGAAGAATAAAAATAAAACACAAGTATTGAAACAAGGATCGATTGAATCTGATTTTTTTTCTGACACACTCACAGACATACATCTTCTTTTATTCACTTCAGAACGAAATCCCCATCTGTTTAGTTGACAGGGCACGTCTGCCTCAGACCAGTGGAACGGATTATAAGCCCCATGATGAGCCGTATTGATTGGCTGATGCTATCTGTCTATTAACTTAAGGTCGTGCTCTTCTCGCAGTATGGATGTGTTTCGTAATGAGCCAGAGCCTGTGAGCTAATGGATCATTTTTGCTCAAGAAAGGATTTGCACTTCATAGGCAACCTGGATATATCAGAGAATTTTAAACTTGTGATTTCTAGGAAATTTGCATTTAGATATGAAAAAAAAATTATACACAAGTGGTGTTGTTTTTGTGAGACTGTACAATTTGAAGTTAACTAAGGAGGAATAATTTGTTTAAAATATTTATTATAATATGTTTACTACTCCAAATCTTTTTATTGGTTTTCAGTGACAATAGAATAAGACATGATAAACACAGATTATAATATATGTTTGATTTGAAACTGATCTAATTGGACACAAATCAGTTCACCAATTAGTTTGTTTGAAAAAGCCTGAAGGAAAAATAAATTGATCTCAGTGGATTTTCCCTATATACACAAAGACAGAAATGGAAGAGAAATGTTAAAGAGAATAAAACATTTAATTGATGGCAGTTATGTTAGGGAGTGAAAATGTTGAAGTAATCTTGCAACCTGACAAAACTGTAGCATACTGCCTTTCCTATGAATGATTATTTTCTCATCGGTTCACTGCTAAAGGTTAGGTCAAAGCATATGAGGCATTTCAAATAAGAAAGAGCTTATTATGACAGCATGAATCATAGACTTTAAAATATCTCACAGATGACACTGTTGTTGTTTACCTGCTGCAAATATTTTATTTACACACACACACACACACACACACACACACACACACACACACACACACACACACACACACACACACACACATATAATGGTGGGCCAAACAGGAAATAATTGTGAATATATCGTGTATGTATACAAATCTGAATATATATTTATAAGCCTGAATATGTAGATTTAAATCTGAATATATAGTTACAAATCTGAATATATAAATGCAAATCCGTATAGATGGTTATAAGTCTGAATATATAGTTATAAGTTAGAATATATAAGTATAAATCCTGAATAAATAAATGCATGTATTGTCTGCTTAGGGCCTGAATTTTAGCACAGAACTGTGGATATTGCACATAATGGCTCACACTCACAGTATAGTATAAGAAGAAAATCGTTACCTGACATTTCTGGGTTATAGAAATGCTGGAAGTACACCCACATTATGCACTTCACTTTTCCCGTGTAATTTGAAGTGGTGTGACTCATTTTGACTGGTGCATTGTGGTATCTAATGATGTGTTCAAGCTAGTCTCAAACCTCAGGTAAACTATAATCAAAAGAGTGACTTTTTTTCCAGCATGAAACGCATACTGCAGTGTGTTAATAAAGGCAGGGATAAAAGAATGGCACCTTCCACTGAGGAACCTCTGTGTTTTTGATGTGGAAACTTAGACTGTTTTTATGTTCATTGCTTAGATAGATATTCACGTTGAACAATTTATATTTATATATTCACAAGCCGTGGAATTTTAAGTTCTGAAACAATTGAAATGATTTACAATTCCTGACAAGTTGATTTAAAGACAAGCAGAACATAAGTTCATGTTTAACCTTACTGTACCTTTTAAATTTTATTTCGGATTTATATGATGATGGTCAACTTTTATTCTTGTTTGAATATGCCCCCCTAAGGGAACACTAATTTAAAGAAGGGAAGAAGAAAGATATGCAACACATTCTCTCTGGAAAAATGAATTCCTGCTCACAAACCGAGAAAGGAGGTCAATTCCACCTGTTGTTTTAACTGTAGAAAGATGTGCTTGACAACTATATTTGTCTATCTGTCTGGTCTTGTATTTATATAATTACTCATTCCAGACCTGAAGCAAACCATTTTGGCTTTTTGATTTCACACTGAAATACATTTATAAATAACTTTAGCAATAGAAAAAAAAAACTGCATCTACATGACTTTCCCCCACCTAATTATAAAAGACAAGCTTTAAAAAAAAATAGTGGCAAGATTAATTTCATGCTAACTTTTGTGACTTCTGGACATCTGTGACCTTTATAATAAAGCTGGAATATAACAAGAACTGCAGCACTTGCAGAATGGCAGAGTTAAAAGTTTTCTTGAGAGTGAATTAGTCCTCTGTGTCAATATGCTGTGGCCAAACAGCATATAACCATACAGTTAAGTTGAGGTATCTAACACATCTAAATTTAACCTATTACATGACCTTTCCAAGCAAATTATTTTATTTCATTTCCACCTTACATGTGACGGTAACATGTTCTTCATTACATTATTAAGAGTTATTACACTCAATGTGTTAGGAAGGAGTCACATTTCCATTTAGCTTTGGCTCAGTTCTATAATTTTTTACCTTCTGACGAAGCCTTTTTACCAAATATCTAGGCTCTTTTAGAGCCTAGTGAGTATTACTGTCTAGCTAGCTACTATAGGCGGCTGTACATGTTTAAATGTAATGGAAATGGAACCTCACAACCTGGCCAGTTTGGAATACTCTACACTGCTGAATATTTAAATAAATACTTTTCAATTAATTATATTCTTAATAAAGTCTTTACAAACTCCTTCCAGTTACTCTTTTATTTCGATAGTCCACTTTAGACATTCCAACTATAACTACATGTCAACTAACTCTCACTAATTTGCAACTACATGTCAACTAACTCGCATTAGAGTATTAGTAAACTGTTAGGTTAAGTTGACATGTACTTGCAAAGTTAGAATGTCTGTTGGGATATAAAGTGTTAACAGATATTAAGCAGACAGTTTACTAATACTCTAATGACTGACAGTTGACATGTAGTTGCAAAGATACTTATAGTTGGTACAATGTCTAAAGTGCACTATCGAAATGAAGTGTTACCCTGTTTCCTTGTTGCAATCACTTTTGTTGTTTTATTCTCCTTTATTCAGCCTTGCCCATTGAAATGCCACAGAAGTTGCGCTGTATACACAAGATCCAGACTGTCCCTACTGTGAGTTCACTCTGCTCTTTTTTCTGCATTCTCTCACCACTCACTATCTTCTGATCCTCTCTCTGTTGTTCTGTGAAGAATGAGCTAATGGTTTCGTTGCTGAGTGATAGTGGAGAACCTAAAGAATATGAACTGAACATTTACTGTATGTCAAGTTATTTAGTTAGAGGTTAGTTAGAGGTCTTACAGTTTTTCTCAATTGTTTACACACATTTTCTGGTACTTGAGACACAATGACCACAACATGTAACTCATTCACCAACCCCCTGAACCAATTCTGCTAAACTACAAGCACAATTCCTGCTTTACACTCAAATTGCAGTTCTAAAACACACTTTTTTCAAAACACTACACACAATTATCTGCTTTTGGCACAATTTTCATGCAGAAAATCTCTTGTTTTCACAAGGAACACACTGCCATTCAAATATGCACACTGACTCATCACATGGGCAAACACCCGTCACACAGTTTTACAATTAGCAATCAGAGCTTTAGCGTAAAAGGTCCACAGGTGAGCTCTTCAATGGAGCAATGGATGCCAACATTGGATTTTTTTTTTTTTTACTGTAACTGTATACAGTAAATTCTTCTTTTGTTTTGTATGTAGACCACTGTATGTCCAACTTTGTGTTGGTTGGGATGTACACTGTGTACATTGTTTTTGTGGGAAAAATAAAATATATTTGTTACCATGTATTTGTGTGTTCTGAGTATAAAAACAATATTCTCAAATATTTTACAACACACTTATGTATGTACTGTCTGTGGTAAGTGTAACACTGAACAAAAAAAGGCCTAAGTCATTATGATGAATGGAGAAGAAGTGTTTTCCATTCCTCATAGTGTTTTACAGTGAGCACATCAGTGTTCAACTGGTTCTTATAAATGTCTATTCATATGACGGTTTGTGTGTGTCATTTGAAAACAAAATATCATTTTGAGAAGAAATAACATTGTTTTGAATGTAAAGTTTCATTTTGCAGGAGAATTGAGGGGTTTTGCCCATTGTGTGTGTGTTTTTGAATTTGTGTGTAGAGTTCTGAGAATATGAGGCATGCTTTCAGAAAATGTGTGTAAACAATCGAGAAAAACTGTAATAGGCCTCTGTTCCTCTCCATTTGTAATATTCATCATCTCTTCACTGCTCCTAACATGTAATGCTTGTTTGATGAATTCTCATTGAATTGTTTAAATGATTAATGGGTCTGACTGTCACCAGTGTGGATATAGCATGCGTTCTGAAAACACGATGTGCAAAAACACACACACACACACACACACACACACACACACACACACACACACACACAGGTGCTAGTTTACCAGCTGCAGAGCTCATGTTGGATGCTCAGCCTGTCAAAACCCAGTCAGAAAGAATGTAAATACGTCAACAGTCTCTGTGTGCCATGTAACGCAACAAAGAGCTGCATGGTTGCAGAATATCTTTTGTTAAAGTATAGCAAACTTCCTTTCAGTGTCATGTTCAAAATCTAAGCTACCTCAGTTTCCATTTTTTCTAAAATTGGAAACAATTCTTAAATAGTCAGCAAGCATGCGCTTCATTTAACGCAGTACCACTTAAAATGTAGAAGACGTGAGCTTAAAAGCCTTTTAATTAGAATGGAAATCAAAATGAACTGTATAATAACCCACTGGTTTCAAGTGCATAGTAACATTGTATAGGTTAAAAGGAATACCTTGAGGTCTAGTTCAGCTAGTCACATCAGCGACTTGGAGACTTACGTTAACGTTAGTCAGTTTCTATGACAACCCCTCGCCTCTGTTGGCCTTTCCTATTCCCATTTCATTTCATGGGTTCTTTCACAGTTACAAATTATTAACCACCCCTATTTTTCAGATGCTGATTGGATAGATGTGGTCTATTTGTCACATAGCACTATCATTTGAGAGACAGGCTACAGTGATGTCTCTACAGACCACCATGGTGCACCATTCAACTGAGAAAGCCTTTTGATGGAAATTAAAATTGAATTGAGGTAGCAAACAAGATCCAGAATTGCAATTTGTATTTCAGAACATAGAATTTAAATGCAATGAAATTCAAAAATAAAATAGTTTTTAATAATACATTTTTCATAATTTTTCAGTCTTACATATTCAGGTGTCCATAATACACTCATCATATGGCTACATCAAGAAACATAAGATGAAGTTTAGTATTAAGACTTTATATTTTAGTATAACAAGTTTTATTATTATATCATATATTATTGTATATGAAAATAATGTGGTAGATATCAGTTTTGATGGCTGTTATTTTATTATTTAACAAAGTTGTTTACACCACACTCTTTCTCGCCTTTGTGCATAGATCTATAACTTGCATCCAAACCTGAATGGTGATTCACACGAAAACATTTTAAAAGATTGAATTAAAAGTTTAATGTGTGTTATTAATCATGTGGGGGAAAATGGGGACCCAGTGATTAACAAAAATAGTAAACGTTTTTTGATTTGAGTGTGAATCGCCATTTCTATTCTATTATTATTATTATTATTATTATTATTATTGACAGTATTAAACTTATTACTTCAGTATCATTAGATTTTGCCTAGAGTGAGAATTTTCATCTCAGTTTTTGCCATGATTGCCTGGAACGGGGTCTTACCAGCAGTGTTGGGGGTAACATTACTTTTAAATTTATTTAAATTTAACAAAATATCTGAGCTACACAAGTTACTTCGTTTTCCCATTTATTGACTGACACCTCTCCTGTCCCCATGTTGAGAGAAATCATGTGAAAGGTGCAGAGGTGTTGAGTGCGCTGTGTGAACATGATGGTTATTATTGTAGTTCTAGACTAAACTCACTTGCACAAAAACAGATTCAGTGTTCCTAAAAATGAAGAAAACGAGAAAAAAACAGGAAAATGCAAACTCAGAATATTACGCTAACCTGCAATAATTAAAAATGTTAAATAACACAATTTATAGCTAGCCTACTTTATGTATTTAATCTCACTTTATTAACCAATGTATTTGCTGCTGACCTTCACTGATCCAATTCAACTACTAACAAGCAAAAATAACTTAACTGGCAGAGCAAAATTATATATAATATAGCCTACAATTTGTCAAATCTGAAATATCAGTTACTGAAAATCAACTTAAAATTCAACTCATGAATCGAAAAGAAACCAGTTCTTAAATTCAAAATTTAAGAGTGAAAGAGGACATTGTGTTCATAACAAGACTTGGGCCCATGCCAGAGATTTATCATTAGGGAAATATTGCTAATCCTGTGGGTTGCGGACATGAGAAGCTTCTGTCACTATTTGCTTGTTAAACCAAGCCAGATGTGTGGTGGGCCGCTGATGCCAAATTAAAACTCTCTTTCTCAGCCTCTTTCATTTTGGATCATTTTTAGATATGAGACAACAGTGCTACGGTTGCATTAAAGAAATAATATTCATTTTAGCATTTGCAGCAACATTTGTCTGAACTAACACAAGAGGCCTGGGTAATAAGTATGATGAATACATTGTAAATGGGACTCTGACTATGAGATATCGAGCGTCAGATTGTTTGTTTTTGGTGCTGAAATTGTTACTAAATAAAAGAGCATGCAAGTGTCAAAACGCAAACAGTAAACATAAGACACAAATGATTGTTTTGGTGGAGTAATATTCTGGCTCTTGTGCAGAATCTGTCTGAAGCATCCCAAAGATCAAATGTTTTAGCAGATTTTGGCAGCTGGTCAAATGCACTGGTGAATCAAGAAATTAATTCTGATGTTCTGAACTGAGGGCAACTCTATTTCTGCCCAATAACAGAGTCTCTGGCTACAGTCCCACAGCAGACATGCTCCAGAACCAGGGTCAGATGTGTTCATGTGGGATTTCTCATTAGACTAAGACTTCACTAAAATATAGCAAAAAAAAAAAAAGAAAAGGAAAAAAAAAAGAGCTAATGCTTTCTATATTTTTAATGGTTTCTATATTAGTAATTTTAACAAGAAAAAATGCTACAGTAAATTGACTTTTACTGTAAAATACTGTTACAAATCTGCAAGTAAAATGTATGAATTACTTTTCATTTAAGAATTATGGAAAACTTAGAAGTCATTATGCACTGATTATTTGTACATTTCAGGTAGGTTGGTATGTTAATATTATATAATTTAATGATGTATACAATAATGAACTGTAAAATATACAGTAACCTAATGCCTAGTCTCGCGTAGCCCGACTGTCAGACTGACGGCAGAAGGTCTGGACTCCATTGCAGCTTTCATTGGCCATAGACCACCCAGAGGCAATGTGACTGACATGTAAAGCAACCAATCAAAGTTTGTTTTGTTCAGCATTCTGTGTAGGGCCTTGAAAATTGAACGTCAATGTCCCTACAATAACAGACTGGCTTCTGTAGACATACAACAACATATTACACGGCTCTCTGGAGTGCTTGATTCTGATTGGTCAATCACAGTCTTTTGATCATCATGTCTGATTCATATGAAAAGATAAGATTCAGTATGAAGGTTTGTATCGTATTTGGAGGACGCTCTGGTCTCAGAATAATAAGCTTATCAGTGGATTATCTGCATGTTGTCTTTTCAGATATAATTATTTATGATCTTGTTTCTGATGTTGTGTTCTATTCATGCTGAAATCAGAAAATGTTACAGTAGGTAGGTATAATGCCTATTGTTCCTTTGAGGTTACTTATCAAGCAATGCTAAATTGTTTGAGCAGCAAAATCCACAAAGTATTATGATAAACATCAGCTTTGCAAGTCAATGAGGAATCTGTGAAATTGTGATTTGGGGAAAATATCTCATCTGTGTTTCAACTTTGAATGTATCTTGGTTTCCTATGGGGTTAGAATTGTTGCATTATTCCAAATAAATAGATTGAGATTCACAAACAAATGCAAAGAGATTCACAAAAATGTATAAAATTCACAAACAAATAGATTAAGATCCACAAATAAAAAATTCACAAATAAATAAAACAAGATTTGCAAAAAAAAAAAAAAATATTTACAAATGTGTTTCATGTCACAAACTCAACTCTGCCTGCCATTTATTTGTGAACCGCTTTCTGCGCATTTGCGAATCCCCTCACGCATCAGTGGATTTTAAAACACTTCTAGCGTCGACGTGCAGACATATCCACAAATAAGTGGACTCCGCCCACCATTTATCTAAGCCAATCAGATAACGGCTACATTGAGCTGACCAATCATAGCACGATCTCGCTACAACCAATCACGGTTGGCTTTACACTCGGGGCGGGAACTGTTTCATTTTGCATGCTCGAAAGGAGATGTAATCTATATGGCCACTTTGTTTAAATTGAGCTGTTGTTTGGTTAAAACACCCTGTTTCCAAAAGATTGTTGGAGTTTAACACGTCTTTATATCTCCATCAGGATAAACTCAGGATTATACACAAATTATGATCATTCACAGATCCCGAGCATCATGATCAGTAACACCCTCTCGGTGTAGAGAGGGTGTTGGAAACCCCATAGATTTCCACCGGTGAGAGCAACATCCGCTTTGTATTTCTGAGGCCTTGAATCCCACTGAGAGCTTTGACTGCCCCCTTCAGAGAGAGCCCTCCATTTCTGTGACCTTCAAATTAAACAGTTGCTATAACATTCTGATCTCTCTCTCACTGTCTCTCTCTCTCACTGTCTCTCTCTCTCTCTCTCTCTCTCTCTCTCTCTCTCTCTCTCTCTCTCTCTCTCTCTCTCTCTCTCTCTCTCTCTCTCTCTCACACACACACACACACACACACACACACACACACAAGTTGTAATCGATGTCCTTTTGAGAAACATGTATCATCGTCAAAGAGAAACATTTTGACTTTCTTGCTTGGGTCGGGTCTATCCTTGTGAATATTGTTGCCGTACACTCTGTAATCTCTTCAATTCTTTATTTAATAGAGGCCAATTGTTTGTGTTCCATAAATGAGACAATGAATTATTGAGAGATCAAAGTACAATGAGGCTCCTTTCAGAGTGGAAATTGAGAGCTTAGCATATTGACATTTATCATGAATAACGTTAGTCTCAACACTCACAGTCAGTAATTAGTTTCTTCCCATTTTTCATTGTTTTATCTAATTAATATTACATGCAGCATGCAAAAACTTTAATAGTAACTTTACACATAACCAGACTCACCTTTTGAAAACAACTGAAATATATATATATATATATATATATATATATATATATATATATATATATATATATATATATATATATATATATATATGATGTGCGCATATTATTATTATTTTTTATTTCAATAGTAGCCATCAGATCATGTCATATGTATTTACTGGATCAAACTGCAAATCTAAGAGTGGAAACGAGGTGTCCAAGATGAGTCAGATGCTCCAATATTTCTCCAGTTCTGATATTTCCAGCATTGTTCTGTGTTTAGAAGGGTCAGGAGAAGATTTTAAGGGGATGAGGCACCCAGACAGCAACCCAGTGCTGGGCCTAAGTCCTTCCTCTATCCCACTTCAAGTGCTATTCTCAAAATTGTCGGTCTGTGTGGGCAGATGACTGCCAGAAATCTTTTGTTAGGATTCTGAGGATGTGTTTCCTATTTTCCCACCCACCTATAAATGCTCTTTGTGCCACTAATACTCTGATTTGCTGGTATTTTGCAGCCTTGTTTGTCAGGCAAATCCCTTCTTTTGTTGGGGAATCCAGCACAGATGGCAGATGGTGTTTGTACTGGTTCACTGAAAGCCATGTCACATATTTTCAGTGTGTTTTTAGAAGTCTGACCCAATGAATGAGTCCAAAGTGAATGACATAAATCAGCAGGGCGTCTCACAACGGTGAAGGTGTGGAAGAGAATATGATAAATCAGGTCGACCGATAAGTGGGGTCAACTTAAAGTAAGTAAACCTACAGCTATTGATTATCGGTTCTTATAAGCCCAGATATTCCATACTGATGAATCCTTAGAATATTGAAAAGCGATGGGCAACTTGGGTCCTGCAGAGTTTATCTCCAGCCATGATAAAAACTCACCTGCCTTTAGCCTTCTAGTAATCCTGAAGACATTAATTAGCTGGTTCAGGTGTGTTTGTTTAGGGTTGGAGCTAAACTCTGCAGGACAGTGGCCCTCCATCTATAGAAAGTCAGCAAACTCAGTTGTGACAGTAAAAGTCAGTAATTTGGATTTATTTTCATTTATTTATTTTTTTAATCACCTTTTCTTGTTAGCTTAGACCAACAAGAAAATAGCCACATAGATCTGGCCTGTATAAAAGCGCATTAATCCACACACCTGCTCTCTCTCTTTTTCTCTGTGGAGGATCTAAACTGAGACTGGCAGCTGGTGAGTCATGCCGAACTAAAACTACTTTACCTGTTAAAGGCCTCAAGGTTTTGGCGAGTCCATGCTACACTGTAAAAATAAAAGGTGCCTGGAGGAACCTTTTGGGGTTCTTCACTTCGCCACACCGGCGGAACCGTCTGTAGATCCTCTAGGCACCCTTTAAAAAGGGCCGGTTCTCTGAGGAACCACACAGGTTTCCTGAGGAACTCTTATATTAGGCACTGTGTGGAACCACTTTGGGTGCCTCCAGGAACCAAATTTCATTTTTTTTTTTAATATTTAATTTCATGTTGTTACTATGGTTACCTTTGACTTCTATTATAATAAACAAATTGAACCAAATACAAAATAAGAATTGTTTATTACATATTTGATATTCATTTTTATACATACACTTCCATGCACATGGGGAAAAAAGCTAACTACAGATTAATATCAATGACTACACAAAAAAATAGTATAATACATCCCCTCCTTGAACTGCCACCTTACCGTGGTGGAGGGGTTTGAGTACCCGGATGAACCTAGGAGCTATGTTGTCTGGGGCTATATGCCCCTGGTAGGGTCTCCCAAGGCAAACAGGTCCTAGGCGACGGGTCAGACTAAGAGCGGTTCAAAACCCCCTATGATGCCCAAAAAAAGGAGGACCGTGACGTCGCCCGGTATGGCGCAGCCGGGGCCCCACCCTGGAGCCAGGCCCGGGGTTGGGGCTCGTATGCGAGCGCCTGGTGGTCGGGCCTCCCCCCATGGGGTCCGGCCGGGCTCAGCCCGAAGGAGTGACGTGGGGCCACCCTCCCGTGGACCCACCACCTGCAGGAGGGACCGTAAGGGGCCGGTGCTAAGTGGATCGGGCGGCAGTCGAAGGCGGGAGCCTAGACAACCCGATCCCTGGACGTGGAATCTAGCTCTAGGGACATGGAATGTCACCTCTCTGGCGGGGAAGGAGCCTGAGCTTGTGCGTGAGGTTCAGAGATTCCGACTAGAGATAGTTGGGATCACCTCCACGCACGGCTTGGGCTCTGGAACCACACTCCTCGAGAGAGGATGGACTCTTCACCACTCTGGAGTTGCCCATGGTGAGAGGCGGCGGGCTGGTGTGGGTTTGCTTATAGCTCCCCAGCTCAGCCGCCATGTGTTGGAGTTCACCCCGGTGAACGAGAGGGTCGCTTCCCTACGCCTTCGGGTCGGGGATAGGTCTCTCACTGTCGTTTGTGCTTACGGGCCGAACGGCAGTGCAGAGTACCCGGCCTTCTTGGAGTCTCTGGGAGGGGTGCTGGAAAGTGCTCCGACTGGGGACTCCATCGTTTTACTGGGGGACTTCAACGCCCACGTGGGCAGCGACAGTGACACCTGGAGGGGCGTGATTGGGAGGAACGGCCCCCCTGATCTGAACCCGAGTGGTGTTCTGTTATTGGACTTCTGTGCTAGTTACAGCTTGTCCATAACGAACACCATGTTCAAGCATAAGGGTGTCCATCGGTGCACATGGCACCGGGACACCCTAGGCCGGAGGTCGATGATCGACTTTGTGGTCGTTTCATCCGACCTCCGGCCGTATGTCTTGGACACTCGGGCGAAGAGAGGGGCGGAGCTGTCAACTGATCACCACCTGGTGGTGAGTTGGATCCGATGGCGGGGGAGGAAGCTGGACAGACTCGGCAGACCCAAACGTACTGTGAGGGTCTGTTGGGAACGTTTGGCCGAATCTCCTGTCAGAGAGATCTTCAACTCCCACCTCCGGCAGAGCTTCGACCAGATCCCGAGGGAGTCTGGAGATATTGAGTCCGAGTGGACCATGTTCTCCACCTCCATTGTCAACGCGGCCACTCGGAGCTGTGGCCGTAAGGTCTCCGGTGCCTGTCGAGGCGGCAATCCCCGAACCCGGTGGTGGACACCGGAAGTAAGGGATGCCGTCAAGCTGAAGAAGGAGTCCTATCGGGCCTGGCTGGCTTGTGGGACTCCTGAGGCAGCTGATGGGTACCGACGGGCCAAGCGGACGGCAGCCCGGGTGGTTGTGGAGGCAAAAACTCGGGCCTGGGAGGAGTTCGGTGAGGCCATGGAGAAGGACTATCGGTCGGCCTCGAAGAGATTCTGGCAAACCGTCCGGCGCCTCAGGAGGGTGAAGCAGTGCCCTACCAACGCTGTTTACAGTGGAGGTGGGCAGCTGTTGACCTCGACTGGGGATATCACCGGACGGTGGAAGGAATACTTCGAGGATCTCCTCAATCCCGCCGTCACGTCTTCCATTGAGGAAGCAGAGGCTGAGGGCTCGGAGGCGGACTCATCCATCACCCAAGCTGAAGTCACCGAGGTAGTCAAGAAACTCCTCGGTGGCAAGGCACCGGGGGTGGATGAGATCCGCCCTGAGTACCTCAAGTCTCTGGATGTTGTGGGGCTGTCTTGGCTGACACGCCTCTGCAACATCGCGTGGCGGTTGGGGACAGTACCTTTGGACTGGCAGACCGGGGTGGTGGTCCCTCTTTTCAAGAAGGGGGATCGGAGGGTGTGCTCAAACTATAGGGGGATCACACTTCTCAGCCTCCCTGGGAAAGTCTATGCCAGGGTACTGGAGAGGAGAATCCGGCCGATAGTAGAACCTCGGATTCAGGAGGAACAGTGTGGTTTTCGTCCCGGTCGTGGAACACTGGACCAGCTCTATACCCTCTACAGGGTGCTGGAGGGCTCATGGGAGTTTGCCCAACCAATCTACATGTGCTTTGTGGATTTGGAGAAGGCATTCGACTGTGTCCCTCGCGGCGGCCTGTGGAGGGTGCTCCGGGAGTATGGGGTCCGGGGCCCTTTGCTAAGGGCTATCCGCTCCCTGTACGACCGGAGCAGGAGCTTGGTTCGTATTGCCAGCAGTAAGTCAGACTTGTTCCCGGTGCGTGTTGGACTCCGGCAGGGCTGCCCTTTGTCGCCGGTTCTGTTCATAATTTTTATGGACAGAATTTCTAGGCGCAGCCAGGGGCCGGAGGGGGTCGGGTTTGGGGACCACACGATTTCATCTCTGCTCTTTGCGGATGATGTTGTCGTGTTGGCCTCATCAGACCAGGACCTCCAGCATGCACTGGGACGGTTTGCAGCCGAGTGTGAAGCGGCTGGGATGAAAATCAGCACCTCCAAGTCCGAGGCCATGGTTCTCAGTCGGAAAAGGGTGGCTTGCTCGCTTCAGGTTGGTGGAGAGCTCCTGCCTCATGTGGAGGAGTTCAAGTATCTTGGGGTCTTGTTCACGAGTGAGGGAAGGATGGAACGGGAGATTGACAGGCGGATCGGTGCAGCTTCTGCAGTAATGCGGTCCCTGTACCGGTCTGTCGTGGTGAAGAAGGAGCTGAGCCGCAAGGCGAAGCTCTCGATTTACCAGTCAATCTACGTTCCTACTCTCACCTATGGTCATGAGCTGTGGGTCATGACCGAAAGGACAAGATCCCGGATACAAGCGGCCGAAATGAGCTTTCTCCGCAGGGTGGCTGGGCGATCCCTTAGAGATAGGGTGAGAAGCTCGGTCACTCGGGAGGAGCTCAGATTAGAGCCGCTGCTCCTCCACATCGAGAGGGGTCAGTTGAGGTGGCTCGGGCATCTTTTCCGGATGCCTCCTGGACGCCTTCCCGGGAAGGTGTTCCGGGCATGTCCCACCGGGAGGAGACCCCGGGGAAGACCTAGGACACGCTGGAGAGACTATGTCTCCCGGCTGGCCTGGGAACGCCTCGGTGTCCCCCCGGAAGAGCTGGAGGAAGTGTCTAGGGAGAGGGAAGTCTGGGCATCCCTGCTTAGACTGCTGCCCCCGCGACCCGGCCCCGGATAAGCGGTAGAAGATGGATGGATGGATGGATACATAAGCAACATGAATAATCAACCATGTATATACAATAGATAAACAAGAAAAGACATCTCAACAAAATGCATGGAAACACATATGTTCCACTAAATAAATCAATGTAAAAAAATTACATTTGAACTAATTAAAAATGAACTAATTTAAAACATTTGTGTTTCAGTACGATGGTTAGTCTGACATCACTGTTTCCAAGTCCAAAAGCTCTATCAGATGCCAAAAACAAACAACAGTGCTAATATACACTCATTGTGCTGTAACCTTTATCTCTATACTGAAATCTCTGATGGTTAGTTATTCAGCTATTTTGAATCATAAAATGTTTAAGTCTGGGATGCCATTAGACTGGAGACTGTAATGTACACTATGGCTTTTGAAAAGCTTAAATGTGTGACTTGAATCAACAGTGTTCATAAATGGTTGTTGAGTATTCTCATGAAACAAGATAGAGGAAGTAGAAGTAGAGGCTTCGACCCGAAACAGAGTTAAGGTGCAGTAAAATGATCTGTTGTTCTGTGAATGTTCACTGGTGAATTCAGTCATTTCAATATGAATTCACACGATCAGCAATTTTGTTTGTGGTCAAAAATGTCACTATGGGACCAAGTTGGTGTGAGATACTTAATGAGTTAGAAAAGTGAAAAGGTACAGCATCGTTTTCCGTTTGTTTTTCCTCTTTTCTGGTGGATGGTCCAGGCACTTCGATGATTTTCAGGTCTACAGGAGGATTTTTATTCTTGGTCAAACTTGTATTTCAGCTTACCGAGATCCCTGCAAAGTACAAAATTTACTGTTAGTAATGTTATTAAAGTGATAGTTGTGAAATTTAAATAATTTCCTCAGCCTTGTGACGTTCCAAACCTGTTTGACTTTCTGTCTGTGGAACCCAAAAGCAGATCTCAGGCATAATGCAGCCCCAGTCACCGATCGCTTACACTGCATGAAACACAAGCAGAAAACAAATGTGTAAATCATTCATGAAACCATTCTTATGTACTCTTGTCTAGTTCAATTCAATGCAACAATTTATATAAAAATGGTTAAGCTCCAAAAATGTCCCAGAAAAGATCCTAAAAATAATCAATGAGTTCACAACTCATGTGTTATGGGTTGTGTTGCAAGTCTTCTGAAGCCTAATTGCTTTTTCCTATTTATTTATTTTTTTGTCAAAAAAGACTAAACTTGAAGTTATAATTCAGAGTTAAAATGTCTATAGCATTTTTTGTGAATCAAACCTGTGATATTATTTTTCTGAGTAACATGAATGAGATTTGAGATCATGAGAAAAGATTTTCAGAGAATAACTGATTAAAAAACACAAGTACACAGTCAAACAATACAATTTCACACAGAGAAAGTTCATAGTAATAAAGTACTTGCATGTGGTGCAGGTAACTTACTGTAATTCAATGTTGCCACTGAAATGTTCAGATTATTTTAGAAATGTAATGGTTGTTCTGGGGAAACAAAAGAACAAAGCTGATTATTCACAACATAATATTTATTGACCAGTAAATGGCTTTAAAATGGTATTTGAGAGAATGAGGGCACCTGTAGTAAGTAAAGTTAGGCTAAACAAAAACAGAGCAAACTATAACCTGTTTTTGTTATTCATAACAAACGCCAAGAATCAGAGAATTTTCTAAATTAGTTAGGCTATATCAGCAATTTGAAGACACAGTTGTACAAAATATGTTGAATTGAATGACTAAATCAATCTAAGACAATAAGTCAATCATTTCCATTTGTTCATTAGATCAACATAAGTTAGTTAGCATCGCGGCTAAAACCTTCATACCAGATACTGTGCAATAAACGAGTGGTAAACACTGTAAAAACGTAGTAATGTATAATAAATTTAGTTTATATAACGTTATATGTGTGTTTAAATATATAGTGAGTAGACTCTGTATTTATATTTATTTGGCGAGTTTACAAACCTTGTAATGGAGAGCCGAATAAACGGCGGAAGCTTTGATGAGGAGAGCCGTTACTTTCAAACCGATGACGTCGATCAGCTGAGCTTTGTTGCGCGCGAGCAGCGCGAGCATCACTGAAGCGACGACAGCAGAGGAATAGCAGCAGTTTTGTGACAGAATAATACTTTTCTCCTCCTGCTTTTTCTTCTTCATATAATATTATTATTATTTAGTGTTGTTGTTTAAGGTTTAAATGACTTAATAAAATAGGCCTATACTAAATATATGTAAGCTACCCAAGTGAAAAAGACTATAGTTACTGTTAAATGTATTAAAAATGCATTAAAGTATATTTGTATTGTAGGTCTACTAAAAACACACTCAAGTACATTTTTAATACATATAATAGTACATCTTTTTCACCTGGGTATGTATACTGAATCAAACTTGCCTATAATAATAATAATAATAATAATAAAAATGCATTAAAGTAGGCTATATTTGTATTGTAGGTCTACTAAAAACACACTCAAGTACATTTTTAATACATTTAATAGTACGTCTTTTTCACCTGGGTATACTGAATCAAACTTAAGTAGCCTATAATAATAATAGGATAATAATAATAATAATAGAATAATAATCTAATTCGGGCCTCACTGAACCATTGGGTTCCTCCAGATGCTGGCTTTAACATAAGAGATCTTCCAGGAACCACTTAAATGTTAAAAGATCTTCCAATAACCCTTTTATCGCATTTAAGTTCCTCTATTTTCCCCCAAAGCACTTCGAGGTCTCATGGTAATGAAAAGGTGACTCCAGAACCTCTGAAGTAAATACAAAGTGCTTAAAGGATCCCATAAGTTCCAGCAAGAACCTCAAAGATTGTCAATGCTCCTCCAGTAACCCTACTATAGGAAAAAGAGCTTTGAGGCACCAAAATTACATTTTGAAGTTCCTTGAGTATCCAACAGGATACTTGAGGCTCCTTTAGTTTTTACAGTGTAGAGACAAAGAAAATGATTTTGCCATATCATCCGCCACTCAGATCCACCTGCCTCCTCCTGAGAAGACAAACGTTCTTTTGTTTTCTCTATATCTTTCTCTCCCTCCCTCCTACCTGCAGAGGTACAAAGTTGTGAAGTTGTGTTGCCTCAGCCACATCTTTCTTTCCCCTTTTCTCCTCTGCCATCCTACACAAAATATACAGTAAAATATAGATAGAAACCATTTTTAAGCCCATATTCTTCAGCTGATTGCTTATTCACAATTTTGCATGATTTCCATTAATCACTGTTCAAAGAAGTTGCAATGAGATGTTAAACACCAAAATAAATAAATAAATAACAGTATGGTAGCTAAAAAATCACAATAAAGTTCTTTTCATTCAGCTCTTATTCCTCAAGTCCCAGAGTTCCTCTCTGATGTATAGCATTAGAGAGCTGATGGGACTCAGTTTAGAGCTTGAATGATCTCAGTCAGTTTACCTTTGATACAAGCATTTTCAAAGCATCTGTGTCTCGTACACCTGTCCTTCTTGTCCTCCACAACTACACAGACCTTTGCCAAGTGAGAAACAGCCAATGGGAGGTGACAAAAGCACACTGAGTAACAAATAATGGGAACTGTAAGAGCTGCTGGATACAGAAGAAGAAAGTGTGTTTAGTGGCTGTGCACATCTAAAAAATATATTCACAGCGATGCCACAGCAGAATCCTTTTTGGCTCTCCAAAGAAACTTTCAGCGAGCAGTTCTTACAAAGGACCATGTTTTTCTCAGAGTGAGAAATATTTTAATAATCTAAAGAAACTTTTTTTCACTATAAAAAAACAGCCTTGTACAATGGAAAGGTTCCAATGATGGTAAAGTTTCTTTACTGAATTGAAATTCTTTCAAATTTTATCTGTTCTTTCAAATCAAATCTGTTACAGCAAAGAAAAGAAAAAAGCTAGTGCATTGCAATGCTCAGCAATAGTAGTATAACTATATGATATAGTGTGCCATGATACCTTTGTGTAAGGAACAAAACTGAAGTTTTGGTAGTTTTTGACGAATATCTTCCCCACCTTCAAGGCTTTTAAATCTCGTGTAAAAGATTCATTCAAACTTGTGTGTTGCAATTAGTAACAAAACACCTGAGAGCCAATGTGACATCACTACTAGTATCGGCCCGATACTGTGCTAGTATTCTGCGTTTGTGTTCCCTACATTACAGGAAGGCGGTACAGTAATATCATGACGTTTTCAAGAGGTTTTCTGTGCACAAACATCCGAAGCGCGCACCCACAAAGCTGCCTCTCAGAGAGCGTGCGAATAGCTCATTAAGTTGTCTTTCATGTCTTCTTGTGCTTTAATTGACAAATTTGCACAAAATGATGTCAAAATTTAAACAGTTGAAAAGAAAGCACGTGTGTAACAGTATGTTGGATATGTGCAGCTCTTAAAGGGACAGCAGCATATAAACCTACTGTTGCCTTCATCCTCAATGTTAATCAAACAACAAAAGACAGAGAAAATCACTCTCTGCTCTTGACTGGTTGAGCCCTGCTGAAACAGCTCTACATTTTCACTGTGCTATTAAACTAAAGAAAAAATATGATATGAACAGTGAAAGTACAATACAGTTTAACAGGCTTAATTAGGCATGAAAATAACTGAAGGAAATATCTATTGGCTAAACTAACTAATTTGATGCATATATATATTTGATTTCTCTGTCTAATATTTTTAAAAATTAAAAATGCAATGAAAATGCAGGTATCGGTACTCTATATCGACTAATACTAAAAATAAAATTGGTATTTTTTTACAGGTTAAGTAAAATACAACGAATATGCAATATAGTGCATATACAGTGCTATGCATAAGTTTAGACACCCATGCTAAAGTTGACTAAAAAGAGGAATAAAAAATCATCTTTTGGAAACTGAACTTAATGCCTTAATTTAAAAAATTAGGAAAAATCCAACCTTTAAGGACACCAATTTTCTTTGTGAATGAATAATGTATCGTAAATAAATAAATGTTCTTCCTTAAAATACAGGGTGCATAAGTTTGGACACCCCTATGTTAAATTCCCATAGAGGCAGGCAGATTTTTATTTTTAAGTATTTAAAAAAAAAAAAAAAAGTAGGATACTATGCATCCTGATAAAGTTCCCTTGGCCTTTGGAATTAAAATAGCCCCACATCATCACATAGCCTTCACCATACCTAGAGATTGGCATGGGGTACTTTCCATAAGATCATCTCTCAATGCAAATCAAACCAGCTATTAGGCTAACTGAAATAAAACCATGCCAATCTCTAGGTATGGTGAAGGCTATGTGATGATGTGGGGCTATTTTAATTCCAAAGGTCAAGGGAACTTTATCAGGATGCATAGTATCCTAAAAAAAAAATAAAAAAAAATACTTAAAAATAAAAATCTGCCTGCCTCTATGGGAATTTAACATAGGGGTGTCCAAACTTATGCACCCTGTATTTTAAGGAAGAACATTTATTTATTTACGATACATTATTCATTCACAAAGAAAATTGGTGTCCTTAAAGGTTGGATTTTTCCTATTTTTTTTAATTAAGGCATTAAGTTCAGTTTCCAAAAGATTTTTTATTCCTCTTTTTAGTCAACTTTAATATGGGTGTCTAAACTTATGCATAGCACTGTATTTATCAAAATGCTCCTCTCTAAGCTCACTTTTCTTGCTGACAAACGAGTTTTGGTTTTTGGTCGTTTTCTGAGGGTAAATGTGATGTGGTTTATTGTGCTTGTTTATTGCTCAGCACAACAACTAAAAATGAAACCAACCAAAACTTGGTTGTAAAGTTTTAAAATACAAACTTAAAAGAGAGAATACCCTAATATAATAAAAGGGATGAACCACATATCGAATTTAAGTTTGTTAAAGATGTTCAATGGTTTCTTGAGCCCTTGAGTAAAGTTAAACTGTGTTCACCTGCCTTTGAACCCTTTAATCTTTCATGAGCGTTTTATCTCCACATTGCCATCTTACATTCTGTTCCATCCTCTGGTGGTTTCCTAGTAGTTTTTACAAGTTTGGACATGAGTCATTATTTAATCTGTGCAAGACGTTTTCATGGGGCTCTTGGCCATCTAACCTGTAGTTCATAAGCTCAGTTTTTTGATGGACGGCTCTCTGCTGCGTCTGCTCCATGATCAAGGCCTTGATTTAAAAGTGTTGCCATGAATAAGACATGCGAGAGAGAGCACACCTGCTGCTTGTTTGGGTGTGTGTGTGTGTGTGTGTGTGTGTGTGTGTGTGTGTGTGTGTGTGTGTGTGTGTGTGCGCGCGCATATGTTTGCTTTTGATTGTGTAAACTGAAGCAAAGGGCCAAGAAACTACTGACTGCAAACATTCACCAAAATATCAATACAGTCAATGACTTTGAAAACAGGTTTTGAATATTATTTTCCCAAATATCATGCTGATATTGCTTTTATACAACAGTTCAGCAAACAAGAAGTTAATATTTGAGTAACTTACATTTTAAACATTGTAAAAAAAATGTTTTGTTGTTTTTCTCAAGTACTGACTATGTGGCTACAAGTTGGTTAACACAGCTAAGAAAGTTTTTAAGTCTTTGAAAATCTGATATGCTTTATTATGTATAATGCTTTAATTAATTAATATGCATGTGATTAATAGTGAAGGGTGATTCGTTTAGTAATTTACAGCAAACATTTCATTCCCTACTACCAGAATCTACCAAATTTTGACTCATCCTGCATCTTGTCCATTTTTCTTAGTTAGCAATGTTGTCCATGAAAAATGGTGCTGTCAAAACTGTGGAAAGGTGGGTGGGATAATGAATATTTTTGTCAAAATAACAAATCACTGTTCATCAGTCAGAGTTGCTCAGAGTGGCCAATTTAGGCCCTTTCCTATCAGACAATGTTGAAGGGTTGCTGTGCTCTCTAGGTAATGAAGCTTCCCTGACCTAGTTCTGACCAGCAGATATTGAAGAGATGAATGACTATGACTGCTTGTGTTTGAAGGGCTGCTGCATTTGATCTAATTATTTGTCAAATAATTACTTCATTTTTTGGTACAAAGTACCATGAGAGTTCTCCATAGTGGTAGAACTTTTGACTCAAGAGGTATAATGGCGTAATAATGTAACTTTCACTGAAGTTGAAACCACAATCACTAACAGACCCATTCTCAATACCAAATATTTTATTAAACAATAATATTTAAATGAGCAATAATAGCCATTATAAAAGTATAAGAAGTTTTACAATGGGAAATAATCAAGCAAAAATTCAGTGAAAAGTCCAAAAACAGCCCTCTGGTTTGTACAGGATTTAAGTTAAATAAAAATATAAAGTTATGAAACTTAACTTTGCCCTTAGCCATATCGATTTGCTCTGGAAAAAGTGCAAAAAACAAAGATTGCCCAGGACAAAAGCTGTTTTAAACGCAAAGAGTGGTCACACCAAATAGTTAATAGAAGTTAATTGATCAAAACAATTTATTTATGACATTATTTTTTGAAAGCATCCTTGTTTTACAGCATTTTTACACAAGTGCCTAAAACTTTTCAATGTACTGTTGCTTATTTAACAGCAGTCACAAGCAGTTAACCATGGGATACTGCTGATGCAATAGACTTCCTTTTGGATTACCAAAGTAGTCTCTCTCTGCATGCAGTTTATGGAGTTTATTGCTCTCCTGATGGGACTACAGCTGAATTTAGGGATGCCATAGGATAGATGTGGCTTAAAATAAATGGCCAACAAGACAATTGAATGCAAGGTGCAATCCCACATTATTAGCTGTAATGGCTTCTTATCGACAAACTAATTTTCCTCTCGAATTGAATGTGCCACCGCAGAAAAAGGATGAGAGGAAACGGGAAGTTGTATTTCCTTCAGACTGTTGTCATGTTTGACTCCATTGCCTCTTTTCCACACCTGAACATCCTAGCTCTAATTTTGTTCAGAAGACCTATAGCTATACTAAAAGTGAAGATAATTGTGCAAGGGAAAATTTGTTGCATGCCTAAATACAAAATCAAGACTTTGTAAAAGAACATAATACTGTAGGTCCCCTTTAATTTGTTTTTGTTCGTTTTTTCCTCTTCTTATACAAGGTCTAATATGTATATTGGTTTGGAATATACTTGTCCAGTCCACAGGTGTGCGCACTGTCCTATTTCTCTAAAATGTAATGACTCATGTCAGAGAGTTTTCTCATCCAAAACATGTCATTTTAATGGCTTGGCAAATTACATAACAGGTGGCTATGATTATGTCTGAACAGAGGGACAGTGGTAATAAATTCTTGCTCTTTCTCTGTCTTGCTTTCTTTGTGAGTATCTGGCTGAAATAGTGGACTGTGATGCTTGGCCCACTGAGATGGTCAGATGTGAAATGAGAATGGACTTTAATCACAGCCCGGCACTAAAACATCCGAATCCGGCTCATAAAACAACTGTCCCTTCACGAGGCAGGCCCCTAAAGCGTAATAAAGAATGTCCCAGCAGGTACAAGCAGCCTACTGGCAAAACAACAAGGAGATAAATGGATGTGCCTTTTTTATCAGCAAACAGAGAAATGGAATCAATGGAGTCACACTGTTTGGTACAGTAAAGATTTGTAGCCCTGACCTAGAGTATATATATGTTTTTTATTTTATTTTTTACAGAACATCCATAATGTAGTGCTATTGGCCTTCATGGAGTGGAATTGCCTATTGGGGTAAAGTTTGATCTCAGATGGATTTGGCACTTAGTCTTGTAGAAACAGAGGCTTTTATGGCTCATCGATCAATTCAGAATGCAATATACTGTATGCTTGTGGGAATAAACTGCTCAGTATAGTATCGTTTTTTGTTTTTTTTTTACTCACTGTGCATCAACAAACCAAACTGCATCCTGATAGGTTGATATCCAGTTTAAGCCTCTCAGCGGGTTACGCTATTCCACAGACAAGAAGAGACAAGAAGAGAAGTGTTTTCTTCAGGTGTGACCATCTACAGCCTCTGTGAGTGTCGCAGCACATCACTGCAGTCATCCAGGTGAAGACAGTCTCTAAAAAAACAAAAACAAATCTGGACTTCAATTCCTGAAACAGCTTCTTACTCACAGCAGGAGTGAAAGCTCAGAGGTGTGTTCATTCTTCTTTCTGTTCTCTTCTGCTCTGCTATCACTTTTAGTCCCCATCACGTCTCTGTAGATAAGCGACCTCATCTGAATGCACTTGTGACAATGCCATTCCTGCTTTGGACTCAGCTGGTCATCATGTCTGTAGAAACAACACTGACAGGATGATAAAGAGCCCATTTTAGGCCTGTAGTCTAAGAAAAACAGCTAAAAAATAACACTCTTGATGTCATGTAAAAAGGAATATAGACACTAATGATGACCTCAAGGAAACTCAGAATACAGCTAAGCTACAGGTAAGTCTTTTGCTTAAACGTATGCAATAAGACCAGACAACTGAGCGTAGGACTTGTCCTTTAAAATGTCCTTGATTGCTTGGTGACAGGTGCAAGGAATGAGAATTTAGGTGACTGGGATTGTGGGAGATGAGCTGAGGGATCTGGCGTGTTCGTGACACTTAGGGTCCAACTGATTAAAGTGCCCTTTAGACAACTAAAAACAGAAAACTTTTTATGCAGTTTGGCCTTTCATTTACACGACAACGGCATTTTGGGGGCCTGAAAACACGCAATTTTGAAAACAGGATTCAAAAATACAAGTTTTTGAAAACGATACAGTTTTCGTCTCCGTGTAAACTAGAAAAATGTGAATTTGCAACCCGATCTCACAGCAATTCATACGAATTTTATGAGGTGGCTAATTCGTTTGAATTTATACGACCACACTCGTACGTTTTTTTGCTAAATCGTACATATTTTACGAGTTGCCCAATTCGCACGAATTACCTACCCCTGACCCCACCCCTAAACCTACCCATCACTGGGGTTTAGACAAATCGTATGAGTTCATGCGAATTAGCCACCTTTTACTCACTTGTATAAATTTGTACGAATTGGTCGTGAGATAGCGTTGGAATTTGTGAAAATGGTCATGTCATGCGCATGCTTATTACATGTTCAGTCTATAGGTGTGTAATGCTTCTTTACAAAGTGATGTTGCTTACTACTGGCCTGGCAGCATAATACAGCGTTTTTAGCCGTTTTCGTGGTTCTGTTTGTACGGGGGATTGTTTTGACAATGGTGTCGTCTGTATGCAAATAAAGCAAAAGAAAAACTAGTGCCTTTAGTGTTTGCACCCTAAAAGTAATGACACTACTAACTTAACTACAGTGTTCAACAAACTTCCAAGTGGGCCTCAAGATCACTTAAATTATTACAAGACAAAACAAGCTTTAAAATAAGATAAAAAAACAAAAAAATTTTTTTTTTTTTTCAGTAAACCAAAAATGTCTGGATTAAAAAGAGTGGGATCCCTGAATCTTTTAAAACTTCTGGAATTCTAAAACGTATTAATTTTTAATTATAATTATTTTAGTTATAGTAAATCAGTTAATGATTTCTGTCAACTACAGGTTAGATGTCAAAAACTTTAATGTAGGTATACTTTGTTAGCTTTACTGTAGCTTAAAGTCGGCATGAAATGGAAGTTGCGATAGTCTTTTCTTCCCCATTGTGACTCATATCCGAGTGAAATGGCTTATGGAACAAGAAAGAAATGTAGAGCAGGACTTGATTTTTTTCCCATCAGAAATTGATTGGATTGTTGTAGTTTGCTATTGTTGTGATCTCATGAGACATGCTGCAAGAGGGAGGGGAAGTTATTTTGATTAAAAATTATGAGGGCACTTGAATAAAAAAAAAAGATGTGCATGAATAAATCATTAAACACTAAATGCAATATTCCATAAAAAAATAAGACCTGCCAATATTGGTTTCACGTTGACTGTAACTATTAATTGTGAGAAGCTACAGTTTCAAAGCAGCTTCTCCAACACTGAAAATGAACAGAGGACGATGAAATAGAGTAACATATGGGAACGTGACAAGATTTGTTATGGTCATTACAAAGCACTACCTGTGTGAACAACTTGGTCTGGTCAAAGAAAAACTGTCTTTTTGGGGTTGAACAAAAACATCAAAGAGATCTGTAACACGGAACAAAGAGAAACTTAAAAGGATAGGAGGTGTGTGTGGATGTCAGTGTGCTTCACAAGAGGCTGTGGACGAGATGCTGTGGATATAGTCGTTATGTACTGTAGCTGTAAAGGTAAATGCAAAATCTCTGGCGTAATTGTAAGATGACACGCCTAGAATGCTCCACCTCTCCATGTGTTCACTGACATCAGAGAGGCAGGTGGACCACCAGGTGTTCTGCTCACCTCCAGACTGTATGTTAATGCAAAAATGGATGTAGTTGTTAGCTTTGGCCTTGGCCATTTTCAAGCTACATCAATTAGAGACATCAGATCAGAGTCCATGAATATTAATCAGAAAGTTTGTTTCCCATTTTAGTAGTGAAAAATTAGTTTTGAGTTTTGTTGAGATGACAGTAGACTAGTATAGTCAAATCACCTTTATTTAGCACTTATACTGTACAGATTGCTTCAAAGCAGCTGCACAGTAATAAGCAGGAAAATAATCAATGATGCAAAAAGAATTCAAATCTGCTTTAAAGCAGCTCTAAAAAACACTAAAGTGTCATTGATCAGTGTAGTGTAAAGTTCATCAATTATGAAATTAGTATAAGCAGCTTTATAGAAGACTAAATTCACTTCAAATCCGATCTATAACAGTGTCAGGACATTGAAGCTGGTTATATCTGGTTCTGCAAAAGTAGTTTGCAACACTGCCTTAGTTTAGCAAACAAGCCGATTGAAGCCTCGGGTCCCGTGGGGGCAGCTGGCATTTTTCAAACTGATTGTTCCCATATCTCATTTGTCAAGCATGTGCCCCTGTTATGCCAGATGATCCACATTCAGTCTCAGCGTTGATTTATTATGAGGTGCAAATCTAATCTGTCATATATTGATGCGGTTTGAAACCGTGTCTCCCGTTAAAACATGTTCATCTCTATATTTTAACACTTGACAAAGTGTTGGCTGTCATGTTTATGCGCTAAAGATTCCTGTAAGTTAAACAGATCCATCATCTTTATCCCTTTGTTAAAATGTCATTCAGTTTTCTCAAAATAACACCCCAGAAGTGCAACAAAATTACTCAAACTTTAAATCAAATAAGTAAGGAGCTCATAATGAGATCTTGTTTTTTATTTAGATAAAATTGGATGAATATAAGCTTGTTTGTTTAATTATGTCTGCATGGCACATAACTAGATAATCTTAAATGTATTTTGGCAGTTTTTTTGTTGCCATGACATGAGATAAATCTCTTGGCTTTTTCCTTTATTAAACAAGCTTAAACAAGCTCTCCTCTAATGAAAGTATTTCAAATTAATCAGGGTGGCTTTTTATGGATAAGCTTTGATATTTTTATATAAGATGTCATATGCATTGCAATGTACAGTAACCATATCTCAATTTTTAATTTTTTTTTATCAATTGGAGACCAAACCTTAACTTACCTGTAAACTATCCATAATTTGGACAGGCTAGTTTACAGGTAACATAACTAAGTATTACTGAATTGTTTCTTTAAAAAGTAAAAACACCTTTGACCCCAATTATTACAGACTGTGATGACCATTTCCCATTATATTCAGCTGAAAAGACAAGACAATTTTTCATATAGGCAAAGAACATTCCTCTGATTTGGATTTCATAAAATTTCATAAAACATGTTGCTATACGCATTTCATTCCTTGCTTTATAAATGAACAACAGCACAGCACTCAATCAGTGGCATTAGAGAACATTGTCATTCACAAATGGCCTCTCTGAAAATTAAAGCTGGTCCATAGAAATTAATTTCCTGGGAACAAACAACAGGTCCAGAGAATGACAGGCACTTGTGTTATGAATATTCTTAATAAGCAAGACTGTGTGTAAACAAGTCACTTCATAGCAGTTTGCTTTAGCTCTTCACATTTAAACCTCCACTTCAGCTTGCACTGTCAGTAGCCTATTTACACTAGAGTATGAAATCAATCAATCAATGAAAATCAAACAATCAACTGAATATAGCATGCTTCCCCAGTGATGGCTTCGGGATACCTCCCTGAAATGACTTTTTGCAGGTTGGGATGTCTGCCTACTTATCCATTTTTTTGCGATTGCACTTGCCGCGAAACTCCGCCCACATGCCATTTTGATGCATCTTGCAGTTGCGTCGCATCTAATGTGGACAGACAATTTATTTGTCTCTGGAGTCTTATAAATTAATCTTAATTTTTTACATTATAACATTATTATAATTACTAACATTATAAGTGAACCTGCAGAATTTATAAAAAAAAAAAAAAAACTTTAAATGAGGACAGGACAGCAGAGGGGGCCTGAATGGACATGCCTTGTTAATAAACAGATTACAAACTTGTTGTCACATTGCACAGCATGACAGTGTTTCCAATGATCACACCCGACAGATTTCTTTTGACAGATCTCAGAGTAATATTAACCTGCAGTGTCTGAGCCATTATGGATACAAAGCTCTTTCCATGTAAGCAAACGAATGACGAAATATGCTCTTTGGAAGATGACAATAGGTATAAAAGGTGAAAAATGCAGAAAAGGGCAACCACAATAAAGTGCCTATCATGACTCATTTACTGACAATACACTGCCCCCTTTTTTTGCATTTGATACAAATAAAAGCCCAGTGTGAAAAAGCACAAGCTGTCCTTATCAGAGAGGGTGATGTTTAGCAAGTATTCAAGTACTTGTATCAAACAACAAGAGTGCATCCAGCTCCCTAAAACAGTTCATTTTTTTTCTTAAAAAAGACTTGTTTTAATTTGAGATGTTTAGATGTTCAAGTCAGATATGTATTTGATAAATCGGCTGGTGATCCCAAATGAAAATGTATATTGCCTATTAAAAATCAATGGTTAAACGTGCAGTATGTTGCTTGCCATTTTTTTTTTTCATAATACACAGCTACTTTTGAATGGTTCTAAATAGAGAAGCATGCTTTAACGTACAATAACAGCTAAAATTTTTGTGTAATTTTGTCTTTTGTAAGAAAACATTTCAGGATATAGAATATTAAATGTTGAATATTTTATTTGAATAAGAAGCATTAGCTTTCAAAGTGTGATGACAAAAAAAAAACATTCTCAAAGAAAACGCAGCACCTCTTCGGAGTCGTCCTGCTGACTTGCATTGTAAATGAGCTGATGTGTCTTAGACTCTCATGAGCCCCCGATGCGAAATATCAAACAAATAAACTAGAAAAACAGAAAAACAGAAAATTCAATAAACCCCCCAAAAATAGCTTAAAAAATTAATATCACAGTTTTCACAGCTGATTCTCTACTTTTACCCAGCACTGAGTTCATATTACATTTGTATATGCTGTTTATAATACTAATAATACACTTTCGAGTGACCCACTTGGGGAAATTATGCATTTTTACTGGTAGTTCCTCTGAAATTTAAAGCCATTTGATGGGCTTTATTGGTTTTGATGAGCAAGATTATTTATTATTTTGTCAAACTGAATGAGATTCCAGATACAGCGGGGGAAATAAGTATTGAACATGTCATAATTTTTCTCAGTAAATATATTTCCAAAGGTGCTATTGATATGAAATTTTCACCAGATGTTGGTAACAACCCAAGTAAGCCATACATACAAAGAAACAAACAAAAATAAGTTCAGAAATTAAGTTATGTGTAATAATGTGAAATGACACAGGGAAAAAGTATTGAACACATGAAGAAAGGGAGGCGCAAAAAGGCATGGAAAGCCAAGACAACTGCTGAAAACTTACAGTAATTAAAAAGCAGTGGAAATTAATAACAGCTGGTTCAGTCCCAAATGATGGCCTACAAAAAGGTCTCATTGCCAAGGTGTCACACAAGACACATCTCATGATGGGTAAAAGCGAAGAGCTGTCTCAAGACCTTCACAACCTAATTGTTGCAAAACATAATGATGGCATTGGTTATAGGCGCCATTCTAAGCTTCTGAATGGTCCAGTGAGCATTTTTGGGGCCATAATACGGAAGTGGAAAGACAATCATTTCACCATAAATTTGCCTCGACCAGTGCTCCTTGCAAGATTTCTGATAGAGGTATATAATATATATGACAGAGGATAATGTGCACTGCCATTTCTCCTCCAAATATGGTGTGTATTATGGCATCCAAACAGTTCAATTTTGCTCTCATGTGACCACACTATATTCTCCCAGTATTTCACTGGCTTTTCCAAATGTTGTGCAGCAAACTTTAAATGAGCTTCAACATGCTTTTTTTTTCAGTAATGGAGTTTTGCGTGGTGAGCGTGCATACAGGCCATGGCGGTGGAGTGCATTACTTACGGTTTTCTTTGAGACAACAGTACCTGCTATCTGCAGGTCTTTTTGAAGCTCTCCACAAGTGGTCCTTGGCTCTTGGACAACTCTTCTGATTATTCTTTTCACTCCTCTATCAGAAATCTTGCAAGGAGCACTGGTCGAGGCAAATTTATGGTGAAATGATTGTCTTTCCACTTCCGTATTATGGCCCCAAAAATGCTCACTGGACCATTCAGAAGCTTAGAATGGCGCCTATAACCAATGCCATCATTATGTTTTGCAACAATTAGGTTGCGAAGGTCTTGAGACAGCTCTTCGCTTTTACCCATCATGAGATGTGTCTTGTGTGACACCTTGGCAATGAGAACTCAGCAGCTGTCTTGGCTTTCCATGCCTTTTTGCGCCTCCCTTTCTTCATGTGTTCAATACTTTTTCCCTGTGTCATTTCACATTATTACACATAACTTAATTTCTGAACTTATTTTTGTTTGTGTCTTTGTATGTATGGCTTACTTGGGTTGTTACCAACATCTGGTGAAAATTTCATATCAATAGCACCTTTGGAAATATATTTACTGAGAAAAATGATGACGTGTTCAATACTTATTTCCCCCGCTGTTGTTTGATATTTTCTTTTGTAAATGTTGTTTGAATGTGTAACTCTGGGCCTGAAAACCTGAGTTTTGATTAGCTATAACATGATAGTGCCCTTGACATTTTTCAAACATTCAAAAGAACAAAATGTAACACTGAAGAGAGAACAAACTGAAAAAAAAAGCCTCCAGAGAAACTTCACATTCGTGATGATTAATTCAGTAGACTTGCCTTCTAAGAAAGATGCTCACTATAGATTCAGTTTCTTAAAAATAACCACGGTTCAGCACTGTCTCATAAGAAAACATCACTCTATTGTCAATTTGATCATACACCACCAATATGTCACAGGTGATGTTTACAGCTCATTTCAGAGGATTTGACCAACTTACTCAAGCTAAACCTTTAGGATAGTTCTACCAGAAAGACTCGGGAGATAAAATGATATAACAAGATAAATTTATTAATAGCTCAGCAAGCATAATTTTATAAGTCTTTGGCGTAGGCCCAGTCCTTAGCAAGCAATGCGAGGGTAACGGAATCTGCAAATCCCGCCTGAAGATGAAGGCAGGGGCGCAGCCGACCCCCTGGAGGTAAAGGAAGGGACCATCCTGGTGGTGGTGGTGAGGATGGAGGGAAAGGACCATCTTGGAGGTGGTTGGGGAGGATGGAGGTAATTGGCGCCGTCAGTATCTGCGAACTCAGACGAATGTAAGTACCATTCTTTTATACTGAGAGTGTTAACACATGATTGGTTAGAAGTGAGTTAATACATGACGCGCTGATTGAGTCTTCCTGGCAGAACTTAACGCTAAGCTTACATTTCACCCAAAAATGAATATTCATAATTTTCTCGCCTTTCCAAACCTTTGTGACTTATGCTGTCTTGTGCAGACAACAATGTGAGCTTTTGCAAAATGTTTGAGCTGCTAATTTCTATGCATTGAAAGTGAATACTGATTTGAAAATGGAAATGCATGTATTATTTATTTAGACTGCAAAAGTAAAACATGCTTTAAAATTGCTGTGCTACAGTATACACTACCGTTCAGAATCTTTCCAAACATTTTGTACCTGTAAATGTTATGTGTTTATACAACAATGAGACCATGCTGCCTGTGTTTCTATGTTTTTTTTTTTTTGTTGTTGTTTTTTTTTGGGGGGGGGGGGGGGTTAGCTCTGGAAGCTTCCTTTTTTTTTCTGGCAGTGCACTTTGTAGATTGATATGTCCTTCATGGTGATCGATCTCGGTCACGGGCTGGAGGACGAAGGAGTTAGGAAACCAACATCAGTTAAGGTATTGAGGAGCAGCCATTGTTTGCACCTGGTTGTCCTTGTTTGATTGTCTATTTATATGACATTGATTCGCACATTTGTTATTCATTATTGTGTTGATTTCTCAAGTTTAAAACTGTAGGTTTTTGTGCCAAGAAATTCTTGGTGAATAATTATTCTGATTATAAATCGTCTCCTGGAGAGTCAAGTAATCACACACCTCTTTAGCCATGCTGGGCTCAGAGTCAAAGCTATGAAACTTACTTCCACCAATTTCCTCTTTGTTTCAATTCAACGAAACTTGAATAAATGGAAAGACTTTATGCATGTAAGAACACCTGCAGGGAATATTAGAAAGAGCTATTTAGAAAATTAACAGTTAAGGGTTTTATGTTGTCTCCAACAGGTCTCTGTTCTTCACCTCCCATCTCCAGCAATCCCCGGTGGATCAGGGAACCTAGACAGAAGGCAGGTAGAACTCCTGAGATAATAGTCTCTTTTTAACACTGTGCTGTTCAAAAGCTGTTTTTAACTCCAGATCTGAGATCGGACCTGAATACAATTTTCCTATATGCAGCTTAAATTAGTGTGTAATATGACGGGTGACAAGCCGTAGACGAACCTTAACGGTACAGGGCATTATACACTGTGCTTATTTGGTTATGGGTTTTGTGCAGGCATGAATTATTGTTATTAGATGAGAAATAACACGCCTTTACATACTAATGGGGAATTCGAGTATTTCTACTATCAGAGGTTTCCTCTTATTACATGCTCAGTAACCATTTAAAAAAATCCTAATGCACTTCACTTTGGGTTTAGCCATGTAAGACGCATTACCATTCAGTCCTCATATTCATCTTACTGTTTCTATAACGATGCAGCTTGATGTGAATTTTAAGGGGAATCTAATTTCAGAATCTTGCAGGTGATTGTAGAACTGCACAAAACAAGAAGATTATGTGTCTTGGCCAATATGTGTCTACATGCAAACATAATTTCTGCATTTTAGATATGAATTTCTATTTTCATTTAGCATCACTTAAATGTAGCAAGGTGGGGGGAAATTCAACTGGTCCTAAAATTATGGCAAATGTCAGTGTTTACATGATTACTTCACCCGAAAAATTGAAAAAAATAAATGAAAAATGATTTACTCAAACCTGAATTACTTTCTTTTATACTCCAAAAACAGGCATGTGAGGTATTCCAGATTGGATGGTTTGGGAATTAATCTTTCATTCAAAAAATTCAGAAGATTTAATTAATTCACAAACCAAATACCTTTAACAATATTTTCAATAATAAATGTAGAATCCTTCTCTTTTCACTTGCACCTAAACGAATTAAGAAAATGACTTTCTATGTAAGCTTTTTTTTTATAGCATATCTCTGTAATAATCTAAATATAGTCTTTATATACAACATCCTACAAAACTCTCAGTAAGTTGACCAGTTCGCACACAATCAACTTTTTTTTTTACCTCCAAAGATTATTCTCCATTTGTCTCATTGCCTTATTAAAATGGTCCTCATAGTCTGAATGTCTCTACTTACACCAATAATCGACAATGACTATGTTTACCTGTACAGGTTTTTTTTTTCTGAATTAAATTCAATCAAATAGCACATTTTAACTGTTTAAATACCCTGTAGTCTGATGAAAATATTTACATAGTACACTGGTAAAATGCATTACATCTACTCTAAACAGAGCTTCAGTGCACGCTAAAAGCGGCATTTAGCGTCAATGCTCCCATAACAGCGAGACACTTTTGAGCGCTGTCAGAGGTCTTGTCGCAGAAAGCGACTGAGAAAGCTGAAGTTAGAAAACCCAGCGTGAGCCCCCAGTGTGTAACCCAGCATTTGACTTTCTAACATATCTAAAAATATGTGTTGCACTACACTGCAGATTTACACAAAGATTCAGAAGTTTATTTAAGATTATTCTTCCATTTAATGGATTAAGATCAACTGCTCTTTTAATTTGATAGAAATTTTAGATCCACTTTTCTCTTTACAAATTCGGTGTTTACATTGAATTATTAATCTTCAAGTCTTCTAAGAGTTATTGTTATACATCTCAGCCAGTGGTGAATGGTTGGTGTAGAGTACATGATTATGATTGCTTGACTTTCTGGCAGGGGAAATGGTTGACATGTCCACAACAGTACGTTTTAGCCATAACTTCCATTTGAGAACATGACATGATCAAATGTGTCTTTTTGAGAGAAAACCGTTGGTCCCTTCATCTGTCCATCACATGCCACTCAACACCATGAGCTCAATACTCAATTCAGACCAGCTGAAGGACAGATTTTTCTGTCTGCTCAAGATAAAAGAACTGAAAAGAATATAGGCTAAAGTATAAGAAAGAAAAAATCCAGAGGAGCATTAATAAAATAAAAATACACGTAATCATAGAGTAGTATAATTGTTTTGTTTTGTTTTGTTTTGTTTTGTTTTAATGGTGGATGATTTCTTATTGCCTGGATGTGAAAATTCAGTGGTGGTCTTTTCTTTGTTTGGATTAGTTTTCATCAGCACCAGGGAAGAGCAGAAAGGAAGGTAGGAAGGAGCAAGCTGGAGCTGGTTCTTAACCTTTCTCTAAGTAACAGCTGCCTTCTGGGGATTTAGACTTTGATGCCAAGCGAGCGTCTCCCCTGAATGTCATCCCTAATTGCCTCCCGAATCCATCTCACTCTGTGCTCAACTTGCCAGCCTGTGTGGAGATGTGGGCTTTGCCACAGGCTAGCCCGTCTTCTGCTGATGCTGGATTTGAATCTTTGTTTGTAGATGAACCTGAAACAGCAGTCACTCAGCAGCAAGAAGAATTGTTAACACCTCAAACAATGTTTGCAACTTTTGCTGTGAACTGATGCTTAGTCAAGTAAAAACACCTTTTCTAGCTTTGTGCTTTTCCAGTGGTACTTTACGAGCAGTTCAACGACAGCTTTGTCTAGTTGTAGGGAGACATGTTTTCGTCTGCTCAACTTTAAAGAGTTTCGTCAAGCTTTCGTAATGATTGAAGCTTGTGCACATTTGTGTGATCCATGCGTGTGAGGCTTAGTGAAATGGTTTAGGCAAAATTATAATATTAAGCGGACAAAAGCCGATTAATCCATCCAAAATACATTCATCCAAATACAAAAAGAATGGTGCAATAATCCAGAAACAGACTAAATGCTTAGAATTGCTATGCAGAACATATAGACTGAGGCTATGTTCAGCATGAATATGGGAACAGAAGATTGAAATAAACTACTCTTACTTTTGCTGTAGTATATAGAATGCAAGTAATTACTGAAGTGATTTTTAATCTCTTTCAGACTTTTCAAATGATACAGCATTTTTTAGTTATTTTTTTTACAAAATTGGATTTAAAACGCAAAAAAAAAACCTTTATTTGCAAAATGACAACTATAAACCGATTTACTGAATCATGTAATGTGATTGAGCTCAAAAAAAAAAAAAAAAAAAAAACATGAATGCAAAATTTTCTACAACAACAAACATCCATATTATTTATATTCTACAAACAGGAAGTGGGCATGCTAATTCACAGGCGTAATCACATCAAGTTAATATAATCGATTAACTAAAGTCAATAATTAAAGCCAATGATCGATACATGTTGGTCTCATCTGCCCAAAGAACAATTTTTTTCCCAAAAACATTGTCCTCATTTAGAGAAAATATATTGGGTTTCCCCTGAATCCAGTATTTATTAGTCATTTGGCTTCCTGTGAGAGAAACAAGATGGGCATACATAATTCTCATCCTCTTGTGATGCCTATTGTCTGTCAGTCTAATTTAATTCCCTATTAAAATGAGTGACGGTGGGCACTAAATGAATCGGCTCAGGTTCAGACTCTCTATAACTCATCTCACCGTTCGCCAGCAGACTCATTAAATCAGTTCAACTCCCGGCCTCGTTTGACCAACCTGTTCCACCACACTTATGACTTTAATGAACACTCTGCCTGCATGAGAGAACACTCTGATAAACAACTATGTTCAGAAGAGATCAACTTGACTGATAGATTATTTCCAGCCCAATGCAGCAATATGAGCACTGCAGGAAATATATATGTAGTTGCTTCAATATCAAGGATTTATTTTTTCAGTTGACGTTTTTATTCGGCTCTGCTGTATTCATAGCAGCTGCTTCTCATATATATATATATATATATGAAGAGTTCAGATGCAAAAGCCTCTAAGTGCCATCTGAAATTTTCTACTAGAATGATCATTTTTATAAAGCTTGTATATTTAAGTTCAGTAATTTCACTTAAATGACAATGAAAATTACCTATTAATTGTCATTTAAGTGAAATTACTGAACTTAAATATACGAACTTGATAAAAATGATCATTCTAGAAGAAAATTTCAGATGGCACTTAGAGGCTTTTGCATCTGTGTTGTATATCAACACATTCTCATACCTAAGGCGTCACTTTTTGTCACTTTCAACCATGCTTCAATATCTGACGCTCAAAGCACCCTTTAGCGTCCATATGTGACGCTTCGGTTATGGGTAGGTTTAGGCGTCATGTAACTGACGCTTTCGGAAGCGTCAATATCTGACGCTCAAAGCACCCTTTAGCGTCAATATGTGACGCTTCGGTTGGGTAGGTTTAGGTCTGTGGTAGGGTTATGCGTCTCATATGATATATGAAGAGTTCACATGCAAAAGCCTCTAAGTGCCATCTTAAATTTTCTTATAGAAAGATCATTTTTATCAAGCTTGTATATTTAAGTTCAGTAATTTCACTTAAATGACAATTAATAGGTATTAATAGGTATCTTCATTGCCATTTAAGTGAAATTATTGAATTTAAATATACAAGCTTGATAAAAATGATCATTCTAGAAGAAAATTTCAGATGAACTCTTCATATATATATATATATTCACACATATACTTATGTATAATTGTGTGTATAGACGTAATAAATGTATGTACATCTTTCATAAATTATGTCAGGTCTTCCCACAACAAAGAAATCTAATAATGAAAATAATTATCTATGTATCCAGCCCTCAATTAACATTCCTCCTCTGTGGTATTTAGGCTTTGGCTTTCGATGTGCCTGGCTGGATTGAGTTCAACAGATTTCATAACAGAGATCGCTGTGACTGTCAGAATTAACACCTTGTTATCGGCCATGACAACCAGTAATGATTTAGAGAAAGAAGTCTTAGCCTTCAATATGACAAAGACAGGCAAATCCAATTCCATGCCGTTTATTTAGTCAACATATCGCTTTGCATGTATAGATGTTTTCACCAATACCTCAAGTTTTCATTTTACGGACATGGACACACACCCTTGATTACCTTTATTTCATGTACTTCATTTTGTATTCTGTGTATTTTATATTACATTGTGCATGAACTAGCTCTTACACTTGGTAATTGTTTTAAACAACCAATCTGCAGCACTGGAAAGACTGCAGGACAGTCTAAGTGTTGTCCCTTTGCCCTGCTTCATTTGACTGGATTTGAAAGGCTTGTCTTTACTTGAGTTCAGTGAAAAATGTGAACAACATAATAACGGAGTAAATTATTAGTGTTCAACCTAAGGATGTTTTTACTCAGCGTAACATTTAAACATAGACGAGCTAAAAATCAAACTGGAAATCATTCAACAACAAAAAAGTCATCTTTGCATAATGTGTTACTCTGTGGTGCAATGCATATTGGAAGCAGATGTCTAAGTGTTTTCTTTGGAAGTGTTTTTTTTGCAAGGCCTGTTGTACTGTAAATGAGAGCAAGAATAATTGTAACACCCAATAAATTAAATCATCTACCTTAGATTTGCTGTAATATGGTAAAGGTAGCAGTAGAGGTTTTTTTTTTTTTTTAACAGGGACAGTGCATGGCACTCAGCCACCAGAATTAGCTACACGCTAAATTTCATCTGTAGTCTCTGGGCAGGAAGAGGTAACATACAATTAATCCAACAAACACATATAAATATACCATAAAACATCATCACACAAGTAGCCTTTCAGACAACAACAAAGTTTCACATTCTTAAAAACACAATAAAACAAAACAACAGAACAAAATAAAGTGCAATATTAATAGACACAACAATGCAATGTTAGAATACGACAAAAAAAATGAGTTTTTTGAGTTTATGATTAATGGGTTCATGATTGTATAGATTTTAGCCATAATTTTACTTTATATTTAAAACAAGTAAATGTACTGATGTCTCTAATCTCGTTTGGGACTGAGTTCCAGTACTTCGAGGCTCTGATCTGCCAAACTCAGTGCGTCTGTGCTGTTTTATGGTCTTATTTGAAAATATTTACTTTCCATATTTTTCTGTGCATTTGTAAATATTCTTATGTCACTATTAAACCCTCATGCACCAGTGATACAAGCGCACAGTCATCTTTAGAGCCATCATCGCTGTCTAAGAGTAGCCTACTTAGCTGGTGAAGTGGATTTACTTAGAATTAATGAAAGTTATCATGAGCATTGTAATGTATGAAGCAGATATCATAGCAAATGTCAGTAGACCGGGAACATTTTAGTTCATTCATAAATCTTTAAGATCTTGACTGCGTCTGAAAACTGATTAATGCTGCCCTTGCAGGATGCACTCCAATGTAGGAAGGCATCAAAATACAATGTTAGTTTCACTTCCTGTCTCCTGAGATACCTTCATCTGATTAATTTATGAAGGCTACATGTATCTATCCATTCTGAGACAGTTGAGCTAGAAAAATAAAGATGCTGTCTGAAAGTTGTGGTTGGCGGTCAGTTTGTGAGTAAATGTACGTTTTTGACCAACGTTTTCCTCTTTTGATGTCATTTCTAGTGAGAAATTACTATTGTAATCATTAAAAATTCCCCTAGTTTTCACCAAAGCTCACTCTGTTTTGCTGTGGATCATTAAACCGTTACACTTTCTCAGAAGTCTGTCCGAAATCATTTTCATGAGGTACCAAACACTGCCTGCAAAGTTATTGCCTGATAGGGCAGCGAGGCAACAAGTCAGCTGACTATAAGTATTCGAACGCAGTCCTTACCTTCATGCTTTGGAAATGCAAACCGGAAGACAGAACCCAATGAACGCAGAGCTGAAATGGGGCAGTGCTAATTAAGGTCTATTGAAGATGTTTTTCATTGACTAACAGTGCACATAATATAACAATTAAATACAGTAATTCACATTATAGAGTTTATTACATACTGCATTTACACATACACATCATGGGTGCTATGAATGTAAATGTCTTGTGTGAACGTTTTATTGTTTTGACTTTATGAAAAATCAGATGTTATCAATTGAAATGAGGCAATAGATTTAGGCTAAACATTTTCTGAAAAAAAAAATAGCAAAAAAAACTAAACATGCTATACCTGCCACAATCCTCTGTTGATGGCATACTGAAGACTGTAATCATTTTTTTATGTTATTTTTTTTTTTTTTTTCAATGCTACTGACAATGGGGATTTAGTAGAAATTATTTTAAATCTTCTTACAGAAACAATGATGCTGAGGCAGGTCAAACAATTGTGCGGAAACTGAGAGGATTATGGGGTATAAAGAAGATGGCTTATTTAACGGCTTATGCTATTGACCAGAGACATCGTTAGAAGGGGGAGAAACAGGAGTCAGTTTATTACACGAAACAAATAAGGGGTTTGAATTACGCTAATGAAGCCCTGACCGACTCTCAGGGCCATGTAGAACAAAACATCAGTGACCGAGTCAGACTTCTGCCGCTCTATAAAAAAAACTAAATATGAGATATCTGACCTTTGGTGTAATGTGTTTAGTGCTATTAAATTAGGCTCTCTGTTTCACACTCTCCTTCTTTCTGTCTCATACAAAGGGCAATTGACTTAATTTACAGCTCTCATTTGTCAGGAGAGTGTTCTCCATTAAGACTGTTTATAGTGCAGTGCTGAAACATTTAAAGATGAATAGGAGAAGCACACTGGAGGAAATAGTCCTATCCATTTATCTCTTAACACGTGGCATTAAAGGTGTCACCAAGGTAAACATGTTAGGAAAACAAATGAGTCATTAAATACCACACAACAGCTAAATCTATACTGTGCCACATAGTTAGCGAAGGTCATAACATAAAAAACTGGTTGGGATTATGGGCAGGATGTGAAATAGATTTCGAATAAACAACATGGACACTTTGTGGGTGACACAAAGCCATTCGAATGCATGGCCTTTCATGGCCGGCATTCTGTGGAATTTTGAACTGTAGAATCAATACTCACAATTGAAGTTTGTTTCAGAAGCCTTTGAATTATTTAAATCAAGCATTTTGCAAGTACTCTGTTACCTGTACAAGGAACACGATACGAGGCTCTGCCCACAAGCAGTGATGTCATACATGAAAGTGTGTAACAGGGTCAGTCCAACTGGTCAATCTTTCATTGTTTTTTTCCTTATTTCTAATTTTTCTGCACCATTTATGGTTGTTTTTTATCTTCATCTTCATTCAAATCTCAAGCATGGCAGTGTTTGGCAGTGCATTTTCTCTGTGTGTTCTGGGTCCTGCTGGGTAATCAGAATGGTTCTGTTTGGCTCTCATGCCACCACAGAAGGTTAAAAAGGAGCAGTGTTGCAATTAAACTGTTTTTTGGGATACCTTTAAAAAGCAGCACAGCTAGATGAGAGAAAAAGATTAAAAATCTCCATATGAAGGATTTTCCAAAGCTGCTTGTTTTGTGTGTCTTGGTTTTCCCTACCCTATGGGACCCCCATAAAGATCATTTTTGACCTTGTGGCAACATTTTTTGTAAAAATGTGGTTTGAAAACTATATGCTCAATCTTGCACATAAAACATTGAACACTCTAATGTATACATGATAACTGATTAAAAAAAGAAACAAATAACTATTCAAATCAAATTAAATTCCAATGTGATTTGTCATGCAGGGACTTCTTAGAAAGTCCTTTTTCTTTACTATAAATAAACGTGTTTCATACTATTTATTTGTTCACATGTATTGTTCCATTACATTTTCTTACCAAATATTGTAAGGTAAGTAATTAACAGATATGCACTGTACCATTGTGAAGTTGTTTTCCTTTTAAAATGTAATAACACTTTCTACAGAGCACAAATACAGCATCAAAGCAACGGTCCTGCTTTTTCTTCACAGCTCTCTGCTTCACACATTCATTAATAAAATAAAAAGGAACTGTTTTATGTTGCACACCTAAATACAGTAAGCTTTGTATGGCCAAGACTGTTTGTGCACCCCACGCTGTACAGTTTACCTGCCACCCCCTCCAGTCGCTGTCAAATCCAGAGGCAGAGTTTTTGTCTGCTAATTGAATTTGGTTGTTTATGCCTCTTTTCTGACTCACTGCCTGTAGCTGACATGCTATCACCACTCACCCTTCACACTCATTTTCATGCGCTCAGCACATGATTAGGTGCCATTTTATAATTCACACATCCATCCAAAAGCGCCTCCTTTTCGTTTGTCAGGAAGATGAATGAAGCCAGAACTGGGATGCTCCTTCACAATCGTTTAGCTTTCTTTTGAAAGAATAGGTGGCAAGATTAAAACATGGGATTTTAATTACGTCACATATTATAGCAGCTAGCACTGTTTGTATGTATAGGAAAACATACAACCAACTAGTCATTATTGCAAAGGGTTTTCAGAGCAAATATATGCCTACCTATCAAATAAATTATATATAATATATTGATTTGAAAATAAATGATTTATGTGATTTATTCAGAGGTAGCCAAATGTGTTCACATTACATTTGTAGCATAGACACAATTGTGTATTTAGATTATTGTACTAATTACTCTCTTTAAAAAGTATTTCATTACTTAAAATCAACCAGTTAAACAATACAAGGATAGACATGAAACTGCTCTTTTAATTCTTTCAAATAAATTATATTAAATTGCATAAATTATTCTTGTAGTATTTAAAGTGAGAAGGTTATATTAAAAACATACATTTGAACCCTTAAACGCAGACCTCGGGTCTCTGGTTGTCATTCGCTACCCTCCTCGTTCATTTTTTTAAAGTTAGGCATCAGCCTTCATAGTATTCCTCAATCAAACAATATACCAAGAAAAAAGTATGTTTAATTGTACATTATTTTTGTAAAAATGGTATAAGGTCGCTAACGACCCGAGATAAGTATGTGTCAAAACAGTGTTTGATGACTGAATAAGTGCAATTCACCTTTATTCCACAAGGTGGAAATGTCTGATAAATCATCATGAAGTGTCGTTTCACTCATAGTTACAGCAGGCAGAAAAGAAAAGAAAATGAAGTATCATCTGCAAAACTTGAAATGGCTCAGCGATTTACTGCAGAGCAAGTACTGAACGCAATCATATATTAGTGTCACTGTCACTTCATGGTGGATCTGGTGAAGAAGCTGTCAGCGATCAAAATAATGATTTTGAAGATGTTGAAAATGATAGTTTTGAGAATATGTTTGAGATTGTGAATATGAGCCAGATGCTGAATGCACTAGGAAATGAGCTCTGATGAGGACAGTGATGATGGTATAAAACATCTGCTCAAACTGAACCCATTCCGAGCTCCAAAAGGTTACAAAATATGCTTTATTTTATTCTTCTATAATTGTACTTCTAATATCAGGAGAGTGTTAGATATAGATCCGGGTTGCTAAAGACCCGAATATGTAATAATTATTGGCAAAACATTCATGCATTTAAGGGTTAACGTTAAATTCTGATGTTAAATTGTTTAATATCTAATTGTTCTATAGTCCATACAGTATTTAATACAATTACATCAGTTAAATTACAGAAAAAGAAAAATAAGTTAAAGTAATCCCTTACTTGACTTTTTCAAGGGAAATGTGTTTATTTAAAAGCATATGTTGCAGAGGCAAACATGCAGTGATAAAAGTAAATGATCCAAAAAGAAAAAGTGATGCTGACATTTACCTGCATCCACATAATGTTTAAAGATCTTAACTAATTCTTCTTTATTCTTTTTTTAATAGGAAGAGGAAGAGAGACGCAAATGCAAAGTAGTCAGAGGACACAAAAACAAGCTTGCCAAAAGTTTGACTGATTTTTATAGTTTCTAAATATTTGAAAGAGTATAATACCTATTTCTTTGCTATATTAAGGTAAAGTGGTGCTTGGTGAGAAAATCAGAATTAATAGCTTGACTCTGAAATTCTGTGTCATTCTCAATGCAGAGCGTTGAAGCACAGAATTAGATCATTTGAACAGAGATTTACAGGGTAATGTTAAAACTGAAGGTTTGTTCGTTTTTTTTCTCGATTGCTTAAACACATTTCTTGAAACTATGCCTCGTATTCTCAAAACAGTAAACACAAATCCATAACGTCTCACCCAATTATTCCCCAAACATCCTATTTTCAGGTCAAAATGAAGCTCTACACTCAAAACCATTCAACTCTTGCTGAAAAAACAAACTTTGCCCTCAGACATCACACACAAGCCCTCACAAACACACACACTGCAATAGTCTAACACACTGGTGCAATAAATTCAAAACAACATTTCCAAAACTGGTAAGTTATGTTGCTTGTGCATGGCTCACCCCTCACAAACCTTTTCACATGATGAACACAAAAGACACAACCAATGGATACATTGGCACTTTTTTTTAATCCTTAATGTACTGTACAGTACAATACACCAAACAAACAAACAAACAAATACTCTGCCCCAGCATCCCGTCTTTGGTCTGGAACAGGCCAGAGAATCTCGTCAGCATCACAGGCTATATTGGCCCTAGCCAGGCAGCAGGGGTAAAATCCTCTTGCATTCCTGTTCCCCGCTGGCACACATCAACTGAAATATTTGTTCCATTTCATCGCCTCTGTGTCCTAGAAAAATAGAAGTACTGATTACTGTAACTGTAACATGTAACTGCAAGCATTTAGAAAACTCTGTATGTGAGGCAATTTGATGCATTTCCTTTTATTTCAGTAGTATAGTGCAACAGTACAGTACATGTATGTGTTGTAACAGCACAGTGTACTGCACTCAAAAGTTACAGCAGAGAGCCATCTGAACTGAATTACATCAACTGTACCTGTTTTCCCCATGAAGGTTCTTATGATCGAGGCGACGGTGAAGCGACTCAAGTTTGGCTGTGCTCGTTGCCCAGCCTCCCTCATACCATGGACAAAGACATGGACAACTAGAGTTGCACTTGCTTGTCTCTTTGGCCTTGCCCTTCCCCTTCACCTTCCTCATCCTCTTCCTCCACTCCCATCAACTCTTTCTTCTTCTCCCCCTCCTCCTCCTCCTCCTCCTCCTCCTCCCCCTCCTCCTCCTCCTCCTCCTCCTCCACTCCAGTGTCCTCAACCTCTTCCTTCATGTCTTTCTGGATCCATTGTTCCAAAACCCAATGAACTGACTCTGGCCCTTTTATCTATCTATTGACGTTTCTGATTGGTGTGTGATCAATTTTGACTCTTAGTGTTTCCACTTGGGTAACTGTCTGCTAACTGAGCTGAAGCTGTGCTGACTTGAGTGAACAATATTGAATGCTAGTGCTTTCTAAATGACAACATGGTGTAGGCAATGAGAAATGAATGGATTTGTGTGTAGAGTTTTTCAGTGACAGTTCAACAAATCTGACTTATGTGTCAAAACAGGGGAATAGTGTTTATAGTTTAGGGAAACGGGTGTGCTTTGTGATAAATGGCGTAATGGTTTTGAAATTTTAGTTCAAAACCTTGTTATAGTGTTTAAGCAATCAAGAAAAACTGTAATGCCATATCATTTTTAATGCTTCTTACAAAGTGAGAATTTAAGATTTTATTTTGTGTTTGATCTCTTTGCCTCTTTACGCAGGGTCGGTCAGGAAAAGGACAATTAGATCCTCACATGTTTCATCATGACTGCAATTTGAGACACATTAAAATGCAGATGGCTGTTCTGTCACCAGTAATATGAAGCACTTAAGGGTGTGAGAAATTAATGAGAGCTTATCTCAGATGAGTTACAGCTCACCAAAGGCATCTGTCTTAAATATGATAGATGGAGCATGCAGATGCCGAATTATATATTCCACCTCAGGATCTCTGAGTGACATAACTGCTAATGGCCAAATTTGTTGTTTCTTGTTTGTGTATGCTAATGTGGTTTTATCTGTAATTTCATGCCCAAATTATTCAATGTTGCTGTGTAAGTAAAGCAGAAGAATCCATCATAAAATGCAGAGCAAATTCATTTGACTGAATTGCATGAAATATAAACTAACCACGAGAACCTGCTTAGAAAAATGACATCAGTTTGATGCGAGTATTGAAACAGAGAGTTCTTTGATGAATAATTTTGCTACAATCCCTGCTGAGACTTCCCATAAGCAAACACTATTTTAATAAGGTTAGCCAAAGAAAATAGTTATCCAAAAACCTCCACTGGCATTTCAAAGCTCACAAAAGAGTGTGCAAAATGATGCCTGAATACCACAAAGCTCACAATTATTCTTCAATTAGTGTATCCTAATTGAAATTTTGCCCATTTCTTTGGCCCGCGATACAAATTCTTTAGTCATTTATTCTTTGTCAATGATATCTGCAGTGTTATTTATATTTCTTCGGCAATTAAAGACAATTTTAAATCTTGAACAATGGGCACCTTTAATATCTTAAAAGGTGATGTTGAGGGTAAGACAACTGTGATATGTGCATCTGTTGATAAAGGAAGACTGGTGTGTCAAGCCTTCTGTCTGTCTATTCTAGAATTTTCTCATTATAGTCTCACATCTGGCATCAATGGCACAAGGCCAGGCACACACACACACCAGGGAGAGACATAAGCAGTGAGTTTATCAAACCACTGAAGGTTCTGCCCAACTAGTTCTGCAAATAAAATAATAACAGGGGCAAGTTTACACAAAATGAGTGTGTCTATTTTGCACATTATTTCACCAAAAATACCTGAATCTTAATTACTAACCACTAAAGTATCTTGCCACAAGTTTGGCAATTGCAGCATGCGACATGTGTTGGATACCTTTGACTTTTGTTGAATGGAAAAAAAAAAAAAAAAAAAAAAAAAAAAAAAACTTTGAGGCATTTTTGTGTTCGACTCAAGAAAAAAACGTTATATAGCTTTGAATGAGATGAGGGTGAGTATGACAGAAGTCTTGTAAATCGTATAAACATTCAACTTCAACATTTTTAATTAAAGGATTGTTTAACTGTAACCAGTTTGGCTCTTGTTGATCTTTACAAAAATAAACAAAAAAATGTGTTCAGTGTGCACAATATTGTATGTCTCAGAAACCAATATTTGCATGTGGGACAAATCCTAGGAAGCCAGTTCTTACCTCATCTTCCAGTTATTTCTGCACACTCTGACGCAGGATCATATCACACTGCTGTTTATCTATGTGCCACAATTCTCAGGATCACAGGGCAAAGAGAAGAGTGTGAAGAGTGAGTCACCTGCACAAATAAATGGATAGATAAATTGAAATGAAAAAACATGTTCATCATAGAAGTGTTATCAAGTCATTGCATGTCTGAATAACTCGATTGCTATATATATATATATATATATATATATATATATATATATATATATATGGTGAGCATGTTTTCACCAAGTGCAACATGTTCCTGGAATAACATTCCAAGCAACCTACAGGGTCTTTACAGAAGTTTACAGTTAAAGTTAATTTAAAACCAGGGTTAGGTGCTTCTACATCCGTGTTATTCACATGTAATTTCCCCCTGATTTTAGGGATACGTTTTGGGCAGTGTAAGGATTATGGATAAGGATGTTGTTCCAGGATCATCAAAATATCCAGGAACATGTCTTACTTGGCAAAATCATGGTGACCGTGTATGTTGTAGCCAGGTTTGTTATTCAAGAAAGAAGGAGGCGGGAACCAGCGAATGTTTAAACATTTTAATAATAAAATAAACAAACCCAAAAGTAAAAGCGACAGGCCCTCACGGGAGACTGGCACACACACACATAAACAAAACATAATGTAAATGTCCAGGCCAGGTCCTCTCTCATCCTTCACTGTCAACGCTCCTCCTTTTATCAGTTCGGAGCTCCTCCGCGAGACATTCGAGACCGTTCATTAGTAATCGTGCCACCGGCCTCGCACCGTTCTCACAGCTCTCGGCCCCGCACTGCTTGCCACAATATATACCTACACACCTCTGAAAACAGCTTTTGTAATGTAAAAAATTAAACAAAGATAAATCATATCAGAACCTTTGCACCTTTAATGTAAAAATCACAACCTATGCAATGCCACTGAAAACCAAAGTGACACATTTCAGAAAAAAAAAAAAAAAACCTTAAAACAAGCATGCCGTCAAAAAAACGCGTCTCTGTAGGCAGCCTAGGCTCTGAGATCTGCACACAAAAACAATTGGTTTCACCAACCACTCAAAACCAAAACAAATAGTGTTCCAACCAATCACCGACAGGGGGAGGGTGTTGTGAGGTTTTGAGCCAACTTCTTCTTCAGCTCCGACTTCGCGTGCAGCCGTGCACGAGCGCAAAACCTCACAACACCCTCCCCCTGTCGGTGATTGGTTGGAACACTATTTGTTTTGGTTTTGAGTGGTTGGTGAAACCAATTGTTTTTGTGTGCAGATCTCAGAGCCTAGGCTGCCTACAGAGACGCGTTTTTTGACGGCATGCTTATGGGGCGGGCAGCTAGCAGATCGTTAGGAAAGATTAGGTGAATGTGATTAAAAAAATTGGGCCTGAAATCACTGATACAACCTTTAATAAAACATAATACAGAACAAACAAGCAAGTGCTCTAATCATTGGCCCAGCAGATGGCTGTAGGGTTAGGCATTTGAATACTAATGTCCCCCTGGTCCACTTCAACCTACTCTCAGTCACGGCCCAGTTCTGCTGCTCCCCTCTGGATGGAGCTTCCCTCACAAGCTATGTTTGCTCAGGGTTGTCACATCTCCTTGAGTCTTCTGGTCCTAGTTCCTGTACCTCAGCACAGAGCCTCATATGGATTGTCGAGGAGAATAACAACATCAGCGCTGCTTTTAGCATCTGGAGTAAATGTTGTTTCCTCATGGGTTAAAACACAGAACGCAGCCTGTAAATAGTTTCACAGAAGTGTACATCAATATCCACGGTGGCTGATATCGATTTAACGTGTCTGGAGTAAAGGTGAGAGAAAGGCTTGGACATTTCAGCACCTCAGTCTCCATCTCATGCACACAAGAAGTTGAAAGATAGCTGTGTTTGCTGACCTTACACATCAAGCTCTTTTATCTGTATGTTGCAGTTTCTCGTCCGCAATGCTGCGTTAAGTATTAACTATGTCTCTTGCTGTTTTCCAGTAGCTAGAAAGCACATCTGCCCAAGGAGCTGCAGTTTGGGGGAGAAGGGTTGACTAATGCACCTATCTTGCGCTCTCCTGCGCTCTTTAAATGGTTGACAAGATGAATCACATCATTCTCGGTGCAGCACTCTAAATGAAAAGCAGGTTTAATTTCGTGAGGCCAGGGGAGAACGGCTCTAAAAGTGACTCCTACGGCATAGGAAATGGAACATTATGCTTCATTTTAAACGGCTGGAATCCCTTCCTGGAAACGGCTTCACTGCATGTTCTTCTGTTTTCCTGCTCTTTGCATGAGGTTTGCAGTAGTAATTTTCCAGGTCAAATGCAACTTACGCAGTTGATTGCACAATAAAGAATTTTGACATGTTTCTCAGTTTCAAAGTATTCCAGAGTAGATATATCTATAAGTAGATTTGGGAAGCTTAAATTTGTTAAAGCACTTACCTCTCATTTGAAGTGGAACTTCTTTTCCAGGTGTATCTGATGGAGTTTGCTTCATCTAAATCAGGGATGTATGGAGAGCCACATCATGTCCCCTCCTATCCATGCACAGAAATGCTAAATTTAGACTTCATATTATCCACATAAAATCTGGTACATTTTGCATCTTAAAGATGGAATACCCTACATCACTTTTAAAATATGAACAGATTTGAAAAAACTAAGCATAATGTGCCAACTTTCTAAATGGTTATAGAGAGAAACTGGGCATTATACACTAAAAGACTGAGGACCACATGCTACCAGACTTTAACATATTTCTGAACACAACAAACTCACGCAGAAACATGACAAATTAAAACTTTTAAGTAACTAGCGTTGACTCATCCAGACTGCAAATCTATGCAAAAGTTGCATATTCCAGCCTTTTCTATAAGAACCATGACAAATAATTTACAATTTAGAGGCCTTAGAAATTTGCCTATCATATGATACAGTACTCTTTATCATAGAGTTAAAATACAAATAAAATCTTCTTAAAGCAATGTATGGATACTGTAGCCTAGTTGATACCACAGTAACAAACTGGCATGGCAAAATACTTAAATAATTGGGGTACCTTTAAACCCTGACCTGAGTGAAGCCCATGATCATACTGACTAAAGCTGAGATAGGTTTGTTAAGGGTGCTTATTTTCAAAATACTTTGCGCACGATTCAGGAGACCTGACTGTGACATTCCTCACCTATCAGAAATGTCCTCAGCTTACACACAACTGCAGCCTTTGAAATCACACTTAAGACTCTCTTGAGTCTTCCATTTCCAGTAGCAAATCCGCCAGATTTAGTTTGGAAAGATGCATGAGGTCATCTGGTGTGATGTCATCTGGTTATGCTTGAATAGTGGGAGTTTGAAAGTCTAAAGGTGACCTGTTTAGATGTCTCGTTTTCAATATTTCATTTCTTTTCATGTCACTGCTATGCAAGGGCATGGAGATGGTCACTAAGGAGAATTGTCATGGAAAGAGCACACATAAGTAAAAGGTAGAACTATTGAATGCAGAGTTGCATTTGATTCAAACTTGCACAGCTGGTACATAGACCAAATAACCTAAAATTACTGTAGATAACCTTTAAAAGTGTCAAAAACAAACACTGTGCATATACACACACTGTTACACACAAACGCATTGCTGCCTGCGAGTCATCTAGGGAGCACAAGAAGTCCTTGCTTTTTGATCCAGCAACTTTTTCCCCCCATTACAGCCTTGCATTTATTTGGAAACAATTAATCATCCCCGACTTCTCAAGTAACTAGCTTATAGGCTGCAAACTTCACCTCCATTACTAGTGGAGCAGAGGCACCACCAAGAGGGGAGATATGTGATATACACGACTGACCTGCAGGAAATAGTAAAGCAGACTTTATATCCATCAAAATATGTTTAAAAACTCCAAGAAATAAAAAGGAGAACTAGTAGGTATTAGTCCATTTTTATTATGTCATGTAGGTTACCATGTATGCAGATTCATTCATTTACATTGTAGTGTTGTTCTCTTCCAGCTTGTGATGTTTCTCATTTGTTAACTATTGTAAAATGGGATAGGTCCCATTTATACTTTCTGTAAAAGAAATTTGTCAACACGTTCCAATGGGTTTTTTAATTATGCGTGTGTTAAATCAAAATGAAGGCTGTAACTTAGATGACATCCAAAAGGAAAATGTTGAATCTCACCACAACTGAAAGGTTTGTCACTGCTGCCTGCTTCTACTCTCTGAGGGTTTTCTGTTTTCCTGCAGCTCACTTTGAGGCAGTTTTACCTCTGTCCGTCCATCAAACGCACAACGGAAGGACGGCTGGTCAGATTCCACATCAGGCAAAGTGAAAAATAAGACACGTGAATGATAGCAATCACAAAAAGTCCACTATCTGTCTATTGTGTTTGCTGCAAAATTTTTAAAAGAGCCATGAGAAGAGTTGAATTAAAAAATCAGGAGTTTTCAAACTGTCAAGGACCCCAAAATATGATGATCCCCTTGTGAGACTCCCTTCCCTTCTTTAATACATTATTTTTATATTCAAATTTTATATATATTTTATTTTTATTATATATGTTTTGTCATTTTTACCTACCCACTATTATGTATAAACCTTTAGAATAAAGTTATTATTATTATTTCTTACTGTAAAACCAGGGCTGCCAATATAATTAAGTAATGATGATTAATCTAATGATTCCTGACTAGTTTTTTGAAAGCAAAATGAAACATTAGTAATGTCAATCGGAAAATGTTTAAAGAAAGTATTGCTGACCAAATGTTAACTTTGGCAACCCTAAAAAATAAATAATGATCATGTATCTTTCTTTCAAATTATTCATGGACCCTAAGCAATACCTTGTGGTCTCAGACTTCAGACCCCTGCTTTATATCATCACAAACTTTATAATGGAAAAGTAGAAACCAAACAAATATTTACAATATGTGTACATTTAATTAATTAAAAATATGGCTGTACTTATGTTGGACGTGGTTTATGGGTTTAAATATCAACTATCAAGGTTCATGTCTTTAATAAAGCATGTAACATGCAGTCATGTGTCCCAAGGCCTCATATACTGACGCTTTCGTCTACATCGAACGCACATGGCACCCTTTAGCGTCAATATGAGACGCAGATAGATATGGGCCAGAAGGCGCCTCCTAGCGGTCTAACCCTAACCCTACCCCAGACCTAAAACCTACCCATAACCGAACAAAGCTCTGTGCGTGTCATATTGACGCTTAAGGGTACCATGTGCGTTGGACGTAGACGAAATGTCAAAAGCGTCAGTATATGACGCCCAAGGATGAGAATGCGTTGGGCTCTGCAGAGACAAGGTGATTAATGAGACAGTGTGCTGCTAATTAGGACAGTGATTTAGTCATTAATGAGTGTGTATTACAGCTGGAGAGAGCAGGAGGACTCTGGCTTGGTTCCTGTGTCACCTCTGTGTGTGTGGAGCAGAACAGGAGAGCAGCAGCAGCTGGCACATCATATAAGGTCCTGAGGTCGCTGATGCAGACACATACACACCCATGAATGTAGTCATATAGTGACCTCTACATGCCAAATTATTAGTTGTAAATATTATTAGTTAAATCCATTAAAGGAATAAATTACCCAAGAGTGAACTTTCAGAATTTCATCCATGCACATTAAGAACATAGAGAATGCTAATACTCTGAGAAGAACATAGAGAATGCTAATACTCTGAGAAGAACATAGAGAATGCTAATACTGTGAGAAGTATTTTCAAAATAACACATTTTGTTCTAATTTTTCAAAGTTTCACTGCTCAGCAACTAATTCTGAATAGTTTTTCAAGCAAACATGAAATAATGTTGCTTGATAAAAATGACCAGCAACAGTGTTATCAGTGAACTTTGAATTAATCTCTGAATTATACCAAACAGCATGGACATTATTCAAATCATTTTCTGGATATAAAAGGCAAAAGTTGAGAGATTGAAAAATCTGATGGATCTCAGTGGAAGCATTCAGCAATGTACTATGAATCATGAAATTTAATAATGTCTTACCTGAAGCACTCAGAGCAAACAGAAGACAGACAGCCAGGACTGCAAGCACAAGCCCTGATTGCGTGGCAGCGGTGTTGCAACAATCTATAGAGATAGGCTATTCTCTTTTTTAGATTTATTTCTGGTGTTTTTGCCTTTATTATGACAGGAGAGTTAGTTGACAGAAAGTGAAGTTGTAGAGAGAAAGGGGGATGGGATCGGGAAAGGTCCACAAGCCGGGACTCCAACTCGGGATGCCCGAAAAATGTAAATGTAAATGTTGCACTTTCAGATAAGGGGAAACAAATCCCTGCAATCTCTTGCTCTGGTATTCAGGGACAGGCATTAGGGTGGTTTTGATGGTAACTATCTGACCGTTACCATTTAGTTTATTTAAACGGGGCATTATCCAAGTTAATTTCAGTAAATTATGGAGTGCTGCTATTTTCAAGATACATGCTGCCCTTAATATTATAGAGGGTCTGCACGTGACATCACCGTCAGCCAGAGTGTCGGTTACGCCCACTGAGTAAAACAGGATATATATTGACTGTACAAATATTTGACAAAAAAATCTGAAGTAGGCTATATTTTTACAGACTGCCGAAAGCTACAGAAAAGAAAAGCAAATGGATCGCTGCAATTCACAGAAATAATTGGACTCGGGGCAGTGAGACATGGAGTAATCATGCCAATATGTTGAATTTTGTGGTAAAATCATATTTTGTATATTGTTTTGATATGTACTGACACCTCATCAATTAAATTACCATTTTATATTCTGCATAATTGGATGCTTTTAAATAAACAGACAAAAAGTGTTAGGGCTGGACAATATGACAATATACAGCATATAACACTGAAATAAGTGATCACACGATTTAGACCTACCTATTGTATTTCTATAAAGCGTTCACAGGCAAATGTGCTTTATGTATTTCCCCTGCATTGAAATCAGCCACATATAAATGTCAGGATACACGATTCCTGGCTGCATGTTAATATCCATGGATCATTGGATATTTGTTAAGTTGTAAGGAACACTATATCTAGTCCATCCTTTAGTTTATACTGATAATCGTTTGTTTTACTCACGTTTTCGCAGTTTCCTCTATTAAATCCAGTTGCAGCAGGCTCTTTTTGCTACTCAGTGCATACCCTCTATTAGAAAACATGGATTTAGTTTCCATGTGATGCTGATGATACTCAGTTACAGTATATATTTCATCATGACCAGATGAAATATCTAAATTATCCAAATTGACAGAGTGTGTTAAAGATATAAAATATTGGATGATCAGTGATTTTCTTCTATAAAATAAGACTTATACTTATTGGACCAAAAACCTGTACACAGAATCTCTTAAAATACTATTTGCTTCTAGAAGGATGAATTGATACTTCATACTCTACAGTTAAAGACCTGGGTGTTATATTAGACAGCAACTTGTCTTTCGGAAGTCATATTTCATGTTTCAAAAACGGCCTTCTTCCATGTCAGAAATATGGCTAAGCTACGGAACATGTTATCTCTTTCTACTGCAGAAAAGAGAGTTCATGCATTCATGAGCTCTAGACTGGATTATTGTAATGCATTTTAGGTGGTTATCCTGCATCCTCAATTAGTCCAGTTACAATTAGTCTAAAATGCAGCTGGTAGAGTTATTACCAGCTCGAGAAAATAATAATATATAACCCCAATTTTACACTGGTTACCTATTAAGTTCCGTATTGATTACAAAGTATTGCTACTGACCTAAAAGGCCCTAAATGGTTGAGTGTAGGGGTGGGCGGAATGTCAAAAATATCATATGACAATTTTTTTCTGGAAAATCACGATTCACGATTTTATCACAATTCTTTTTCATGTTGGTTTTACTATTTTGCAAGTGACTGAGCATTACAGACAAACTAATGTCCCTATTTTAAAAACAAAGCCTTACAAGGTAACACAATATAGTATAAAAAAGAATGGCAGACATCTAGGCAAATATAAAAATCTTTGTCGTTATTTTCTTTTTTTATTAAAAGATAAGAACAAAGATACAAATTACATATACACAACTTATAATATACAAATGAAATAAACAGTGGTTTATTTTTTTCAGCTACAGTAGGTGTATTAAACAGAAGCATTCAATAAAGTGAGTGATTTTCTCTTTGTTTTTGTTGTTTTATTAACATTAAAGGGATAGTTCCCCAAAAAATATGGGTAGGTTTAAGGTTGAGGTTATATTAGGGTTAGCTGCCTGGAAGGAGCCATTGGGGCCTACAAACACCATCAAGCCTCATCCTCTTCTTCTACTTCTTCCAGCGTGCGTGCAGTTGAGTTCTGTTGACAACTATGCGTCGCTCAACATAGTCACTTACTCCGTTGCTCTGATTGGTTGTAGGTCTATCCAATTGAGTGCAGAGGCATTTTCTTTCCTGGTTCGGTTGAAACCAAACACGCCCCATAATTGCAGCCCAGTGGAGCAGTATCAGACTCATATCATATTCTGACTCGAATCTGAGTACGACGTCAGGCTACTAAAACACAGTAGTTAGGGGAAAAGGTGGATAGGAAGCATGTATAGGTTAAATAACAGAGGGCCTGGCTGCATGTTAATATCCATGGATCATTGGATATTTGTTAAGTTGTAAGGAACACTATATCTAGTCCATCCTTTAGTTTATACTGATAATCGTTTGTTTTACTCACGTTTTCGCAGTTTCCTCTATTAAATCCAGTTGCAGCAGGCTCTTTTTGCTGCATACCCTCTATTAGAAAACATGGATTTAGTTTCCATGTGATGCTGATGATACTCAGTTATATATTTCATCATGACCAGATGAAATATCTAAATTATCCAAATTGACAGAGTGTGTTAAATTGTAGGTCTATCCAATTGAGTGCAGAGGCATTTTCTTTCCTGGTTCGGTTGAAACCAAACACGCCCCAATTGCAGCCCAGTGGAGCAGTATCAGACTCATATCATATTCTGACTCGAATCTGAGTACGAAACACAGTAGTTAGGGGAAAAGGTGGATAGGAAGCATGTATAGGTTAAATAACAGAGGGCCCAAAATTGAGCTTTGAGGAACACCACAAGACATGACATAACTTCTGGAGATGTAGGCAGCCTACCCAGCGCAACATAGGCTATTATTAAAAAAATATAAGGGTTAGGTCGCACAAAAATTAAAATTCCTGTTCCAAGATGTAAGTTATCTGACGTTTTTTCTTCAGTAGAACAGTAAAAAGATTTTTAGCTGCAACTGTGATCCTTGGTGATTTATACAGTAGCCTATAATGCTTGGTCAATGGCTAGTGTCACTTTGGGAGTAAAACAAAAAACAAAATACTGGCAAAGCAAACTGAATTCTACGGAGCCCCTGAGGGGACCTGTGGAAAAAAAAAATAGGACTTTCGCGTGGGCACGAGAAACTATCGCGTGCGCACGAGAAACTCGAAAAAATCTCAAGCAAGTCTAAAGACAAGACTTAGAGGAATATTTTAGTCACAATTCAAATAATTGTATTAACTTTGAATATAGGCCTACTTTTAATAAACTGTATTTGTATGTGTGTATTGATAAAAAATAAACAACAGGCTAATAATCTTCTGCTACTGAGATGAAGGAAAAACTTTACTTTTTAAAGAAGTAAAGTTCACAAGATTTCTATTTATCTTGATCAAACTGTTCCGTCATCAGCTCTTCCTCAGTTCCGCACTGCAGAATAAAATAGTCATCCTCTGCTGCAGTTGTAGCCTACGGATTCTTAACGCATTTATTGCAACTACATTTCATCTTTTTCTCATCAAACAACCAGATTAACGAATGGTTCGACACAACCCGTACCGAAGAGCCTAGACAGCTCTTTCTTCTGTATAGATATACTGTATACAGGGTAAATGACGACTGTTGGTCTACCATGGTCGCCCTCGCCCAGTAAGTTTTAAATAATAATAATAATAATAATAAATTAAGATATAAATCAATATAATTCGTTGTAAATTAAATATTTTAAACAATAGCTACAAAAAGGTAATAATTGACTGTATAGTCCTAACGTTCATGCATGAACTGTCATTCAGACTTACTGTCTAACAACCAAAGAACAGAGAACATCAGAGATATTAAAATACATACTCTTCTGAGTTTTATGATGTATAGGCCTTTTTTTATTAAAATGTATCGGCCTATAATTTATATCTCAAGGATGCGCGCTTGTGCGTGGCGCACTCAGTCATGTTGAGAGGGAAACACGCATTATATTATTAGGCTAGTCTATTCAGAAATAGTGTAAAAGACCTGTAAATAAAATACAACATTAACATTATAAACACTATTAATAACATATAGGCTATGCGTATTTTACTTCCCCATAGCCAAATCCTTAAATGAATGGAATCAGAAAACAACAAGAAATGAAAAATAAGTAACCACTTATAATAATAATAATAATAATAATAATAATAATAATAATAATAATAATAATAATAAATGCATAGTAGTCTATAAAAATAGCCCATTGTGCCCTTTATTACAGACAACTTTTAGCCTATTTTAAACGCCAAGCCTAAACGAATTTATTTGAATCGAAACTGAAACTATACCGCAAAGTTGGGTTCGCGCATCTTTCGTTCGGTCCAAAGTTTAATACTGAACAGGAATTAATAATCATTTAATAATGAACCGGCTGTGATGTCAAGTTAATGCCAGAAGTGAACCGATGTTGTTAATAGCGCGATTCGCCGGCGCCATCACTTGGATTTGTTCCTCAGTTGGGGAAATAACTTAATACTTTATCGTTCATACTCTGTCATTCGATACAAAGTTTATTAAAAAGGCCTATATTCAAAGTTAATACAATTATTTGAATTGTGACTAAAATATGCCTCTAATTCTTGTCTTTAATAGCACCTTGCTTGAGATTTTTGCTAAAATATACACTTCAAAACATGTCAAACAACAACATAAATGATATATACATCATCCATATTTCCACATTTCTATTAATGACGCTATAACGCAAACCGAAAGTTTCTCGTGCGCACGCGATAGTTTCACGTGCGCACGCGAAAGTCCTATTTTTTTTTTTTTTTTTCACAGGTCCCCTCAGGGGCTCCGGACGATTGTGGTCTTATAAAGAGAAACGATCGGTTTGTGCAAGAAACTGAACGTTATTTACAACATCATTACCTGTAAGTAATCCACAGCCTCGGCATACGGTCCTGAGCGCATTCACGGCAGTGTGGAGCACGAGATTGCTGTCGCATTTTGACATATATGGCCTGAGGGTAAGTAAATTACAGCGAATTTTATTTTTTGGTTGAACTATCCGTTTAAGCAAGGTAGGCCTATCTGTTTCTGTGCTGTGGTTTGCCCGGGAGTCAGACTGAATTGTCCTAAGTTTATTAAGAACAAGGAGATGAGGTTGTCGTGAAATGATTCCTTGTAAGATTCACCCGGAGTAGATTACACGTGCTTATAAGAACCTCTTTTTTATGACAATGCCACCAAGTATCGCAAATGACAGTAATAGGCTACTCTGAAAAGTAGCATGTTAATGTCAGACAGGAAGTTGCTGAGCTTGGTTAGAAGCCTATGCAGATTATTTATTTATTCAGCCATATTTCTTAGTGTAGCAGTAGCAACTAGGTAGAGGGGTGACTGCTACATCCATATTCAGACTATCGACTGTCACAGGTAACTATATAAAGAATTTGGTATTTGTATTACTCTGATTTATATGAGCATTAAACGGATATTTTGGTCTAGTCACATTCTCTCTTAATATTTGATATTAATAATGGTATTATTACATTTTAAATTACAGCACAGAAAATCCTATCCTATTTAGATAGATAATCAGACTACAAATTTAAAATATAGGGTAAGTGCAACTCACTGTCAATACTTTTTCAAACTGAATGTACTGACACTAGATGACATAAAATATTGTGATACTATAATGTGATACTATGATACTGTATGCTACAGTAGTTCAGCTTGTCAAAATCTCTGAAGAAACACTGAAAAATTGAAGTGTTGAACAGCAGATAGATATGGATGTCTTTTATTAACCCCAACATACATTTGTCAGTTAGAAAAGTATGAGATACACATTTCAAGTTACTTCCATGTTTTCTCTTGTGCAAACACTAGATGGTGCCAGAGGTCATTTAAAACAATGTTTGAAAACAAAAAACCTTAATGCAGGACCAAAAAAAAACAAAAAAAAAAACAATAATAATAATAATAATAATAATAATAATAATAATAATGTGCATTTAAAAATTAAGTTGATTCATTTTTTGTCGAATTTAATAATTCCCAGCTTCATATAAACTGGGTGTTGAGGCATAAACATCATACATTTCTACAATTCAACAAAAATATAACCAATATTTACAATTATTGTATTAAAAATACAAAACAAAAAGACACACAAAAAAATAAGAACAAATACATACTCCACCAATTGTCTTTGTAAAAGACGTACAGGTAAAAGTAGTCAAAAAAAGAGTGAATCTTCACCAGCTAAATGTACACGTCTCACTTGACATCACATATCGAACAGAGTAGCATAACAGCTACCTACTACTATTTACCTTGTTTATTTATGCTTGTACAATTTGTGCAATTTATTTTGCAAAACAAGCGACTCATTTTGGCTTGCCAAAACGTGAATATTTACTAAAAAAAAAAAATTAAGTGGAAGCAGATGGTCGATATATTTACTGTTACAAATGTGTTGTTATTAACAACTTATCCGCAACCATTACAAAAAAAAAATCAAAAAAAATAAAATAACAATATTAATAATAATTTGTGGGGGCCAAAAAACAAAAACAAACAAAAACCTACAAACAAACAAACAGGCAACTAGAGAAAGAAACACTGAAGTAGTGATGTTACAGGGTACAGTGGAAAACACTGCAAACTTCTTTTTGTTCTTCTCAAGTCTTTTGTTTCTAACTACTGATCAATGTGATCAGTTTAACTCAGTGATTAAAATAAAAGAATGAAAGTGACGTGCTCCCACCGGTTCAGTTCTGCTCTGGCTGGCAGACTTCAGGTGGGTTTGCGTGTTCCCGGCCCACCGGAGTCTCAAAAGCACGTTTCAGTTCAGTTCCTGTGAGTGATTGTGGAAGCTGTTGTGCAGCAGTGGTATTTAGATCAAGGCCCACTCCAGGAGAAACATGCACAACTTGAGTCCTCAAAGAAAAACAACACCAAAACCAATGTTTTTCACACACCTCCTTAATGGCATCACTTAATGAGAGGAAGGAAGTAGCACCCGAATAGGATGACCCTATTTGCCTGAGTAGCCTTCAGTTCTCACCTTCACCAACAGGGGGCGCTTGATGTTGTGACAACTATAGAATTCTGCTTATATTTCACTTTTTAGAGGCGCTGAACTGGTAAAACTGCATCGAAGATGAATGTGTACATTTCCTCTCCACCACTAAAAGCTTCCTGCAACTGAACTGGTTCACTTTTAAATGGACTTTGGCGGCTGAATTACCCACAGATGTAGATTTGTTCAGTCTGTTATTTCTGCATCACGTTTGTTATGAGCTTTTTTCATTCATACGTTCTTGAAACACACTAAGGCCAAGAACCAATAAAACCACCCACTAAGGCTTTGCTTAGCATCGTTTCCTCTCACAAAGCGCCATCCTTATTAAATCGGTGTGCTACGTATGTCAATGATCAAGTGAACTCCATCATGATGTAGTCCGCCAGTAGAAGAGGTGTCCTTCAAGCCGTGCTCCTGCGAATATAATACTGTAACGCTAAACCACACGGATATGAGTGTTGTCGTCGGGACTGATGTGAACAGGTGGGGTGATAAGTTGTAGTCAAGCCTTCTTAGCCATCCAAACTGCATGTCCAGAATCGGGAGACTGAAATGTTGATTGTGTGCATCTGTTTACACCTTAAAAACAGTTAAAAAGTGCAGAGGGGAACTACTAAACACGTCAGTGTGACCTTTAAGCAGAAGGAAAGAGTAAATTGTCTGAAGACAACCGTTAACAGTAGTTTGTATCTTGTGTGTGAATGTCGAAGCGCTGTGTTCGAGTTTCAGTTCAGTTCATATTACCATTCTCCAAAGTGCCAAATAAGTTATTTTTTTCTCGCCTCCTTTCTTCACAGTATTTTTAGCATGCAGGGCATCAAACCCCCCATTGCATTAAGGCAGGGCAGGGAGAAGATTCCATCATTGAGGAGGGAGAGAGGCAGTGCCGGCAAGATGTAGACTGGATGGTCTGTCTGTCTGACCTGTGAAGGCCTGATATGGGCCATCAGTCAATGCAGCATCCGTATAAAAGCCAGTGTCGTCCCCTTTCAAACAGCGGATACCTGTTCATCCTCTGGAGGGAGAAGAGAGAAACTCTGTGAGCATCATGGACAGTCTCTTACACACAGGCTCTGTTCCAAACCCAAGTAACATGTGAGAGTGAACCGTTATTGATGACACATAATGTGATCTCATCATCTCCACAGAAACTACCTTCGGTGTTGCATACTTTGCTTATACTTCCAAAATTGAATATGCACAGAAGTGCATTTGCATCTGTTTCCTGCGAATGCAATGCAAAGGTGCAAGAATGGGGATAAAACTCTATCGTCTTCACCTGAAATTCGACATTGCAAAAAGCTGCCACTAGTACACACAAGGAAGCAAGCCACAGTTTGTGAAATACTAAATAATGGAATACTTCCAATACACAAAATCTACACTATATCTATAAATTAACAATCTATGATTTGCTTAACTACACCATCTTGGAAGAAAGATTTCACATGCATTCTGGGATTACCTTGCCTACAAAGATTACGTGTATAACTGCCTTTGATTTTGGTCAAAATGTAAGGCAGCATAATCTTTGATGATGTCTAAAAATGCTGTCTATAGGAAACGCACTTGGGTTTGGAACAAAGTCATAGACAGACAACTAAATATATTAAGGAAATAAAATATGCTCTGGCATTACTACACCAAAGACAAACATGACAGGACAGGAAATACTTATTTTAAAACAAACAAAAAAAGACTACTAATGTGTAAATTAATACAATGACATCTCAATTCAGGATCTTTGTGCTGATAAGTACTATCATTATTTCATGTGCTACCTGACAACACAAACATGACTTTAGGTTCTATCATGTGTTCAAGCGTTTATGATGGCAGATCTAGTGATTTTCCTGTGAGCACTGATGGGTGAGAGCCAATACACACGGCAGAGCAGGGAGCAATGACTGGGATGTTGCCACGGCGACGGGGGGCAGGCTGTCTCCGTGGCGACGCATGCACTGTGTGAGATGCGTTGGTGGTTGGTGATGGTGGGCAGGTGAAGGAGCTGTCCTCCTGGCATGCAGAGACCGTGACTCGTGTGCGTAGAGTGTGTGAGTGTGTGAGAGTGGAAGTAACTGGAGTTTGGGATGTTTTACCTTCCTGCTGGGGTGGTGTATGTAACTCATGGCCTGGGGGGAACTGCTGTGTGTGGACCTCTCCTCCTCTGAGCTCTGAGTTTGGGAGACAAGCACTCACCCTCCTCTTCCACCTCCTCTGCCTCCTCCTCTTCTCGACCCCGGGGGTCCGGCGAGTGGATGGGTTTTCCTGCAGCTGGGGGCTGCTGGGAGTCGGGGGAATGTGTGACAAGGCGGGAGCGCTGCAAGGCTGTGGTGTAGTCCGGGGGTCTCCTGCCTGAGTGAGCCGTGCCCTCGGTTACGTCCGTGATGGTCAGTGCAGTGTAGCCCGGCGGCGTGGGCGGAGGATCCCGGTAACGGCCGTCCTTCCGTGCTGGGGGGAGGAGACGGACACCACAGTTCCGTTTAATACCCGTCACGATCCGCACACACGCGGACGGACACATGCAGACATGCACTAGATTCAGGAAGGATTGTTTTTGTAGGTGGTCTGTGTTGTTCCACCTTGTAGTGTTCAACATGACAATTAAGTAATTAAAGTGAGTTTGTGTATGCTTATGGTTCATATATTTCTCCACCTGAACCATGTTTCATTTTCAGATGTCTGTTTGATCATTGGGAATATGGTTTTACCCTGTTCATGTAAAGATTACGACTTCAGCTTTTAAAGCATTGAAACAAACAACACATAGGAAAGAATATAGAACTTGGTGTAGTTACTCTTAAAACAATAGTTACCCAAAAATGAAAATCTTTCACCCAACACATCTTTCAAGTCAAATATGGCACCACACATGAAGTTTGACATTAAACTTTGATATACAACCTGGCATGAAAGGCACCATATTTGATTTTCAGTTAATTGAAATTTGAAAATTGTCTGTTCCCCACAGAAAGTTTTTGAATGGCTTCATACGGCTTAGACCACAGCCCATATGGGCTAATTTTATGGAAGATTTTTTGTCCATTATGAAGCTAAATGTTACTGAATGGACAAAAAGTGTGTGATGCTTCTCATGTTGCGTTCTATGGAAAAAAACAATAAGAGCATACAGCTTTGGATCAACATGAGGGTGAATACATTTTAAGATAACTGTCATTTTTGGGTGAACTATCCCTTTAAAGGGGTGGTTCAGGATTTTCGACATTGGACCTCATTTTCAAGTGAGCCTGGTTGTTATTCATCAGTGGAGACAGTTTTCAAAAAAAATCATCCAGTCCTTACTTTTGGATAGTTCGCCTAGGCTAGGCTAGCGCAAGTCAACGGTGCACGTTAGCCTGCCATTAAAACAGTTTTACCCACTCCACAGTACACCAAAAGCAAATAAATTATAACGCCAGACTATCGATGTAAATGTCTATTGAGAGAATAATGTTAGAAATCAAAGTACTCTTGTATCTCAATTATCTGCGGCAGGTAAATACACTTGCGTGATTGTTATGTGGACCGGCTCTCTCGGTTTCCTAGGTAACCAAATATAACTCCGCCGCTGCTGTAGACTGCTTATAAATACAGGGAACAAATAACTAATGCAACATGATGAAAGGGCTGTTTGATTTCTAACGTTTTTCTCTCAACAGACATTTATTTTATTTGCTTTTGGTGTACTGTGGAGTGGGTAAAACTGTTTTTAATGGCAGGCTAACGTGCACCATTGACTTGCGCTAGCCTAGCATAGGCGAACTATCCAAAAGTAAGGACTGGATGAATTTTTTTTGAAAACTGTCGCCACTGATGAATAATAACCAGGCTCACTTGAAAATGAGGTCCGATGTCGAAAATCCTGAACCACCCCTTTAAACCAGGTTCACGTGGCGATTCTTACTGATCACAGCCTTGGTGTTTCCTGCGGTGATGGGCGAGGGGCGTCTGCTGTGCTGTCTGGACTCTTCTGAACCGGTGGAGGTGATGCTGCTGGTCTCTGGGTCTGTGGTCACATCCCTTCCTCCTCTTCGCTTGATGGTACCTGTGTCGCCCTCAGAGTCCTCACCCCAACATGCCACTGAGGACGAAGAGGAGCAGGCAGACGCCCAGCTCCCCCTGCTTCCCCACAGCCCCGCGCCCTCTGCCAACGCCTCCCAGCTACGCCCCTGTTGCATGGTCTGAATGTTGTCATGGGAGCCACTGGAACATGAAGTCCAGCTGCCACGACCAGAATCAGCAGCGTCAAGAGACACCCGGTCACCCTGGTCCTGGGTAAGCTCCTCTGAGCTGGGAGAAGACAGCACGGTGGGGCCCGCATACAGACCCCGGCAGTCCTGCATGGATGAGTAGGACCTGAAAAAAGTAAGGTAGAAGGATCCAGAAGGGTTTAATAGTAATAATATATTGCCAGGTCATGATGGTCAACCAGTTGTCCAATAAGAGACTTGTCAATTAGTAAGGTTGATGACTTAATCTAGACCAGGGGTTCTAAACTCAGCTCCTGGAGGGCCACAGTCCTGCAGAGTTCAGTCCCAACCCTGCTCCAACAGATTTAACTCGGGTTGAAGCAAAACTCTGCAACTCCGCAAGCCCTGATCTAGACTTTTTCTTTGATATTTTTATTTGGTATTGGTATTTTCAGTGTGCATAATAAAACCCTCTGGAAAAGTAGGGGGAGACCGGGGACAGTTGCAACAGGGGATGGTTGCAACATGTCATTTTTCTCCAATCAGAAACAAGCTAGAGTGATGACACTCATACTGAACATGCACAGTTAGACACTCCACCCACCAAAAAGACAGTAGACATTTTCAACATCTGCTGCTGCATTTATTGAACAAAACTTGTTTTGGAGGTATGAAAGTATTTTTTTTCATGAGATGTATTTTTGTCATACTGTCCAGACATTTTGTATGAATTAATCAAAACTTACTTAGTTTGAATTATTGTTGTGTTGACTTCTAAGTGACATGGTTAGCATGTGTCAAAGTCAGTGTGTCTAGCAGGAATATGATGTTCTGTCATGGCTGATAGGGTCGGGGACGGTTGCAACAAGTTATAAATTGCATGTTTAATAAAGGTTTGTTGCATTGCAAATTGTTCAATTCTTCCTGTCTGACACTGAAATATGGAGAGATTGAATATCATCTGTAATTCCTACACACTGAATCTATGTAGGCCTATGTTTTACACATACACAAACAAAACTCAATAACTGTTATTTGATAAATATGACTAAATAAATAAATTATAGGCTACAATAATATTATTGAAATACATAATACTATAATATTATAGTAGGCCTAAAACAGTTAATATTTTCAGAATTATATGCTCATTGAGACAAAAAGCTAAAATTAATTAGAGAAATTTAAGGTATTTTTAACGTGTTGCAACCGTCCCTGGGTTGTGTTGCAACCGTCCCCTGGGTCGGGGTCAGTTGCAACATCTGACTTCTTCCATTCAAATAAATACTGTGAACGATATGTCATATATAATCATCTTTAAATGGTATGGGTAATTAGCAGACAGATGCAAGTTTAATATATACAAATTTGGTTGGTCTACTCCAAATAGTCTCTGAGTAACTGAGAGAAATGCAAAAAGTGTTGCAACTGTCCCCGGTCTCCCCCTAATCCATTTTAATACACATTCAGATGGTCTGCTCCATCGCATTGGTTTCACTCTTTTGGTTTACCCGCCACAAGAGTTGCACTTTTAATACTAAGCAGCATTTAAAAAATTGTATATCAAGAACCATGTATCCATTCTACTGTGATCTGACGACCTGGTTTTAAACACAAGAACATGTCTATAAATACTGTAAATATTGTCTGAGAAATTAGTACGATTGGGGTCAGATGAGCTCAAAACCTAACTGACCAGGGCTCCTAAAGACCGATTAATTAACTAGGTCATTCATGGGGCACACCAATTAGTTGAGAAAGTAAAGAGTGTTGTTTACCCCAAGCTGTACTGATCAGGGTCAGCTGTCGCCCTGCGCTCTAGCCGGTGTCCACTAACATGGCCCTCCACAGCTATTCCTCCATACCGCTGCCTGCGTTCATCTTGCCCCATGTCCAGGGAGGATGTGCTCACCAGACTGGAGCGCGAGGAGATCTCACTGTGGCCAGAGTCTGACAGGTAATCACCAGCTCGTCCATAACCTGGCAAATGAGTACACAGAACAAAATGATCAGGAAACAGTTTGGCCCTAATACAGACCCCTGTGGTACTCCAGTCTATAACTGCCTCTTTTCACTTTAATAGGTTTTGTTCCAAACTCTAGAAATCAACCTTCCTGCAAACCATGTACAGCTGATTTGTAAGAAAAGTGATTATGAGTTTGATGTTAACGCAAGTGTACAACACTACAACAATAGCACACAAAAGTATTGAGTAAAGTCAAATTCTTCTGACTCCAATTTCAAATGACTTATTAAAAAAAGTAGTATATGTATAACTACAAGTACACAAGTAGATCTTTCAATCATTTATGTACTGAGACTACTGTATATCAAATAAATGTAAAAAAAAAAACAAAAAACATAGAAACCTACGCTACTGCCAGAGCAAAGCATTACTGCAAAAACTCCCATTTCTTAACCTAGCTAATCAATAGATATATAGATAGATTGTTTTATTTAGTGCCATGTCACAATCTAAGGCTATTTTCCCTAGATAGTCAAAACCAGGCAGTTCCTTCAGTAGCAGAGCAGCTTGGGCTCTACAGTACACACACACACACACACACACACACACACACACACACACACACACACACACACACACACACACACACACACACACACACACACACACACACACACACACACAGCAAAAGCCTTTTTCTGTC